>NC_048894.1:134753255-134951100 GCF_011077185.1 Oxyura jamaicensis | reverse complement strand
ATGCTCAAAACCTTCTGCATGGGTGTGTGACAAGCAGCATGGGCCGCTGAAAAATACCACTACCACACATCCATGCCAAACGTGTTGTTCAGCTCCACTGCCAGTTCGGTGAGTGAATTTCCTACAGAACAAAAGCAAGTGGGGTACAGGACCAAAATCCCATCTGGAAATAACAAATCTGATCCCTTTCAGTGATTTCTGGAATTTTCAAAACATTCCCTGATGAAGAGCCAGCAATCTGTAACATGGAGAGAGCGCTTGTTGAAGGAGATTAAGGCTCTAGATAAGAAACGTATGAACAGCCATTAGGATCCTATGCAGAAAACAAATAATGGCTAGAAAATCAAGTGTGCATGAAAACCATTTTTATTAATGCTTTTCTTTTTTTCTTAAGCCATATTGTGGTAGCTCTTTAAGCTCTGGTGTGGACTATGCAGTCCATCAGCAATAATTTTCTTTCCTACAGCCTTTTTGTAAAACATGGGAGTTTTCTTTTTCACTCCTATCATTTCTTTACTCCTTTTTGGAATCTGTTCATTTTGATTTAATCAAAAGATAGGAAAATAATAATAATGTTTAAAAAGCTCCATCACACCCCAAACAGGCCACTCTGTTCTTGAAAATTAACAGCAGTCGTACTAAGCCCTGTTTGACGTCAGCTTAACTTTGTGCCCTGTCCCAAACAGTGCTTGCTAGTGGAGGCATGGGAAAAACAAGTGAAAATAGAGCAATTGCCTACTTAGCTCCTGAACTGAGTGAGCTTCACGTAATAGAGGTTGCAATTACACTTCTTAATAGACGCCAAGTGATAACAAATCCTTAAATTTATCTAATTAATTTTTTCAGCTTCATAAAATCACATGCAAATGTATTTATTCTTTAAACAATCATTATTTGACGATTGAATTATTCGATTCAAAATAAAACATTTAATAATATAAAATTAACAATAGAATATATATGTATGATCTATAAACATATGCTACTGAAATTTCACTGCCATCTATAGGAGCTGGCACACCCAATGCTTGTGTTCTGCAAACGATCACACTGCTTGCTAACCTTTGATCAGTTGCTTCCTGGCAAACCCACCACAGCCAAGTAATTGACCAGCGAGAGCCAAGGATGAACTGTGGAAACTTGCTGTTAATCATTTCTGAACACCTTGATCCTCTGAGTAGGATTCAGGTCAGCAGGTGGTTTAACTTCGGCCAGGTCAAGGTAGGATTAGAATTGCACTCTTGCCATAAGAAAAATGGTTCATAGCAAACTGACCACAGTTGCAATGGAAATAGCTGAGTGATAAATAAGGATTCACACATCATTTTAATGGGGCTCTATTTGACATACATAAAATTGAAGTATTATGGCTATTATTTTGCATGTAATGTTAATGAGGAGGCATTCAAAAGAAAATCAGTCTCATATCCTCAGATACAACTGGTTGTAAACATTTCATTTTTAAAATAAAGACATCTGAATGTATGTGTTTTGTTTTGTTTTGTTTTCCTGTGAAAGAGCACATTTGTCTCTTTTATATATTATAAGCAACGTCCGGTAAAATAAGACCATCTGTAATTACGCATCTTTTAAAAATAATTTCATCAAGTTTATATTAGGAACATGGATTCGTGTACATCAGACATCTTCATTTTTTTTTCAAAAGCTGTGAAAGTTACATTAAAATTACATAAACTGTTGCTTACTGAAGACCCTGCACCAGTGTGTTACTCTAAGAGCCAGTATTTGTACATGCACAATAGAAACTAAACTCGGGGATTCAAATTCAAGACCTCAGATCAATTCATAACTTCTCTCAGTTAAAATTGCTTAAATGTGTTCTGTAAGTTTTGCCAGCCCCCAGCTGTGAACTGGAATTCAGATGGATATCTGTAATTTTTGGCCTCAGTTTTTGGTTGAGCTATTTCCATTTACATATATTGCAAGCATTCTACACCTTAACCTACCCTAAAAGCCACAAAGTACAAACAGATCAGTTATTTCTGAACGGAGACCAAGATACACTCCAATGTAATGCTTTTTCTTTCTGCCCCTCTGCTGTACTGACCACACAATTGAGACAAAGCAATAACCATTTAGCACCATATCTTAACAAATAACAGAGCCATAAAGGCTCGAGCCAAGCTCATTTTCTGATGCATCATCTCTCTTGACACTGTTAACAGAAAGGGACCACTGTTTCTGAAACAACAAGAGTTTCGGACTGTTGCTCACCATCTGTGAATTCAAAATCTCTTCGGAACTTGAGGGCAATTTCCGATCAGTCAAGGGAAAAGTAACAAAATCCATCGTTTGTTTTCATATGACGAGAATTCATAACCAAGAGGGCATACACGCCAAAAGTATGAAAGAATTTGGAAAAGCAGCAGCCATAATAACTGATGCCTTTCCCTAATATTTAGAAATTAACATAAACACAGAACTTTTCATTCATCCCATCTCTTCCGAATGGCATTCTTTTAGCTCAGTTTACACAGCCAAACTGCTAGCCAGTGGCCTGAGAAGAAAGGGCTCAGAAGCTGAACCAGAAGTAACTCTTTGTTTCCTAGGGATCAAGGTGTCTCATTGTGAACTGCCAAACATTCACGTTATTTTGTATGCCAGCTTTCATTAAATAACCTGTAACGCTGAATTCTGAACTCTCACTGTTGAAATCAAAAGACCACCACTTTTAAGAAATTAACCTGTTAAGACAGATTTTTTAAGGGGAAGCTTCAGCGAGTCCCAAGTTCTGTATTTTCTGGCTTTCCAAGTGCCATGAAGGCACAGCATTTTTGCAGTTTGCGTGTATCTTCGTAAAAGTTTAGACTATATGATAAGTATACAAATCACATTAATTTGTCAGGAATCTGGCTCTACGAAGCGTTCTACAAAACACTGAAGGAATTCAGTCCCTTGTGTTCATTCCTGAATAAACCATACGCTGAAATTTGGAATTCCATCCTTAAGGTGTCCTGCTCAGAGCTACGGTCTAAGAGGCTGAACTCTTCTTTGTGCTACGCTTGGGCAGAAGCAAGCAATAACTCAGTGAAGAAAGCGTGGATAGCTTGTAGGGTGCTTTTATATCTCCTGACATTAGAAGACAACAAACAGATGTTATGCTGTATTTGAATCTTTTTGTTGTGTTTTTTTTTAAGCAGTGATAACAGTGTCTGACCGTGGGGTGGCAGGGAAGGAGTTTCAGGCCTCCATCCCTGCAGCAACGCTTGGCAGTAAAGCTTTCCAGCAGCCTGAGGCGCAGATCCCAATCTCAAAAGCACATAAACAGCTAATTCCCAGTCTCAGGAGCAGACAGCAGCGCTCAGCGCTCTCTTCTTGGAAGCGGCGAACGCAACCACGAGGCCCGTACAGTCACACTCCCTCTCACCTCTCCAAACGAACTGTGAATCCCGCGCTGCATCGTGGAGCAACGCCAACGCAAAAAGCTGAGTCGCGCGGAGTTGCCTCTGCGTCTCCAGCAGCTTCGGGCTGGCTGAGTCCTGGTGA
Organism: Oxyura jamaicensis; assembly: GCF_011077185.1. Classification (NCBI taxonomy): domain Eukaryota; kingdom Metazoa; phylum Chordata; class Aves; order Anseriformes; family Anatidae; genus Oxyura; species Oxyura jamaicensis. The sequence continues at coordinate 134,947,593 of NC_048894.1, read as the reverse complement.
AGAAGGCACCCTCTTGCATGAGGAGGGCTTGAAAGTGCTACCAGCTAAGAGAGGAACTGGTTAAGGTCTCTGTTCCTGGGACAGCTTTGAAGGAGCACAGCCATATGCTGTGACAGCCCAGCCATGCTCTTAGGTGCTCAGCTCGCCAAGGGGCTCCAGAGGACACTGGCTACGCAGAGCCTGCACGATGTGGTCATGAGATAAAGCTCACTGGGACAGCTCCAAGTCTACCCAGACACAGCTCCAGGCACCTCAAGAACTCTAAAGGTAAGGATCCACAGAGATCAGGGGCAGCTGTTGAGCAGCAGCTACTTGCATCGTGGTTTTAGATGTATGGGGTGAATTCCTGCTCTGCCTCACATTAGTGGCTAATGCCCTTCACTTACACTACACAAAAAGCTTATTATTTGCAGGCAAGCAGATTTCACACAGCTTCTGCGGCTACAGCTCAGACTTCTCATTTCTGCAAATTGCATCCCCCTTACACGTTGCCACCTTTGGCTCAGCTACCCTGGGGAGGTTTTTGGTTTTGGTTTTTCAAAGTTAGAGTGAAAATATCTGGGGGCAGTTGACTAAATCTGGGAATCTCACAGATTTGCACAGAAGGAAAACAGCCACCAACCTTTGCTTGGGCTGTTTTGGTGAGGGAAGAGAGACCAGACTTCTAAAGCAGGATACCACATGCAAGCACTTTGTTGAAGGAGCTTGGTCTTTCTGACACTGAAGAAGGCTGACAGTGATAGCTTAACTATTTTTCCTTTCCCCTCATTTAATTTTATGCTTATTTAAGCATGGCAATCTAAATAGGCATGGATGCTCTAAACCCCAGTGTTTTGCTCTGCCTGCAGTATCTAAAGGAGGTGTGAAATTACAAAATCTAAGCTTTCACGCTTCAGCCTTAACTGATTACATGCAGTAATAAGTCAAGGAACAGCATCTACACACGCTCTGGCAAAACTAAACACGCACTCTGATCTTTTAAGAGTTTGGAGGGGTTTGTTTTGTTTTTTTAAACTATAAACTGAGAGAAGTCTAAACAATCTCCCCAGCCCAGCCCCAACATTCTGGCTTTGATTTTCCAGAGCACGGTGATTCTGATGTAGGAAACCGTAGCAGATGCTTTCGCATACAAAATTTCCCCTCCCTATTAAAGCCCCTCTCACTGATTCCTTGGATGCTTTAAAAAAAAAAAAAAAAAAAGCTATTTGCATTTAGGCCAATAAATTACAGCACAGATTATTTAATACAAGGACAAATCAATTGGAGCTCAACTAAAGAAAATGCCCCATCTTGTCACATACTGCAACTTGAAGTAAGAGTGCAGATTTTGTGCATTACAAACAACAAAAAAAATGGATTTCTGTTTTAAGGCAAATTCCAGCCTTTTGCACAGTGACTGAAAGTTAGAGGGATTTTTGTTGTTGTTGTTTGTTTTTAAAACTCCTTTGTAGTCTTCAGATTAATAAAACATAGTTTGAACAGCCTGAATAGGGAGTGTGCTCAGCCTAGGATGCCCAGGGCGAAACTAATGCTCAGCTCCAGGCTGCAGTACACGGGTAGCTGCCCCTAGCCCTTCCAGCAGGTTACACACGAGTAGCTACCACTCACAAGTTGCCACCCACTGCCAACCTGCAAAAAAAGAATCTTAGCCAGTTATTGCTGCACAATTAAAGGTTTGGAAGTCCCCTCACCAGCATAAAGAGCATCCTCCATTAAAGACTCACAGCTGTTATTATTATTCATGAGACAGAAATGGACATCTATGCTGCATTTCAGACTTCAGGCAGATATGGGGAAGCCCATCTGAGAGCAGGGCATCTAGCATATCCAGAGCAGATTAACCCACTGCATATCTAGGTTACTCCTACTAGAGCAGGTTTCTAAACACCGCTTGCTTCAGATGAGAACATAAATCAGTCAATGATTATCCATGGATGATTGCCTGTCTATAAAGGTAAACACCAATTAATTTATAGTCTGAACATAATGGTTTGCTTGTTAATTTTGTCCTGTTCTATGTATCTGTGGATGTTATTTTTTACTGGATCAACTTCAACAGTTTGAAAATGGTTGGCAGTCAGCCATATTAAAAAAATAATCTGTAGACACAGTGAGATGCAAAAAATCCAAAAAAAGATGGAGATGTTTGAGGCAGAAGGACAAGTGTAAGTTTTGAGAACACAACTGCCATCAGGAAAGCCAATGGTTCTGAGAACATTCAGCATAATGCTGCATCCCCTTCTAAATCCTGTCACAAGTCAACCTTTGTAGTTCAGGTCCTGACCTGGCATCAGCACAATATGAAAAGAAAATCCTCACTATTTTGGCACATCTAAGTGGTTCCTCTTGTACCTTTCTTTTGAAAAAACAGAAAGCCAAATGTGAAACGTGCAAGAGTGCGTGGCACTCCCCTTTTGCAGTACAGCAGCTCCTATGCTTGTGGCTGGAAAGCATTTTATGGTGCTACTGAAAGCAATGACACCAGAGGATGAAAACAAGGTGCAAATATTGAGATGCTAAGTTCTGAGAAGTGGGTACAGTCTGGAGGATGTGTTTCTCAGACATGAGGATTGAGATTTTTGTGTATTTTATATAAATGTATTTTTTTGCTAGCTATCATACGGCAAAGTGAGGAACCAATTAAACAGCAAGTTTACCATTCAAGTAATGTCTGATGTCAATTTCAATTTGTTGTGCACTTTTGACTCCACAGTTGTTACGTATCACAGACAAAATAAAATTCTTGTTTTGCTAGCTTTAACCTGCAAGTCTACGTGGAGAGTGCCTCTGGAAGACTCCGGTGAGCTGCTCTGAAAAGAAAGATGAGAACACAATTCAGTGCTTAACCAAAAGGAAACATAACCATAAAGATCACATGGATACACAAAACGCGTATGGCCGCTGAGGGGTATACCTGCTAGATCGCTGTTTTACAAGGGCTGGTTAACTAGCCATGATCTAATTAGGCACGGAAATTATTTTCAGAAGTGTAATTAGCAGCTAGCAACACACTCGCTAGTTTTTCTGATAGGCGTGACTAGCAGGTTAGCACCGCTATGAGGAAATATTTTGTCAGATCCAACAAAAGGATGATTTCTTTGTAGGATGTGGAATTGTACACTATTAGAACTGATCAAATGAGTGTTATATGGCGCCAATTGCAATGAAGAAGTAAGTGGGAAGAGTACTAGTGAAAGCAGACACCCGACAACCACCTTGTCTGACAGGTATTTAATGCCCCCAGGTATTTAATGCAGAATCCTCCCCTAAGGGCAGAATCAGGCCCTGCGATCCAGGAAGAACTGTTTCTTGAAGGACACAAAGGAGACACAGACTGCTTTTTCAGGAATTTTGCGATTCGAAGTGCTGCTTTACTAAGATCACTGAAAACTCTCTTGTGACCCGTCATAACTTGAATTTCCTTACTCCATATCCTGTTTACTAAATTCACTGATAAATTCCTCTCACCATGCTAACCATTCACTGCATCACATGGTTTCTTTTCTGCACTAGAACAAATCGGTCCTTCCACTGATTCCTTTATAAGCACATTGTCAAGATTTGTTCCACTTCAACACCAAAGCGAAGCACTGGCCTTGCAGCCTGGAAGCAAGATACCAGCGTAACAACCCAATGCATTTGTTATACTGCACGCCTTCCCTTCTCTCCCTCCTCCTCCATCCCTGCTAAGTTACTCTAAGTTCCTGCCAAAAGTTCACCGTACAGGAGGGTGATTCCTTCTGAAAGGGAAGACGGGGCTGCTGCTATTGTCCTGGCTCAGCATGCTAGGAACAAAATGAGGACCAACTGCAGAAAAAGACGTTTGTAAGGCTTTCTCCAGCTTATAAACAGAGTGAATGTGCAGCTGGCCTGGTAGTAGCAGCAGAGCCCACGCCCCGGCTCTTCATTTGGCAGGAAGAGCTGTGGTGCCTACATAGGAAGGAAATATTTTCTTTTAGCCAGACCCCTCTGCCAGACTCAAGAACACCAATAATAAGAAAAAGCAGCCGACTTGAGGAGTGGATACAGACTGTATCCACTGTATTTTACTTTTAGAAAAGATCCAGTGTATGCCTGATCCAGTCTACACGGATTTTTCTAGGTTCTTATTATCCCTGATTCTGTGTTATTAGAGATGTAATCAAGCAAGATCCTGAGCTGAACACATTCAAAGAGAAAGAATCCACTGAAAGAAGGATTTAATGTTGGGTTCCTAAAATGTCCACTGTGCTAACAGATTTTGTGATTAAAAAAAGCCACAAATTTTGCTCTCAGAGATTTGTTATGGAGCACCGTACACTAAAATACAGGATGCCATTATACAACGAGCATCTGGGGAGATTAACTCTGATGAAACAAAATCTCTGGGAAAAAAAGCTTATTTAATAGAACGAGGATGATGGCAGAGCAAACGACTGGATTTGTGTAATTGAATCAAGTTGGATGTCAGGAAGCACTGTTTCACCAAAAAAAAACAAAACACAAATCAAACATATTTTGCACTTAAACCTTAATCTGCTAAGTACAAAGCTCCCAGTAATTTCCTACCAACACCAGCGCAATCTTTCCAGAGAGGGAGGACTAAAATGACCTGGAACATTCAGCAATGTTTTGTCAGACTACTAAAGAGAAAGAAATCAGGGAAGCCATGTAGGAGGGCATCCTGAGAGACATGGGGAATATCAACAACGGGGCAGTGGAACCTGTGTTACAACAGCAGCTGTGGGCAGCAGCAGAGAGGGATGAGGGGGCAGGACAATGACAACGCCAAGCTAAGAGCAGAATGAGAAAGTGTTTGGCTGAGTTGGAGATAATAATAATAATAATAAAAAAAAACTTGTAAGAGTTTTCTTCATCTGTTGTAAAGCTGTCCTCCCACTACCTAGAGTCACTTAAAAGCTCAATCTCAACACAGTTAAATCATTTCTGTGCTGCAGCTCTGACTAATTTCACCATTTTGAAATACTACATAAACACTAGATAACTAAAACAGCTGAAGCTTTTCCTGACAGTTTTCTTACATCCAACTATATGCAGTCATCCTTCCAACTATGAGGCATCATTAGTAGTTGCAAGGAGTTCACACCTTGCACAAAACAAACTGCTGAGCTGATACACACTGTATGTATTGTTACTGCTTCAGGACACAAACAAAGGCGGGGTTTTTGTTGGTGGTGTGTTTTTTTTTTTGGCACTGAAGAGGAAGCTATCAGACATATCCATTAGTACAGAACTGGTCCAAGAAGAACTCTATCTCATTGCTGTTATTACAAGAAAAGAGACAAGAAAAGTAATCTCAGACAAGGACATATGACTTGGCAGACTTGTGAAGCAGAGATATCAGCCTAATATTCCAAGAACAAACTTAACTACTGCCAGCAGGCTGACAGCTACAGTTCATGCACATCTGCTGCTTCCCAGGAACAGCAGTTTGCAGAAGTGTGAAGTCAGACACTTAGCAATTCTATCAAGTGAAGACATTAAAGAATTAAAAAAGCAGCAATCTGAGAAAATTTTATAATTTTAAAATTTTAATATGTTTTTTTCCAAGATCTAATATATAAATACAACGGTAATAATGTACTCCTCTTTTGTAAGCTTGGATGAAAGATATTGAAGTCCACTTTCCGTATATAATATAAATAAGCATCTAAAGCAACCTAGAAAAGAAAAGGAAAAAAAGTTTAGTCCATATGGTGCACACAAATAATTGGGCATTACATTTAACAAGTGATACATGAACCCGATAAGCAACTGCCAAGAGACTTGACAGTTTGCCTGTTTTAGCAAGTGGCAGCGTAACCATCACATTTGAAGGATGGACAAAAGGCAGCTTTTGAGAAGAGAAGCGTTAATTTTTACTAGACCAACTAGCACGTGATAAAAGTAGACAAGAATTTGGCCCCTTGCATTAGATTGTCTATGAATACGCAGACACCTTTGGAGAAATTACGTAGACAAAGAAGGATTGAAGCATTGATCAGATCTATGAGGTTCCACAGAAGGGCATGCCTTATGACTTCCACGAGTTTTAGGATTCGCATTCTCCCATAGAGACATGAAGCATTAGTTAACAATGCTTAATGTGATACTCTCCTGTTGACAAACACACTAGCACAGAAACGAGGCCCTCATTTCACCAGCGCACGATATTACACCCACCGTACAGTAAAACGCAGGATATGCTTTTGCAGGAACTTTCTTCCTGAAAGATCTAGCCTGAAAGTAAATGGAAGGTGGGGAGAAAAAAAAAAAAAAAAAAAACTTATCAGGAGAGTTTAACATTTCAGATTAAATGTCAAGTACTCTACATGCGATGTCTAGAGCCAACAGAATGAGCTTCGTCCCTGCTTACTTTGACATACTGAAGCTGTAATTTTTCACTACGTGCAAGCCAGCACCATCCCTCACCCTATGCAAAAGTAATCACCCAAAGCATGCAATGCTGGGAGACGCCTGCTACAACTCTTTCATCTTTTGACAACCTTACAGTTTACGTAATAAATAATAAAACAATGTAAATTAGCATCCCTCACTCCTACAAAGTTCCAAGTTGCATCTGACTTAATAAATGCGGCGTAGCGATTTCTTCCCCAAGTAATTCTTTGCATCCCAAGGGATAGAACTGATGGAAGACCAGAAATGCCTTTCTCCAAGTCTTTTGGTCTGGACGTTTGTGGTCCAGCCTTACCGTCAGTCCCAGAACTTCAGTTATGCTCCGTTTATATTCATGGGACTCAGAAAATATTCAGTCAGTGCCTCAGGTCCTTGGTATCTGTGTGTAAACAGCCTAAACCATGCCTGAATCAAATCTACAGTTTAAACACATGCACGACTCAGCTACATCTAACAATTGAAGCAAATCTGCCATAGTGCTTATTTATAAATAGTGAATCCCTTCTAATTTTGCCCTTTCTTTTGCTAAAACAAAGAAAAAAGCCCTTCACAAACACTGATGAGGATGTATGAGTTTGTTAATTTTCTGGAAATTTTCTAGAGAAATCATGGCTGAAACTTTAGGAGGGAAAAATACTGAATCTTTTCAGAGGGCAAATTATTTTAAGACTTTGAGATGAAATAACGTGCATATATATAAACAGGAAAATTATGCTCCTTGATCTTATAATCTAGCTTACTAATTGTGAGATGAAAACGAGAAAGTAATCTTGCTTGATCTTAACTCGGAATGGGTTTGTATGACTGTCATTTAGAAAGCACGTTATCTTCCCTGGTAAACTGATAGAGCATAGCTGAGATAAATGCAAAAAGCCAAAGGAGACCATCCTAGAGAACTGTGGGAGACACTGCTTGAGAGAAAAAGGGGGGAATGAGTAAAGTCTTCTGGTACATTTCAAAGGGCTCACAGTGGGACTGACACAGCACTTTTATTATATGCTTTTATTCTAATAAAACACAAAAGTCCTAAGGAAAACTACAATCTTCGTTATCTTGTTTTGCCCTCTGCTGGTCATCGGCAGCAGTCTCAGGATAGCTGACCACACTTCAGAAACTTCCCTCCCAAGATTAAGTGCCATATTACTACAACGTGCTTCATATAATAGCCCTAAGACTTATTTAGCAATTTGAGATTGTTTCTTCTGACTGTAAAAGACGGATGATAACTTATCTTCATCCTCCAAAACACATGTGGCTCATGTCTAATTCTGAGATGGTTAAACCCTCTCCAGGTTTAAGCTTCACCACCCCCTGTAACTCCAACCAAGACAGAGGGTAGTGGTTGAGAATGCCCTTAAGCAAAACAAAATGCCATAGAAGAGATGCACTTAAAGGCACTAGCCCATTGCATTCACCTGAAGTGTTGAAATCTGCAGAAAACACTGCCAGCAAATGCCTATTTCGTCCTTTAGGGGAAAAAGTATCTTTATCTTTGCATTAATAAAGACCATCTGATCATTAATGAGGCTAATACCCTACGATTACTGCCTCTTAATGCCAGTCTCAAGTAGTTTGAACCCTCTAGAGATCCCCCACTGCCGATTATTGTCCACTGATGCCGATGGAGATTAGGGCAAGTATTCAGAGAGGAATTTTTTTTTTTTTAATTAAGATTATCAAAAAAGGATGGGGAGAGGGTGCCAAGACCAATACTCAATTGAATAAAATGCTAATTATTGCCCTAATCTGTTTTCTTTGTGTTCATACTTTTCTTTATAGTCTCCAATTACATGATCGTATTGCATATTTTCCATAGGAACCTCCTGCTGTGCAGTTTGGGCAGGGCTCTAGGAATGGGGTGGGAAGGAAGAGAAATAAGGTTGTGCCTCTTCTCTTCACAAGCTGGTTGGCACGTTGGGAGCCAGAGGATCATCAGATCATCATAACAACAGTCTCATGGTCAAAATATTTGAAAAGCTCTGAGAATTGGAATTATCTCTGTCTCTGTCCCAAAGCTTCCATTCAAGACCAGCAACCAAGTTTTAAGCAGCTGGACTGTGCCTCCCACCACTGATAAGAGGCATTTCAGGCCAGGTGCTGTGTTTCTGTAACCACAATCACAACCAGAGACAACAGGTTTTATCCAGTGTGCACTGCAGGTAGAGGAGTAATGGAAAAAAAAAAATAATCAAGAGGTTTCAGCTTGAACATCAAAGGTAGTGGGCAGTTTTGACCTTGTACTTTCTTTCTCTCTTCTCTCAAACGAGATAAACAGCTTCCTTGGGCATGTGACAACAAAAACAGAGACAGCAGGTGAAACAGCACGAACATGAATGCACCTAATATAAATTATAAATAGTCTGTATTAAAAATAATGACTGGGGCTACATAACTGTGACTCAACTAACCACATTTCACAAAAAAAAAATCAAATCAACTAGCTAACGACTCATGGAACAAACAAGGAATGCCTCATTTTACCTTCAGAAAAATGAAAATGAAGGGCTCTCCTGCTTTACTGAAGAAAATACTTTGTGATCATGGATAACATTGTAGTAAAGGACTATATCAATGGGGTAAACGCAGAGAATTCTGACATTTCTTTCCTTTGAAGTGGTACCTTTTCAGACCACCTTTATTGGAAGTATTGGGTGCAATGCTCAAAGTACATCTGTACACATACATGTAGACACAAGACACTCTTCACAGTGCCTCTTGCAAGTTTATTTTCCAGATAAAGGCAGACATAACATTGCTGATGAAGCATTCTTTCGAATTAGGTACCAACAGGCAGTTCAGATTGTGTCTAAAATCAGAGCATCAAAATAAAAATAAAATGAAAAGGAAAAAAGGCCTATGCACTTCTTTAGGATTCATTATCAACTGTTGCAAAAAAGAGAGATCTTTCCTAATGCACTTGGCTGGGGGCCAGAAAAGGAACAGAAAGCACCTTTTCCAACACTGCTTTTAGCACAGCTGGTCAAGTTGGGGAATGAATCCTCCCTCCCCACACACTAAGCAGCAGTTAAAGCCAACGTGCCCTTTTTCCTGGCAGCCATTCCACTGTGCTGTGCAGATGGTACTTTACAAGTGCTTTCGATCCCATGCTGGCGTATTCTTGCACTTATAGAAGTCTGCTGGAAGTTTCTCTCCCAGCAGTAAGGCTTTTAAGCAGTGTTTAGATATATGCAATTGGACCCAGTAGAGAGAAAACTGTCTCCTCTACATCTGTACAGACAGATAAATATCTTACTCGTACAGAAGTAGCTGTAAAATATTTAAATGTTTTGTTTTTTTCTTAAATTTAAACTTCTCTCAAAGTAACTGAGCTTAAAATATCTGAAATAAAGCATCACACAATCACAGAACAGTTTGGGTTGGAAAGGACCTTAAAGCCCACCCAGTCCCACCCCCTGCCATGGGCAGGGACACTTCCCACCAGACCAGGTTGCCCAAAGCCCCATCCAGCCTGGCCTTGAGCACCTCCAGGGATGGGGCATCCACAGCTTCTCTGGGCAGCCTGTGCCAGGGCCTCACCACCCTTACAGTAAAAAATTTCTTCCTAACATCCAATCTAAATCTCCCCTTTTTTACTTTAAAGCCATTCCCCCTTGCCCTATCCCTACACCCCCTGACACAGAGTCCCTCCCAAGCTTTCCTGTAGCCCCCTTCAGGCACTGGAAGGCTGCTGTGAGGTCTGCCCAGGGCCTTCTCTTATCCAGGCCGAACAACCCCAACTCCCTCAGCCTGTCCTCAGAGGAGAGGTGCTCCAGCCCTTTGATGCAACTATAAATCTTTTAGCAACACATTCTTTGTAGAAGGTTAGCATCAGTTATGTTAATTGGAAAGGAAAAAAAAAAAGGAAGTAAACTCAAAGGAAACTCACATGTTCTAGGTGAATATGGGCCTGGCTGGCAATGTCATAAATGACATCTCTCACATTCCTCTCTTGCTTGCCTCTTATAAAATCCTCTTGAGAAACGCCATGCTAGACACGGGAAGGAAAATCAAAAAGTAAAAACCCTTGAAAAAATATCAAGTCTCCATTTTAGCTTCACAAAAGATAAACCTCAAAAGCCCATCCCAGCAACCAAACTGCAGGCATATGGCTGAAAGGGCCTAAGTGTGTTTTGCTGCTGCCTCCTCCCTGCACTACCACCACCCCCTTTTTTTTTGGTCACTTAAAAAAAAAAAAAATCAAGAGAACAAAGAGAACAGTTGGACTGATTCTTTCTGCACAAATTTGTTCCCTAAAGACATTGTGGCCAGTCAGATAACCAAGTCAGGTTTTGAAGTTTTGGGAAGTTAGATCAGCTTAGGTGCCCGATTTTTGGAAACATAATCCAAAAAGTGATATCAAGCAGAATAAGGACAAGAGCAGTTAACAAGGAAGCCATGCTCATCTTGGGATTGGTGTGCACCACCAGGTTTGGAGAAGGAAAAAACAAAACACCACACATTCTCTGAGTACAGTGACCAAAGGAAGACAGAAGATGGTATATTCAGAATTGCACCAGTTGCCTGCTATTCTTCCCTGCAACATTCAGACATGAAAACTGTGTAAAGGCAGGCAGGTAGGCTTCACAGGAGGTCCAGATTCAAGTATAACTCTGCAATACTTGCCAGCAGCTGAAATGCTTGCAAGATGCTCAGTCTGCACAGAAGGGACGCAAGCTGTCTGCCAGTCCCCTGATCTTTAACTACACAGTTTCACTGTAAAACACCTTCCACAGCAAGGAAGACTGAATTTTCAGGCAATGGCTGGAAACCAAAGAACTTGGAAGGCCTCCCATACCATCCAGTCCCAGAAGGGCTGAAAGCAGGGAGCAGCTCCTTTCTGCAATCCTATAAACCCAACTGACTTCAGTGTCTGTGCCTTTTGCAGACTACTTAAAGCTAAAATACTACTAGATTTAACAAAAGTTAAAAAGGGGGAGGAGGGGAACAAAGTCACCCTGGAGTTTCAATGAAGGTCACTCCTCTCACCTCCCAGAAGATATAAAATAACAACAAATTAGTATTACAGGGCCACAGCAGAAACTGTTCTAAGAATAGATTAAGAAAGGCATTTTGTTTCATACAGGTTCAAAAAGACCTCTAGGATCATCTAGTCCAACCTTTAACCTCGTACTGAAGTCCACCACTAACCCATGCTGCTAAGTTCTACATCTACACTTCTGTTGAAGACCTCCAGGTTCCTCAACCACTTCCCTGGTCAGCCTGTTCCAATGCCTCACAACCCTTTCAGTGAAGATATTTCTCCTAATATCCAACCTTAGCCTTTCCTGGCACAACTTGAGGCCATTTCTCCTCATCTTATCACTTGGTGCTTGGGAGAAGAGCCCAATCCCTTACCTCACTACAACTTCCTTTAACATAATTGTGAAGTACAATCAGGTTTCCCCTGAGCCTCCTTTTCTCCAGGATAAACAACCCCAGTGTCCTCAGCTGCTCCTCATAAGACTTGTTCTCTAGTCCCTTCACCAGCTTCGCTGCCCTTCTTTTGGCATGAAATTTCTGTGCTAACAAAGTATGATCTCCTATCTAGTGTTGAGACAGTGAGAAACATTACATTGTCAATTCCAGGGAACTCGTTTCTCTTACCAACATACAAATGTCCATGGGAAGAAAGACCTTGTGTCTTGCACTATGGTACGGAGTTGCTCTTAAACAGGTAACTATGCCTTGTGCTTTCCCGATGTGACTGGCTGCATGGTCGGCGTGGATGTCCCTCACACCTGAAATTGCAGAAATAATGTTTAGAAACATACTGCCAGCCCTTCTGAGGGGTCTTCCCTGATGTGTATTACAGGGCTATTTAATTATTTAGCTAACGAGCGTATTGATCCATGATAGAACTGTGTACGTTTGTAAGTTGCCTTGAGACCTCAGAGGTGCAAAGCAGCAGGGAAATTTGTTGATTCCCACATTCAGAAGCAAGGTGCCTCATTGCTAGTTCCAGTTTTGGCAAAGGGTGTACTTTGTGGAGCAGCACCTATTCGGATACAATCCATCTCCACACAGTCATTTGCATTGGCACGTCTTCTTCCAAGATAGCAGCATTTCAAGAACTGTTTTTCCTGCCAGAGAAATCATTCGAGTGTGAGATTCCTCGTTTCATCAATCAGCTGCAGCAGATTCAGCAGTGTCCTGAAGCCAAAAAGGCTGGTTTCCCTCACTGAACCCAGTATTTCTGCCACCTCCCTCGTGCTGTCATGAGCAGTCAGATAGTAACCTGGTAAACTGGATCAGATCACTACTGCAACTACCTTTGGTTACTGCACAGCAGCTGTTAGAACTGAAACAAGAGGAAGATGAGTGGGGTACAGCAGCACCACCCCTCTTCACAGCAAGACCATGGAAAATTGGCTTACACTGATCAGAGGACTGACCCAGGATAAAACAAAAACGTAAAGGAAAATTAAAATTCAGTTAAAGTTCTAACAGAAGCAACATTCTACAAAGACAGAAATGAGGATACAGGAATTACAGATCAATGAGCCTGCCTGACACCTAGAAATGATACTGGGCATACCAGAATCACTGCCCAAGCCTTGCATGTGCCTGAGGACCTCTAGGAAATAGTGACTATAGGCAGACTACATGGATTTATTTTGGTAATGGCAGCAGAAGGAAGACTGGGGCTTGGAGGAATCCATGGGTATAACTTACTGACTGGGCAACTCAGGCTTTACATATAACTAGGGATGAAAAGAAAAAAAAAGTCTCAAAGAATAAGAGTTAACAATGGCTCACGCTCAGCCTAAACATTGATATTCAACCAACTTTTAGAAAGGAGCAAGGATTCGACCCAAATCTGCAACATTACCAAGGGAATCTTACAGGTTTGGAAGTCAACTGTTTCAAGATATCCAGTACAGATCACAACAATACAGAACAGCTGCAGAGTAACTACAGCACTTTGTGTTCTGCCAAGTGGGACAATCAGAAAATACAGGAAAGAGCTGAATTTACCACACTCCATAGTAGGGACAAGAAAACAGAAGACACTGTTAAAAGAAAGAACAAAGTATGAAACTGCACTTCAATGAACTTTCCACTGAACAGCTCCTAAGGAAAGTGCGTAGTTTTAGGAGAGGGGCAGTTAAGATTCCAGGTTTATGGTTTAGCATTAAGATGATGCCTGAAGTGACAAATTCTACTGAAATTAAACCTTGCAGAAAAAAAGTGTTTGTCTTGAAACATCCATAAATATCATACCAGTGCTAATGAGTCATCAACAAGACCTAAAAAGGTGAAAGCACCTACCCAGCATTTCCAAAGTGAGGTACAAGAGAGCACTCTGCGTGTTCTCAGCGTACGTCTCAAGTTCCTGGATGTTACTGTATGCTCTGTCATCCAAATTCTTCTCCTACAATTTGAACACAAAACTTCAGTAAAATGTACATATAACTGCTACTTCTGCAAGTGTATTATTGTACTCACATTAGACTAATTTACTATTAGAAACGAAGGACAAAATTAAGAGATAAAGGGAACATACACTCAGGTAGAAACAGGCAGTAAAACCTGGAGGTAGTCTACCATAACCTACATGCAACTGCACCCAAGCCCAGGTACTGGAGCAATTATAACCTTTTGTAACAAAGACATGTCAGACTTCCTCAGAAAAAAAAAGATAAGGCCAAAACAAAATGATACTGAGGTGCCAGTTTTAATAACTTATTAGAAACTGAAGCATAGAGAAATTTAGATGAACGGGAATATATTCTTCAGAATATGCACACACACAAAACAGTCCATCAAATACACGAGTTTCAAAGTCATATGCAAACACACCAAAAATGTAACACCCTCCATCATTCTTCCTGTCCTAGTAGCTTCCGTGGTTAAAATACACCAGTTTTAGGATTTAAAAACTGAAGCCTTTCATAGTCAATTGCTTGCAGAGTGTTGCTGTTATCAATTTTCTCAAGGTATAACTTCAAGTGATACCAGCTTCAGCAGCAAAGCTACTTTAAGAAGTTCGTGCCCTTACCTTTTCATTCTCTCCCTTATGTCAGAGTTGGTAGCAGCATTGCTGTACCAGGGAAATTGTTCCTCTCATTTTTCCCCAAAAAAGGTGGATATTTAGATTGACGTTACTTTAACGTTCTGATTTACAGCGTTGTTCAGCAAAAACTCCACAGCCACAACAGGAAAAAGCAGCAAAGTGTGGCAGAAAGGTTCAGAGGGGTCATCGCAATTTTGAGGTTTTATATCCATGACTCATCACAAAAAAAAGGCTATTTAGGGGCAAAAGTGACATGGTAATAAAAGAAGTGAAAAAAGAATAAAAAGATGCCAATGAGCAGGGCAAGACTGGAATGGCACAAAAAGAGACCATTCATGAGGCTTGCTTCTTATATATCTTCATTTCCTTTTCCATTAAAATGCGGTTTTCCAAAATTCTTAACAGGTGAACATGAAGACCTCACTATCTAACCTCTTCTGGTAGGACTTCCCTCACTTACATAAGGAAAGGTATCCAAGCGTAACTCACGATGGATTACCTCTAGGGGAAACCACTGTAAATCAGAAACAGAGGCCAACAACAGAAATCATGGGCACAGATACCTTTGTTATCAGAGCAGGGAACAAGAAAGATGCGGACTCACCAGCTACCTTATAAATATTCTAAATGGATCCTATTAGCCATTTTGGCCAAGAAGGGCAGAAATTATAAGTAAGGGCAGTAAGGAAGAATTAGAAGGAAATACAGAAGTACCATTCTCAGGAGAAATACCACTGTCTGGAAAAAATTAATTACTTAAGCTCTTGTTTTTACACAGAAACTCACAAAATTATGGGGAGAAATTCTAGTACGACTGAAAACAGAATCAGACTTTGAATGGTAGATACTTACTCTTTCATCAATGATTTTCGTGAACCACATTTTAGTCAAGTTATGCCTCTTGACAGCCTGAAAAATTATCAAATAAAACATCCACGTTAACGTATACAAAAAGATGGTAGTACTGCATTCGGAAGGTTGAAAGATGTTTTTCATACTACTTTTCTGCTAAATTGCCCTATTCATATATCACATCCATTTTGAACCACTGTCATCCAAACAAATCCTCATTTTTCATGTTGTCAAAAATGACTTCTTCCACAGAAATGGAGACCTAAGCTTCACTTTTCTTATGTTCCAAATGGATATACAAGTTAAAAAAAATATACAGCTGTCATCTAAGATTACATTGAAGTCACCGAGAGTTGAGCTATTAATAATTCTAGAAATATTCTTATAGGCTATTTAGACACTTTAGTAGCACAAAACTCTCAGAATCCAAATTTGAGTATTCTGGAGTATACAACTTTTAAGAAACTTTTGACGTGATAAATTATTATTTTTTCCTAGAAAATCAAAACTGTCTCCACACAAACTCAATGAAAGCGAAGTATACATAAAAAATGCTGTGCCAAAGGCATGCTAGTTCTATTAACAGCTCTGTAACACTTAAGAGTTCAGCCAATCTATTTCCCAACGTTACTTTCTAGGAAATGCAATGATATTCACAAAGATTTGTGCATCTGCACTCTTTAAATAGGTCATTCTTGGGCATTTGCTGAAATACAAAAATATGATTTAGAAATATGAGAGAG
Source organism: Oxyura jamaicensis (assembly GCF_011077185.1). Taxonomy (NCBI): domain Eukaryota; kingdom Metazoa; phylum Chordata; class Aves; order Anseriformes; family Anatidae; genus Oxyura; species Oxyura jamaicensis. The sequence goes on along the minus strand of NC_048894.1, from coordinate 134,931,588 downwards.
GATTTTCTCGAGTGCAGAAGTCACCAGGACAGGCTGTGCTGTTCAGTTGTTACAGTGTTCTGCAGTGGTCAGAGGTAACAAAGCTCCTAAAAATAAGCTGTTGAGAAATAATTCCGAAGTTATTTCGCAACCAATTCTATTTGGATTCTCTCTTGTTGGTCTTCCTTCAGAGAAATCACATGCAAGGTCAACTCTTACCAGAGAGATGGGCCATTTCTTTCTTCCACTTCAAAATCAATTTTCTGCTTTGTGAGAAAGGACTATGACTGGCAGTCAGAGCTGCTGGAAAGGGCTGCAATTTCTATCTCACTATCTGGATGATTTATATCTGAACGATATTTTTTCCTAAGTTAAGCTTCAGCTTAACATTTCTGCCCCCACTGATAGACACACAAGCAAACTGAAATTAGTGATGGAAAAAATATATACAATCATACCCCAAACTGACTTGTGCCTAATCTACTCAGACAATTAAATGAGACAATATCTTCAGAAACAAAAGTAAGTTAAACTGAACAAAAGCAAGTTCTTCATTGGAAAGGAGATGAAGGCATTTGGGGAGAAAACAGTCTTGTTCCTGGGCAGTCTGCCACAGGCTGGAACAGAGACAGAAAGAATGAAAAATAATCAAAGGCACAGAGATGATTGACATGCAGTACTACCAATTTTATGCATTTTAATGTTTGTGTTAAAGATACAGCTGCCAGGATGATACTCTAATTTCACTAACTTTGCAAAAAGACTCACAACATTTGCCAGTCTTCATCCTAACCGTACAAACACTTTGTTGTGGTTACGGCACACACTTTGTATGAGCTGGAGATGCTTATGAATAGCTCTGGTCTTCCTGAAAGTGACTATAACAGGTGTTTTTCCTTTATTTTATTTCTTGGCTTTACCTATCTTTTCTCTTAGTTACAGCACCTTGTTTAAAACCAATTTTAACCCGAGGGTCGGCTGACAGGAACAAATGCTCGCTTACGCTTTATTTCACGTTTGAAGGAAGAAGAATCAGGGACAGGCCACAGTTTCAGCACTGCTAAAAATCATTCAAAGAAGATTTGGAAAGGACTTTTTTTGTGCTCTCAGAGGTACAGCAGAGAGTGGATGTGAAGCCAAGCTGGCAACAAGTTAAAAGCTCCGATCCCACAGGAACTGCATTGTTCTAACCCTGCATTACAGTGGGTGCCCTGCTTCTCCTGGGATGTTTAACAGGAGTAACAAAGATTATTATTTGTATGAAGAATCCACTTCGGTCTGCCTGTTCTTCAGCAGATCCATACACATAACTGCCTCTGGGATCTATGTTAACTGCATTTAGCTATGGAAATTTAGACAAAATTCAGTTTTTCCTGTCTATAAGCTCAGAGATGCCTACTTTAAACACAAGATCTGATCTTATTCCTTATGGAATTTCTACCCTGAAGAAATTAAACTCAATGTGACCCTGAACACCTACCTACCTGATCTACTAACTCTGAAGTCTGACCTGCTTTGTGTGGGAAGTTGGACTAGCTGACAACCAGAGGCCCCTAAAAGCTAAATTACTCTGTGATACTGAATCAGCATCGAGGGGAAATCCACTTATACCGCCTCCAGGCCTTCAATCATCTATTAAACATATCAATGGCAGGTCTGACTAGAAACAAACTTGGACAAAAAATAGCCACGACCAGAAGAGGAACTGATCCGTAGGTGCACTTCCTGAGCAGTGTTCTAGTGCCTGCCAGAACTCACATACAGGGTCTTGGTAAAAATAAACTGCTAAGTTCACAAGTACATTCCTTGTTACTTAATGCACACAGAAGGATCTCCACAGAACATCACACATAAATAGAAGTCACTGAACAAATCTCCAGCAAGGAGAAAGACTGCACGAAGATCCTCCCTGATGTCCAGTAACTAGGTGTGAAGGGCTTTGGCTTTTCCTCATACGTTGTTTGCTAGATCAACCTCTGTGCTTTGTTTGCTGTCTTGTTTTAAACCCATCTCCTCAGGCAGGACTAGCAGTAGCTCAGGGAAGTTTACTTACACATTTCACTCATTATCAACTTAGAGTTTACCACAAGTTTACCTTTGCCCTTCTACTAAACAGAAGAGAAAAAAGCAGTTGGTTCACAGAAGCCTGAGCCTCCAAGTAGGTCCTACTTAAATATTCTCTTTTTCCAACTCTGCTCTTCGTAGGTAACTTACATCCTCACACATGCCACACACCCCCTTTACATTACCTGTTTGACATAAAATAATGCAGTTGGCAATGCAACACAGCAGACACAAAGCTATAGCATTATTTTTCACAGCAATAATTTGGTCAAATGAACTTTGGGACAACAAAGATATATTTTACCCTCCACAGTGCTACAGCAACTGGCTGATGGGGTGGGTTATCACAGTATATATCTTCCACAGCTTTCCTCCAGAACTGCATTCGCATCAGACCTGTAGTCTTCTGAGTTATGGAGTCTTTGATCTGGAAAGGATATATCTGGAGTGAAATTCACAGTCTCCTTAAGGCACTTGGGTCTGTCTGTACTAGAAAGACAGACACGGGACAGTTAAACTCACTAGGGGAAGGGCTCAGAATTTACGTTTACTCCTAACAAACCATACAAACACTGTAGAGAGTAAATAAAAATGAAACATTCACCACAATCTGACTTTGAAACCCATGGATATTAAGTTCTGGGCAACTCCCACCTTGGCTATCTTCTCCTGGGAGAAGAAGCAGTGGTAAGAGCGATGAGGGAGCAAAGGCTGCCAGAAGCATAACCCACAGAGGCTGCACCAGGGGGGTTGCTGGGTCAGCACATCTCTGGAACTGCTCCTTCCTGGCAGAGGTTACCAACGTTTGTGTTTGCACTGGCAGTTTCTGGCCGCCCAGCAGAAGTGGGAGGGTGCAGCCACTCCCCTCCCACAACTCTCTAATTCCAAACTTCCCTCCTGGAAGCATTTCCCTTACCTAACTCTTGCCAGGAAAGACCTGGGACGGATTACATCATTCAGGTTTTTGACTGACTTTTTAACAGACGGGTTAGTTACACTTTTCTGATCCAACCACTGCATTTCGAGCCAGGACATAGGTGCAGTCACGTAATAGTAGCAAGGACCACAGCCTGTTTGGTAACACTTCATTTCAAAAGTGAAGAATACAAACGAGAGTCAGAAAAACTACATACATGAGCAGAAGAAATTGGGGGGAAGCTGGCTGCTTTCCAAGGGTCATTCCAAACCAGAGGTTTGTATTGGCTTCTTTATTCATTGCCCTTTCTAGTATGAAAAGTTAAATCTCAGCAAAACACCAGCTACTAGTGTAGAGTCCCGAAACTGTTACTTCACATTTCCAGAGATCACAAGTGTATTTTAATACCTGCCTGAGCCAGTTCCACATTGAAGGCTCTTAAAGCAAATGCAGAGGTTCGAGATTCTGCAGGCAACAGCAGAGAACACAGAAACCCTTCATAGTCACGCTTTCTGAAAAAAAGGAAAGAAAATACACATATTATTTATAGTACCATGTAAACCAGGCACATTATCGCTTTGTACAGAACTCCTAAAATAGCAGGAATTAGTTCAGAACTCTGACTCTGCAAAAGTAGTAGCTTTTAAGCTTATTTTAAGCCAAGGCAAGTTCTGAGAGAGGGGGGATGCAAGCTGAATTCTCAACACACCTCTCAGATCCAGATCTCACGGTATTTGGCTGAAGGCATGGAACAAACCCATGGCAGAACTGCAAATGGAATCCAGATTGTCTGACCTCCAGACTTCTGCTCTAAATGTGGAGTCAAATTCATTTAAAAGCTTGTGCTGTGGAGCTTGGCACTAACGTACCTGCTTAACCACTACGTGTTTGTTTATTAAAAGCATAAAAACTCGGTGCTGCAGTGGTGGTTTCGCAGCAGGTAACTCACTGCCAAGCTGAAGTGATATGCTTTCATTTGACCACTTGGGTGTGCCATTAAATTAAAAACAATCAGGGCACATAGAGAACAATTATAAATTGCAAAATCATTCATAACTGTAATGACCAAAACCACTTGGCCACCTCGGGAAAGCTAAATTGCTTGTTTTGAACAGTATTTGTGTACTTTCCGATAAACCTGTAACCCGATTCTTCATTAGAAGAAAAGCAGCAATGCCAAGTTATGCCTCAAGAACGGAGAAGTGGGTGTCAAGTTAAACATTTACTCATTTTCAGCAAGTCTGCTGGTCTTAAATGTCCTCCTGTTTCTTCTGATGTCGGCTTAAAACAGCAAAAAAACTAAAACCAGAGGTTAAAATTAGGGTTGCTACTTTTAGCACCAAAGAAAAAGGAAATGACATATAATAGTTTCGTACACCTACAACACACAGCACCTTGATAGTTAGCAAATGCTTTGAGTTTTCTTAATACTTGTGAAACTTGTTTTCCTGATGCAAACCCACAAGCATCAACAAGAAAGCAGCATTTGTGGATTTTAGCAGGCTTTAAAGGCTACATTCATAATAAACAACGGATGCATCACACTTCCCCCAGTTAAGACTCTTTCTGAAAAGTATCATCAGCTCAAATCCTAGGATTTTTTTCTAAACAGACTGTAAAAATACCCAGTATTGCCCAATCTGGGCAGAGCTGCAAGGTTGACAGCCACTTTTTCCAAGTTCCAGTGATGCTGTTTGCCTGGGTTGTTCACACAACAGAAACACCACTACCTCCAGAAAGGAAACAATGAAATACATTTCATAAAGTAAACAGCAGCACAAGTCTTCCCTCTGGGAATTTTCTTCCAATTACCCTAAGCTTAAAAATTGCAGGTACCAAAAAGAAAGTTTAAAAAATAAAAGTGTGAGTTTTATGTTGACATTGCCCCCTTGGATATAACAGAAGAAAAGCAAATTTTCTGGAAGCTTCAGCTAAGCCTCAGCCTGTAAAACAAAGTTCATATTGGCATAGATCATGTTGCAACCCAACTCTCTGTGCGTTAGGGTAAGGAATGAAGAAAGGAGGGAACTTAAGGTAGCCTGCTATCTAGTGTTCCACAGTTTCCCTCTCAAAGAAATATAAGCTTACATATTAACCCACAATAGGAAGAAGATTTTATTAGGACCATTACTGGTCTTTTAGTGTAATTAAAAGTTTAGAGTCTTAAGAATTTCTTCCACATTGTAAAACTGGAAAACATAATCAGTTTGTAAGTTTGTCTTCCAGAGCAGACATCATCAACAGCAAGAATCAAGAAAACATATCTAACCAAAGAAAAATATTTTTAATCAAACAGCTTAAAGTGAGTTTTAAAATAATTCTTTGAACTGCATCTTCAATTAAATGATGCCAAAAGCATAACCACTTTTCATTTCACTACTGTCAATGCTTGTGTATTTTTATAAGTAGTCTTTTTTATGTTTTAGTATTATGATTAAAACTCAACAAAAATGATTAATAAAAATAACAAAAATGCTAACCATCTTAGCTCCGGGGACTTGGGACCCAACTATTCTGTTCACAGTTGTTTGTTAACAGAAATATTTTAACTGTATATATCGCTTGTACATAGAGCCTTTGATCTCCTGAGTAGCAGGTAAGCCCTGGACAGAGTAACCACAAAAACACAGTCACAATCTCTAATTTTATCAACTAAACCACAAACTGGCTATGTATTCTGATGCACCTGAAAAAGTCTGCAGCTTGCTGCTTCACTGAAAATTTAACGTTGTCACGTTTCTGTCCATTAGCTGTCCCACTTCAACTGCTACTGCTGACCACATGTGCTTTTGTGTCTTTTACAGCTGTCAGTTTGGAGATGACTATCCTGTCCCACTCCTTCCATGCACACTTCGAAGCCTCCTCTCTGCTTTCATCAACGACAACAGCACCCAAATAGAAACCAGGAGTCTTTACACAGCAGGTGCGTTTCTTTCTCTAACCCTGTACCTTTGAACTCTAAGGGACTAGGAAGCAAGCAGAGGGCGTTGCACATAGCTTGCAGGTCCAGAAGCCAAGTGGGATTCGTCCCCTGACCTGAAAGCCTCCAGGCTGTGCTCCTGCTCCTTGGGCTTTGACTAAAAGCAGATGCTTTTGAAGAGAAATGCTTCCTCCCCCTCCTGCTTTAAGGTCTGGGCAGCTACTTCAGGTCTATCCAGCTGGGGGATTTCCTCTGCTAGTTTTTCCAAGGACTCCTTGGAAAGTTTGACTACTTCCCAGTAACCAAGATCTGAAACCAGTGATTATTTTTAAATGGCTGTTTCGATGATCTTTCACTCTGTAATCTGAAACAATGAAATGGAAATGTTCAATGCTTCGGAAGAAAAGCAGCTGTGAAAGAAGGAAAAAAAAAAAAAAAAACTGTTTAGAGATTAAATCAGCCTTGCAGTTCCAATATTTAACCAGCAGTTTCCACCGCACGTTTTTATTTGCGGTCCCCATATTACTCGAGGGGTAAAGACCACAACAGGAGCAGGGCCCTGGCACTCCGCGGGGCACCTCAGGACCTCGCTCGTCCCCCGGAAAGGCGAGGACGGTGTTCCCACATCGAAAGGGGCCGGCTCACATTAAGATTTCCTCAGACCCATCCCTGTACCGGGTTACCCTCACGTCCCGGGGCAGGCTCCCCCTCACCGCCCGTCCCCGTCCCCGGCTCTCCCCACCCCCGAGGCGGGCAGGGCGGGCGGCGGAGCCCGGCCTCCCCCCCGAGCACTCACCGCAGCAGCTCGGCGCAATACTGCACCTCTCCCCCAGGCTCCGGCCGGCTCCAGCCCGCCGCCACAGCCGCCCTCCCTTCCCTCAGCCACGGCTGCCCGCCACGGGCCCCCGCCGCCCTCACCAGGCGGTGGCTCGGCGCTGAGCGCAGCCCTGCCGCGGCCATGGCGGCGGCCGCCATTTTGCCGCTCCGCCCCTCCCGTCGCTCACCCCGGCCCGCGCAGCCGAGGGGGACGGCCCCTTCCTCACCCCCCGACGGGGAGGGTTGGGGGCGAGTCCTGTAAAATGGCAGCTTCTCGGGGGGTTGACCGCTTTTCCCCACGCGATTCCCTCAGCGGGGGTCCCGCGCCCTCTTGGCTCGGTGGAGCTCGGAGGCGCTGGGACAGGACCCTGAGGGACAGGGCCCTGAGGACCCAGGCGGAGATCGGCTCCGTAAAGTGCTGAAGGGTCGCAGACGGCCCCGGTGTAAAAGTTTAAGGGAGAAAGTACCGGTAGATGGCACCCAAGAATGCCTTATTGCGGTCCGGGGTTTTTGGCTGTGCAGCCTTTTGTTGTCCTGCAAATGGCTTCCTCGGCGCCGCCCTGGCCTCAGTTTACCCCGGCTCCCGGGGAGGGCGCCGCTGGCATCGGTTTGAGCTGAATTCCCCTAAAATAATAATAATAATAATAATAATAATAATAATAATAAAAATCCGGAAAACCCGGCACTCGCGTGTTTAAATGCCACAAATCTGAGGAATCTGAATGATAAAAATACCCGTTGGAGCAGTCCCAAGTTCTGAGAGGCTGGGCACAGCAGTATTTGTACACAGAACAAGTTCGGGCAAGGGAGCCAGCACACCACAACACAGCGGTGGCACATGAACAGGGGACCAAGGGACACCCAGCACACCGGGTTAGAGCTGCCATCGCTGGAGGACACCTTAAAAGCTTCCAGGTGCAGGCTGGGGGACGCTGTGCTGGATATGGTCCATCTGCAGAGCTAACTCGCATCACAACATGGCCATTTTAGTCTTGTGGTCACAGGCAGAGCAGTCATGTTCCCTCAAAGTTTAGCCTATCCAAGGATAAACTAACAAATTAACATGAAAATAGCACCACACTTAAGAACTGTTTCATCTTAAAACCATGCCAGCCCAACCTGTGGGTAGTTACTAGTAGAATTAGCAACAGGCCAGTTTTCCATCCCCAGCCTTGCCATCCTCCTCCCAAGTGCCAGCTTTGGCTTTCATTTAATACTACAGGGAGCTAATTCAGGGGATTAAAACAGCAAAAAAATTCACTGCTCTCTCTTTGTTTTCTTGAGGAAGTTTTCTGCCGGTTTGGTGCTCTGAATCAGTACGCTATGTGGTCAGGTGAGAATACGTGCCAGCACAGGGAATTGGCATGATCAGGAGACTCTGAGCTGGAAAGTGAGGAGGATCTCCCTGATCTGGGGCAGTAATATACATGTTCGTTTGCTTAGCTGAAAATTATTGAAGCCACACAGTAAATATGGGGGAGGTTTTGAGTGGGCAGTGACATTCGAGTTACAAGACATCTGTTTGGAAATGAGAGCAAGCCTTTATTTTGTGTGATGACAAGACAACAAAGGGAAGAGGAGGAGGGGAAGGCTGGGAATATCACTCCAGCATTATTTGGTTTATCGATTAGTGGCTCTTGTGGGTTTATCCTGAGTCTTTCTTCGTCCCTTTCCCTCAGTTCTTTCCCTCGTCTCTGAAGTTCTCTTTGTCTTGAAACTCTGGACCTTGTTTTAAACCCTTGCTATGCCTTGAGCAGGATTTATTGTTTGTCAGGGCACCCAAAGGAGGTCATTTAGCTTTGGTAGATTTCTGGGTGGAGGCTGAAACTGCTGTTGTTTAAGTTTTCAGAGAGAACCCCTAGATAAATGAATCCAGCTCTTTCAGCTGCTGCCAATTCCTGGCAGAAGGGTTACATAAACATACTCTAAACCTCAAGGGTATTATAAATAAATCTTATAAAATATTAACTTCTGTTAATCTCTGAATGAACCAAAATGGTGTTAATCTGATTTAAACCCTTAGTAAGAAAAGAATTAACCAGGTATCTTATAAAAAACAATAATCCTGACCTCTTTCTCAGTTCACTGAATTTGTTTCTTGCCATTTTGTACCTTTACTGTTCTCATTAAATTACACTTTCTTTTTTCTTTAAACAATATTTCACATATCATGTATAGTTATTGAAAAGCTTCTTCAAGTCTGTTTTGGTTCTAGCAAGTTAGACTTTTGTTTTGCCAGTGTAGTGAAAATAATGATTTGAGTTAATGTTTTATGGAGTTACTTTTAACACTGTGTATGAAATTTTAAGCTTAAAAAGGGGCCTTCTATGATTTTTTAATGATAAAATTGTGTTAAAGAGCTCATTTTGTGGCCTTTTTCAATACTTCTCCCAGAAGCTGAATGATAACACGCTCTCTGATGTGTACTTCTAAATTATTCTGTCCAGCAGATTCCTCAGATAAAACTCTGAAATCCTTGGGCAGAAATGCTAATGAGAGCAATGAATTGTTTAGGTATGTTTAGGTAGAAATAAGTCAGTTGTTGCTGTATTACAGAGTTTCTGGAGGGGGAAAAAAAAAAAAAAAAAAAGGTTTTGGGTCAGAAAAAACTGATCAGTTATATCCAACCCTTGTTAATAAACATGCAGATATTGTCACCATATAAATGATAAAGAGAGACCCTCAGCTATCCCATGGTAGCCAAACAGAGTCTGAAATACAGGAGGCCTGCATTTATTCGAGTTCTTGTTCCCAAAAAGTGATCATACAGAAGAGAACAGGAGAGAAAGAGACCCACCTCAGCATAACCAGCAGGCTGGAGGCTCAGGTATCCACTGGAAAATGGGATACCAACACCAGCATCCCTAAGCTGTAATGATGAGAGAAGAAATAAGAACAGGGATCTGACAGGTATATCATCTGCACTTGCATGAGCAAGGATATATTTTCTTTCTCTCATTTTCCTCTTCTGAATACTCCTGGATTCATTCCAATATGAGAGTTAAGGAAAAATCCTTGTGGAGTAGCAATAGTATTTCCTGTCCAGTTGCATGCCACAATGAACAGGCACATGCAGTTATTTTTACCTGGACTACTAAAAATATTCAACCAAAAATCTTTGTTTAAAAGAGTACACTAACAAAACATGACTAACAAAACATGACTAACTGCAGTCGTTCCACTCCTGGCCACAGAATAATGCATTCACACAAGTGGTAACAAGCAGTGGGACATTTTAAAACAAAGTTTTCCCATTTTACATGGTTTAAACCTCTAAGTCCCTAATTGCAAAGTAGATAGAAAGTTCCAAAAGGATGTTGCAGTTTTAATCTTTGTTGTTGCTGTATGTTTATTTTTTTGTGGTTTTGACTGTAGATAAATGTGCTCATAAACTTTCATTTATTTCTTATTACCATTTGCTCTTTCACTCCCCAGTTTCAAGCACAAATGAAGATTGTAAAAGATGCTATACAATGGACAACAAAGATCTCAGAATTATGAAATGTGAGGACCACTATGTGCTTCCCTGGCCATGCGCTGCAGGACTGAACTGCCTGTCCTACAGAGGGAAAGCAAATTACTCTTTTTTTTCATATCTGCCAACACCTTCACCAGCCATGGGTGCCCTCCACTGCACTCGGAGGAATTGCTGCTCATCTACATTCTCAAGCCTTCTGCAGCTGTATGTGAGGTTCAGTTTTACTCCCCTGGGTAGATCTGTCAACACACTTTACATATGCCATCAAGTAAAGGCTGGATATTGCCAACTTTAAGTTATTTCTGATTCAGACTGCAAACCTGTGAGTGAAACAGTGGGTATTCGGGTTATGCAACTTTTGTTGCATGATACCTTTTGATACCTATCTTTTGTTAGGGTAGAATCTTATCTCTTTTTAGCCAGTGGAGTAAAACAGGACTTTTGTAGAGAGAAATCCAGAATAAGGACATAGCTTCAGCACTCAGATCACCCTAATTAACCTCAGTCTCTCTACTGGTTGTAGGTTACTGATCCTCTGTGACCAAGAGCTCTCCACAGCTGCACCGTGTTCTCTGAACACACAAAGAGGCAGAAGCAGAACTCGGTGCCAAATTTTCAAGAGCTTAGCACATAACTGCCCAGCTTCCACTTTGACATCAGAATAAGATTTTAAGAATTGAGAAGGCATTGCTAGTTATTTAATGTACTCCTTTGTAAATCCAGCTCTCCGTGGGGACAATGCACTCTCTTCAGAGGTTTGGCTGTAGCTTTTCAAGAGCCACCCTAAAAGCTCGGTACTGTCATGAGAAGAGATGACTTATCTGTCTGCCCTTGCGCAGCAGTGCAGGCCCACACAAACACAGCTTGGTTCCATGTTGTTGCCTGGGGTGATATCAGATGCAAATAACGTGAGTATTTGAATGGAATTCACAAAGCGTATGCTTTTAAGATAAAGTAGAGCCAAGTCCTACTGCTGCTGCTTTGGATGCAAATGTATTTGTAATGAACTCTGGTTTTGTACGTATCCCTTATCTTGCACCTGTTATCATCTTTGTTGTAAAAAGCTTACAGGCGGGCTTGCCAAATGATACGCCCCATCTGTGCTACCTGGATAAACACTGTTAGCAAGAAACATGCAAACTGAAAAGCCACAGGTTCTTGACGGACAGGTACCAGTACTGTTTCTCTGGCTAGCAAGGACAAGGTCTTTGTGTTCTTTCAGCAAGTTGCCAACCTTTTCTTGTTTGCAATTCTTGTGAAGCTGTTGGGAGGGAGATGAGAGAGAGAGGAAGCTGGGGGTGTGCAAACTGGTCTTTGGCACGCAGATGAAGTCAGTCGCAAATATAATGAGGATTTCTATGGAATCTACAAAGCAAATGTGTTTTTTGCCAGAGCCAAGATAGAGCTAAATGTTGTGTCTGCTGTGTTGAAGGCAGATGCATTTGTTGTCAACGCTGCTCTTGTTTGTATCTTTTTGCTTGGACCCCTGCAAACTGGACCAGCACCTGGAGGGAGGGAAGGTGAATAATGGGAATCTGCATCACTAGGACTTGTCCCTGGGAAGGCTGGGGAGAAGTGACATAGCAGATGTGGCAAGGTGAGAGTGTTCTAAGGCAGTTTCAGCGAAGAAGCAACGGTAGGGGAGAACAGCTTGTTCCCGGAGCTTATCATGCTCCACTGAGATCTCTACATTTTCCTGTGTTGTTTTTTTTTTTTTCTAGGAACTTGCAAGAGGGAGCACTACTGAATAACCAGGGTGCAAGGCTGCTAGGGTGGATTCTGAAGTCCTGTCACTAAGTTCCTGTGGCAACGTGTACTGCCTGTGATGGTCACATCTGAGAGTGGTTTACGCTTCATGGTTCCTGGACCAAGTCATTTCAACAGCTATTAGCAGCTATATTTAACAAATACATAAGTTACCAGGAACACAGGGTGGTATGAGACCCGTCCCACCAGGGCAACATCCCCAGGCCTGTTTCCACTTTGCTACCTGAGACAGAGGGGATGAGAGCAGCAGATCTTGGTGTTCCTGGGCATGGACCACTCCCTGCTCTGCCATTCACCCTCTGCCTCGTGCTCCCTGCGCAGGCATGCTGGTGCTTGCTGCCTTTGTGTGTTAGAGCAAGGCAGAGGGTAGAACTTTGGCATTGTGAGCACCCTGTCCTAGGCCTTGAGTTACAAGGGAGTTCATCCAGTGGCATTTTGCCGAAACAAAAGACACAAATGGCGCATTTGTTCCTATTCCTGCCTGCCACCTAGGGTCTGTATCGACAGCTGGGAAGGATACCACACCTTGACCCCCCCAGGCTGTCCCTGAGGATAATCAATAACCTGGTTACTCTGGCAGAGGCCATGATGGTGGCGTCTTTCAGCACTTGGATCCCTTCCACGAGACGCAAGCCAGGAACCTCCTTCTTCTGTTGTTTAGAAAACCAGTGGCCTGAGGGTATCCCACTTCATTATGGTCAACCCCTGACCTGTCCAGGAACTTTAACCAGGCTCCAAACTCTTGCAGGGCTGCGTGTGCTGCCAGGCAGCTGAGCAAAACACTGCAGATTTGCTGGCAGTGATACAGCGTGCTGAGCACCCTTGCTGCTTCAAAGGCTCCTATAGAGCTTGTAAAAGGGCTCGGGGAAAACTTTCCATTCAGAGCGGGCATTCCTAGGGTGCTGGTGTGCCAGTCTCTGGGGATGAGACAACGCTTTGGGAAAGTCACACGCAACAAACAGCTAGCAGCAACATGTCTGAAGTTACAGGTCACAGACGTGCATTCATTCCTTCTTAACTGATGGTCTCTGCCTCCCCGTGGCTGCTCATGCGAGAGATAGTGCCTGCCTGGGTGTCTGACATCCACACTTCTCTGCCTACCGCAAGTGTTTTACATCACACAGGCTGAGGTCAAGAGCCCTTCTGTGGGCTGAGCAGGGAAAAAGAAGCTCCAAGAGCCTCAGTAATCTCCTGTAATCAGGTGAGCAAACACAGCACTTCAAACAAAAGCCTAAAAAGGCTGATGTCAAGTAAGCTTGTGTTTATATGTTTATATATATATATGTGAATAATGAAAGACTTACCCTGCTGACTGGGCTTCCTGGCAGGAGCTAAGGCACCTCAGGTTTTCTCCCATGCCTTCCCCTTTGAAAAGTGTTTCTACCCCAAGCTGAAGCTACACCGCATGGCTTCAGCCAGCTCCTTGATCCCATAGTCTTTAAGTCCTGGGTGGCTAAGTATTGTTCCTGACAACACCCTGGGCACGCAGAGCTCCTCAGATCAGCAAGCAGGGCCTGGCCATTCAGCCAAACTGCTTTCTGCCCAAACTTTACTTCAGGCAACCATGCCCCTTTCTGCAGCTTAGCCTGGCTCTTCTGAGCTCACAGAGTACCCTGCAGGAGAAACGTAAAGGACAGAACAAACCTTCAGGAGATGCAAGGACGCTGCCATTTTGGTTGTGTACACAACTGAAGTAGCTTGTGAAGGGCTTCAGGGAAGTGGACAGATAGTAAAATATCCATGTGGCCAGAATTTATGTTTAAGCATGATTTTTTTTCCCCCTCTCCTGGTCCTGAGCATGTAAGGACGCTGCGAAGCAGAGCTGTCACAGGTAGGGACACTTCAGCAGTTAGCATCCCGCTGTTTTACAGGTGCTGTTCTCACTCCTCAACCACAATCCCTCCCAGCTCTGCTTGGCCAAAGTGATTTGTCCCATCTAGGGGGCCAAGGAGAGGGGACACGTCTGGGCAGAAACTGGAGGGGGGACTTCAGGGGATTTAAGTGCTGACATCTGCAGAGGTAGGTAGAAACATTCTCCCCCAAAAGTGCCCCTCAGCAGCCAACCACAATAACTGGTTACAGCACTGCTGGAGAAACGAGATTCCCAGCTACTGCCCTGCTTTTCACTTCTCCCCTTTTTTCTGGTGGTATGGATCCAAAAGCATTTCTCAAACACCCTTTCAGAAGCAACTGTGTTCAAATCCACAAACAGTCCAGAGTTCAATTCTGAGCACTGTAAATGGTTGTGGTAATTAAATGCAGCTAAAATACTGAAAGGAGTTGCGGGGCAGACAAGATCAATGACAAAACACCCTCAGAGAGCAAAGGAGAGGAAAAAGTGCTGATGTAGAAGGGTGATTTATTATTCTCTGGTTGCAGAAACAGAAGAATTATTGAGAACCGTCAAGGAGAAAGGAGCTTTAGGTTGTAAGATTGACGACTGAAAACCATGGGGAAGTAATCCTTTCTGCATCAGCATGGCAAAGCTTCAGTCCTGGGAGGTAGGTCAATGGAGGTCAAGGCTCAAACTGGAAACGCTAAGCTAGGGAACTTCTCTGGTCGCCTCCTTCCCCACGTTGCCTCTTCCCCACCCCCTCTTTAACAAAAGGAAGCCATTTCAGTGTTTTCCACTTCTCAACTTCTTGTACTGAGCTTTCAGCTGCACAGGCCAGCTCCTAACCAAAGGCTTAGGTGGTAGGCAGCCTGGTGCAAAGCTACAGCAAGTTACTCTGCTCTGTCCTGAAGTCAGCAAGTCATTCAAGGTGGCTGCTATTTGCATTTTGGCATATGTAAGTGTAGGGGGTTATTTTCTTGTCTTTTATCCTCTGTGGGACATTGTCATCTTTTAACCCAAAAACTTTTTGAGATCCGTCCATTCAGGGAACTCATACACAACTGTGAGTTACTTTGTGCTGTCCCCCTGTAACTGTGTTACGTAAAAGCAAGGGGAAACTTTTCTATACCATTTTCACACTTTCCTATAATCTGAAAACATTGTATGAAGAGGCAGCCACTCTACCCCAGAAGTAATATTCCAACCTTACCTGCACTTTCACAGTGGCAGAGGATGACAATCTGTGAAGAGCTGGCATATTGAGTTTTGAAACTCTCCTATTTCTTTTGGTTGAATGAAGTTAGGCATTTGGATGATCATACTGTTACGTTTGGACAGTTATAATATTATATGACCATCACAGGCGGTAATTAACATAGTTGTGTCACTATAAAGTTACCGTTTTCTTTGTTTCAGGAGGTTTCAGACAGCAATTACAGCAATTGGATGGCGTTTCACTGGCCAGTCTCTAGCAAATGCCTACCATGAGTCAAATCATCAGCAAAATGTGGCAAGTGTGGTGGTGTCATGTCATGTAACAGCAAGCCAGTGTCTTGTTTTAATATTTTAATGACAACCCTCTGAATTAGAACAAGTTTTCAGAAAGTGGTTGTTATTCACACATAATGATCTGGGCTGCAGAAATGCCCTTGGGACGGTAGAGCTAATAAAATCAGCAGCTAGTTAGTACAAACTTCTTCATGTAATTTTATTGTGTGGAGGGCAGCACAGTTTTCTCACATGAGAAAGGCACTGTTGTTGCCTGGAAAGTTTCCATACAGCCTTGCAGCTTTTGAATTGCTCCGGTCAAAGGTGTCGATCAGAAGTTTGCTGCAGTTTCACCGCTGTCGACGTGAACATCTGTATGTATTGCATGGCTTGGCTTTATTTGAAAAGCAGTGAATAGCTGTAAAATATCAGTCATTAATTCGGCACCACTTAGCTGCAAAATATTAGTCATTAATTTGGCATTGTTGCCAGGTTTGTGCCCTAATTAAGTTGTTCTTGACTGTAAAACAATGTATTGCAAATGAAATACAAGATCACTTTTTGTTTCTTCTGTTGCAGGGATGCGTTTAAGAAGCCATCTCATGTGCTCCCTTCCGTCTGGGAAGTTAGCAAATCTGCACAGCTCGGTGAGACAACACTGGTGCTGCCTGCTAGCCATGACTAACGCATGCACAGCATGGCAATTACAGCAGAAGGAAGTTTAAAATAATTTTGTTAGTGTTTGGAGCATGAGGCTCATCTCCAGCCAGACCTCAGACTCTGCTTTCCACAACATGAAGATCGCTGAAGTACTCTTATATAAGCCTAATTGACACAATTAAAAGAATGACTCCTTACAGATGTGTGTTGCTGTAGCAACCTGGGGCAAGGGGAGCCAAAGTGCCCTCCATACTTAGAAAAATAATATTAATCATAATAGGTAGAAGTACTTTATCCTTTTTATAAGACATTTGCTCTGGAGCCAAGAGCCTTAGCGTGTTGCAACAGGGATCACTGCACTGAAGCTGAAATAATTTGAAGGCGAGCTAAAATGCTCTCAGTAATAAGCAAAATTACATGGAGACAGAAACATATTCAAATGGTGTCTAACTCTCCCAGGATGTAGGCAGCAGGATTAGTTGTTCAAGGCTTTGATTCTGCTGCCATAGGAACACTGGGTGAAGGAAAATACCACAGGCATCCGTGGATGCAGGATGAGGCCTGAACTTCTGCACTTGGTCAGGGTTTGTTTTACCTAAAGGTCCGACTGCCCAGTCGGATCTCCATGGGTAGGCTTTAAATCCCCCTGCAACATCCTTTGTTTCAGATGGGCTCTAAGCAGCGCTGTGTTGTTGACACAAAATGGCAGCAAGTCTCCTATTTTCCCTGCAGCAAGCCGGAGCTGGAACAGGGCTTTGTAGACTGGATACAAACGCTTTTATTCCTGACTCTGCTTTGTTTGTCCCAGTAAAACCGCAGGTTTCATCCAAAGTCTCTCTGAAGTGTCAAAGGGACCACACGAATTACCTGAGACACACGACTTAGGACTTGTTTTAATGAACTCTTTTGATGTAAAGCCGATGATATGTATTTTGATCAGTATGAGTGTGGCTTCAAATTTATTATTTTAACTAACACAGTTTTTAACTTTGTCTTGACAACTTTGCAATTTAAACACAGTCACGCTGTGTTGCTATGGAGTACAAGAAAAACCTGAAATCAGTGCTGACTGGGACTGAACAATCTGATTTCCATTTCCAAAGTGAAGAAGCAAGTGAATAGCATGGACAAACAAGCAAGTCTGAAAAAGTAAAAAAAGCAAAACAAAACAAACAAAAAACAACACAACAATAACAAAAAAAACAACAACAATAATAAAAAACAACAGCAACAACAACAAAAAAACACTTGTCTTTTGAATGATCATTGAACATACAGGTGAAAAGCAATCTCAGGAAGCCATCTCTACCATCCCACTCACTAGAGATGGATTAATTTTATCTCTGTCGTTACAGACCAAATTTTCTCTGATCGCTTCTTAAAGAGATTTACAATCCCCAGGCAATCTATTTTAAGGCATCACTATCCTTATTTGTAGAAAGTTTTTTCCTAATGGCTAACCAAAGTATTTCTGCTGAAATGGAATGTCTTAATCTCTAATATCTTTGTTTTTGAAGACTCCTATCTCTGTCAGGTTTCTCTTCACCAAAGCACGCGCCCTCATTTCTCCAGTCTTCTCTGGTAAGTCGTGTTTTTCTAGAACTCCGATCATACTCATCATTCTCCCCTGTAGCCTGATTACTGTTTTATCTCTCCTGAGCTTGGTGCCCCAAGCCAGACTCTTGAAGCTCCAGCTAAGTTTTGCCAATATGAGAAAACTGGAAGAATCACTTCAGGTACTTCATAGCCTCTATGTTACAGCCTTGTCTCGGTATGAAGTTTGGGTTTTTTTGAAACAGTATGCAACCTCCAGAACATTTCTGTAGGGCTGCTCCCTACCCATTTTCTCCTCAGTCTGTGTTTTTGCAGTTGACTCTTCTTGACCAAACTTAAAACCTTGCATTTTTTATTCTCTAATAGCATCTTATTTTTTTCACTAACAGTCCCAGATATGCAGTTCATTAATGATTGGATTCATTTTGAATATTAAACTCACATTTCTTCCAACTTCCATTTTTTTTAAGCTTTCTCACACTGCTTTGTGCCTAGGATCTATAAACCTTCAGCCTTGCTCTAATTATAGTTGCAGAGGTACAGTGTGTTCATGTTCAGCCTGCACGTGGCCCTTCACTTACCCTGTTCCAGGTACAGTGGTGTGATTATAGCTGTTTGACCTGTTGCACCATTGGAAGCTCAGCTTGTCCTGATAATAGCGCAGTTGTGTTTACTGTCCTTGCAGCTCTGGCAATTACATCTCATT
The DNA here is from genome assembly GCF_011077185.1 of Oxyura jamaicensis. Lineage (NCBI taxonomy): Eukaryota > Metazoa > Chordata > Aves > Anseriformes > Anatidae > Oxyura > Oxyura jamaicensis. Next base: position 134,913,406 of record NC_048894.1, on the reverse strand, counting down.
ACACCACTTTAATTATTCAAGCACTGACATTTCAATGATAATATTTAGAAAAATTCAGACACACAGGAAAAGAGTCCTTTCAATTAAAGTGTCTTTTACTTAGCTCTTCTCTTGAACTGTCTGTTTTCTCACAACACATTCCTCTCTCTGTCACAACCACAGTCATGATGTTTTTCCAAAAACCCTGGAAGACAGTCTCAGGCCCTGCTTCTGCCAGAATTGCTTTCATGAATAAAACATTTCTAATACTTGGGCCCTCTCTCCATGTTGGAGTGAAAGATGCATCTTTAAAGCACATGAGGTAGCATGTATTTTGAAGTAGTGTCATGGATGAGGCAAGTGGATTTCAGCACTTCAGCTGTTTGGGTTGAGCCTCGGGAATACCGGGTGCTTGGGCACTGAGGGCAACACCGCTGTCAAGTTGTCACACTCTGTCATGCTGTCAGTCACAGCCAGGAAGTGCCATGTTGGTGTATATGTACCAGAACTGAATCCTATGTGTACCTCTCTCTAGGTTTCAGCCCTCACACCAGCCGAACCGTCACCCGGAAGAATAATCCAGGAGCAGTTTGACTTCATCTTATCTCCTGCCGTTCTTGGAAAAGTTCTTAGACAGCCTACAATAAAAAGGGTTAAGAGCAAACAAGTCTCTTGCATCACCGCTGTGGCATGCTTGACTACCTGACCACATCCTACGTATGAGGAACTCGGGCAGTTACGTAGCCTGCCCAAAGCAGCACTGCAGGTTAGCAACTAAACCTGGAACGACAGGTCTCCTGCCGTAACCACTGGACAAGACTATCTTGCTGGAAACTTTGCTGGCATCCAGGGAGCTACACTGTTATGCAGGGACAGCCGTACCTTGCTGTGAAAGCAGACTCTTCCAGATGGGAAGGGCATGTGGCAGGATCTGTCTCTTGCCTAGAGGCTTCATTAGCACTAATCTGACAGACACTGAGACCTCATTAATTTGTTGTTGTGCATAACCAGTTTCAAATTGCTATCTGAACAAAGCTCTTCAGTCGAATGTAATACCAGATTTGCAGTTGCAGTGACTCAGTAGGCAGTGATGACTCTTGCACCTGGCTTCTATGAAATGCTTAGCACAACAGACAAGACCTCCCACGGTATTTATTCATTCAGCAGAGCCTGGCTGGCACAGAGCGCTGGCATTCATCACCCGTGTCCTGGGCAAGCAAGGGAACCTGTCAGTAAGTGCTTGAGATCCTGGCAGTTCCTCCTTGGGTAAAATACATACACATTACATACAGTGTATATGGTTTACAAAATACAGATACACATTTATTTGTATATATAATGTGCTAAAATTAGTTTTGAACATGCTGGCTAAGGATATTGTGAAGTATTGATTGGCCCTGTTACCGACGCAGTGCCTGGAAGCAGGACAGGCCGTGTCTTTTTTGTCCGCTGTGGTCACCTCAGGCTCCACTGCAATGGCCATTATTTGATCTGCTCTCAGAAATATTGGCCACATTCTTTTATCTCCTGGGTCCGTTCTGAGTAATGTTGAGAAACGCTGGGCTCAGAATTTGCAACAAACATCCACGGCTGAAAAGGATTACAGTGCAAAATCACATGCATGGCTTCATGTGCTGCAAAGAAGAAGAGCTCTGTCAAAGATAATGGAAACTTACAGTTGGGGGGAGTCTTGCGGTTGAAATTCAAGCATGTTTTAAAATGACCTGATTTTTATTACTTGGTTGCTAAGCTGATGTCGCTGATTCTTTTGTAACTCATCACAACAAAACAAAGATAGCACTCACTATTTTAGGAAACATATGGATCAGTGGGAGAGCCAGAAGGAAACAAGTGGATCACTGGTCAGGCTAGAAATGCCTCAGAGATGTATACAGTGTGTGTCTGCAAATACTGTGGCTGTGCAAAAAAAAAAAAAATCAATGAAGGGTTTTAAGCATGGCTAGCCACACAACAAAACATACTGTGAGCTGACAATTTAAGGAGGAAGCTCTCTGCACACACACTTCTGTTATTTCATCACCATCTGTCATTCCCACATGATTTAAAACACAGATATGCTACCAGCAAAGAGACCTACTTATCCCTTCACTGAACATTAATCCTTACGAAGATAAATCCAGCACAGGAAAATAAATCACAGGGAGAACAAGGTAAGTTCTCCCTAAGCTCAACTGGTAGTGGGCACAGCAAAACTTCTTACAGACATGAAACTGCAGCAGCTCTCCCCAGCATGGGTTGAGCACGCTGGCCTATACACCGACTGTGGGATGCACATCATCGTAAGATGACCACTGAAATAAAGAACAGAAAATTGAAAGGTTAATAACCATGTTAATAACCTATCAAACACCGATGTGTCAGGAATTTCATAAACAGCGTGTAGGAATTTCATAAATGTAATAAACTCAGGTTCATGCCAAAGTCAAAAATCCCCAGGTGTTTTCTCCTTTGGATGACAGGACAGCTCTCCTGGACTGTCTTAGGCAGGAGGTGTGCTTCTGGAAAGCCTCTCTGACTAGAGGACAAAGCTGAAAACACTCAGGGAGCACAATTCTTGGTTGTGCCCAGAGGTATCATAGGGTCTTTTATAGAGAGTGCTGAAGGAGAGGGCATGTTCAGAGAAGAGCGGTGAAACTGCTGGGCTTTTTGTAGTACGAGACACAAATATGAAAGAGGGCAGCCAATCCCAATGGAAAATGATTGATGAATGCCTCAGGGCTAAGCAGATAAATCGTTCACATAATGACACAAAAACAAGCACCAGCCTCTGTCTCTCTGCTGGCCAAACTTCGGTACAGTACTAGCTCCTGCGATGCCCTGTCTCTGCCAGCCTGAGCTCACAATTCAGACACCGTCACTGCAGGCACCACAGAAAAAGCCCAGAGGTGTTCAGACCAGCCTTCTGAAAGGGTTTTATTTTGACTGAGTCAAGGAAAAGAGCTCGAAGCATGGCTAAAGCTTACCGTTATTTTTTAATCTGGCTATGATTTACAGTGGCTCCCTGCCAATGAAAACTTGAAGACAGAATAATACCTGGTTTTGCTCTCTAACAATAGGAAAAGAAGGAATTGCTTTTTGACAGCTTCTAAGGAAAAAGTATTCTCCCCTGTCTCGACCAAGGACTCTTTTTCTGAGAAGGTTTACAGGTTTAATGGTTTCAGATAATAGTTCTTCCCCAGAAAACTAAAGCCTCAACTTTTTCAGTCTGGTTTGGAGAATCAGATCCAGTAACTTCTGCTTCCTTGGATCTCGCTCAGCCAAATTATGAGGCTCCTCGTCAAGTCCAAATTGGATTCTTGAATTTGCTTAGTTCATGCTCTAGAAATATCGAAACAGGTCCCTAACACCTGTTTTGCATAAAAATCTGGAAAGGCCTGGTCTTGCTCAAAATTATAACTTGCTGTTTGGGAAAATAGCATTGCAAACTTGTGACTTACAATGGGAACGATCAATCTGGTATCTTTAAGCCAATGTTGCAGAAAGCTTGGCACTAACCAAAGTTGAAAGAAGAAAAGCAGAAAAGGAAGTGGCCATTTTAACTGAGGTTGATGTTTAAATCTAAAAGTCCTCTTTCAGAACAGAACATTTTGTCCACAGACACAAGTGTGAGACTGGGTTTTTTTGTGCTTGGATCTGTCCAGACCACTCGTGCTTTAAACAACAGGTTGGTAGTTTATGCACCTAAATCTGAGGCAGGAAACCTGGAGTCTTTTGAACAGCATCTAGTACTTTTTTCTTATGAAGAAATATATATATATATTTAATTGTGGTTAATTATGAAATTGAGATATTTCTCAAACCATGAAACCCCAGCTATTTCTGCATATTGCTTTCAGCAGGACGGACCAAGACCTATCTGACAGCAGTGATCTTGCAGAACCCCGCAGCATCTCTCTGCCACAGCCAGGTGGAAGCTGTCTTGCATGTGGAGAAGGCATTAGACTCAGTCTCAATGGCAATCAGGCTCAAGGCATCACTTTTTAACTGAGTATTAAAGCGAAGTGTTGATTTTGGTTGCTGCACTGCACTGACCTTAAACCAGTGAGACATTTATCAGAAAAGATGAATGGTTTGGAGGATCCTGTACAGTTATGCTGGGCTCGTGCTGCATACAAATGATTGATTTGTTCATAGAAATCACTCAGAGTGATATAAAGAGGCTTGTTACATACTGCTTGCGTAGGTTTTTTATGTATCTTTGTCTGGAGGATATGTCTTCACCACAGTTTATTTTTTTTAGTTTGTACAAGTGCTATTTCGCGTTGCTCTCCCTCCTGCCACCCAGCGTTTCTAACATGGGCATCGATCTGCATTCTCACCTACCCTTAAACAGGCATGACCGAGCAGCCGGGCCTCTCCGAGAGGCACGACACATGGCGGGGCTTTGTTAGGAGCTCAATGCGCTCATTGTACCTTGCAGATCCTGCACTAGGAAGGTCAGTATTCCTGTACGCCACGGCCAGACATACATTGTGCCTGCTAAACACTGCTGCCGCGGGGACCCAGGCAGCAGGTCATGCTTCGCATTAATGTGTAGGATCTAGAAAAATCGATGTAGTTTAAAATCACGGGGGGAATAATGCCCAGCCACTTACTGTTCTTATGATACGCAGAGTGCTCGGGAAGTACATGGAGATTTTTGCAGCCGTGTCACTGAGCACAGAGGAAGCACGACGGGCTCTCTGCTGACTTGTACCAAAAGTCTGCACCGACCGGGCAGCTGCCTGCATTCCTGGAAGCAGTTCGCTGGCTCTGGAGATCGCTTCGTAATTTATTTTTAAATACAAACATCAGATTCCTTACGGAAAGCTGAAGGGTCAGCTTTTGTGCCCCGTGGGGTTTGGGCTGTGACCGTATTTCTTCTGCTGTCGGCCGGCCTGAGCTACCATCCGTCAGGCTCAATAGGAAGAGTGATTGATGCAAGCAACTCGGGATAAAGCGCCTAAGGCCACAGCCCGCTCCGTCGCAATCACCATAAAATTTGTCGCTGACCTCAGCCAGGGCGGGATGAAACCCCCAGGCTCTTGGTCAGCAGGTACTGAAGTCCACACGTGTAATTAATTTGGTGTGTAACTATTCACGGGCCTAAGTGCTGCTGAGGTCTGGAACAAAAGAGCAGAGGGCAGCTCTGGGATCTGCCCCATCCCACCAAGGGGATCTGGGGGAAGGCACAGCGAGGGCCGTTGCTTCCACCATTTTGTGATGACGGGCAATTAAAGGGGAATGAGAGAAGCTGAGGAGAGCTCCCTCCCTTCAATTACCTCTCAGGGGACGTTAAAACATAAACACTGCCCTTTGAACTTCACCGGGGGCTTGTCTCTCCGTACAACCCCGGGGCTTGCCTACGCTGGCAAAACACATTATGCTAATTGATTAACACCCAGTTCTGAATATAGCCGTCAATAACAAACAACGGCTCCTGCCTTTAATGTTTCTGCTGTCACTGACCCAGCGGCCAGACATGACGGCTCTTGTCAGCGCCGTGTGCTTTGTGTGGCTTTATTTGACGTGTTGTAACACAACGCAACCCTGGGGTAGAGATCTAACCCTTTGGGGGCGTTTATTTTTTTAATGTCCAGCCTTGTCCTTAACCCGGAGCCTCCGTGACCTCCCCCTTCAGCCTGAGGGCCGAGGGAACCGAGGGGACCCCCCTCAGCCCCTCAGCGGGCTCCCTCCCCTGCGCCTCCCCGGGGAGGCCCCCCCCGACGGGACGGAGGGGCGGAGCCTCCCCACACAGAAGCCCCGCCCCTTCCCCCCTCCCCTCCGTCACGTGCGTTAGCGACAGGCGGCGGCGGCGCCTCCCATTGGCGGAGGGGCGGGGCGGCGCGGGGGGGCGGGGCCGCGCCGACCACAACAAAGGGCGGCGCGGGCACGGCGCGCGCCCGGCGCCGGGAGCGGCAGCAGCGGGAGCGGCCGCGGGCAGGTGGGCGCCGGGCGGGGGCTGGCACCGGAGGGGGGGGCACCCGGGTTTGGGGTCGGGTCCCCGGATTTTGGGTCCGTGTCCTCGTCCCCGTCCCCCCCCCCGGCCGGCCGGCGCCTCCCTGCCGGCGCGGAGCGGGGCCGCCGGGGCGTGTGGGGCTGGTGGGAGCCGCCTGGCGGCGGCGGGGCTCCTCGCTCTGCCTCCTCCTTTATTGTTGTTTTGTTTTTATTGTTATTATTTATTTTTATTTTTTGCTTTTTCTGCCTTATTTTCGCTTCCTTGCACGCCTCGCCTTCCGGAGCCGGTGCATCCCATTCGTCTGTGGGGTTGTTGTTTGGGGTAGGGGATGGGGTCCCCCCCGTGCCCCTCCCCGATTCCCTCTGGGCCCGGACGGAGCGGTCCCGTAGCCCTCTGCCGGGGGGGGGGAGTTAATTAATTTAGCTGAGTTAATTATTACTTCAGTGCGTTATTGGAGCGGTGGTTAACTGTGAGAGTCCTCACGAGCCGCGGGAGCTCCAATACGAAGCTATCTTAACGTAAGCTGCATAGTAGCTGGGTGCTGAAGTCACGGGGTAAGGGAGGGCTGCACGGGAGTGATGTTCAGCTGGTTTGTGGCCTCCGGGCGGTGGTTAATACAGAAACACGGGCTGTAGGCAGGCTGCCCTGACGTGGGTGAGCTTTGAGCCTCTCGGTGCCGATGGGATGTTTGTGCTTCTTCAGGCTCGCTGGCTCTGTGTGGATCTAGTGGTGAGAAACAACCCTGCTGTAATTAAGCACAGGAGTTGCCTCTCCTTGTTCCTCGGGGTTGCTTAGTATGTCACGGGCTGTGGGGAGAGCCTGCTGGTAACAGGCAGTGGGTGTGCTTTGAACCCCTGCCTCCATTCTTGTAGGTGGGTGAGGGGAGAAGAAGCCCCCGGGCACCCTTGGGTGCTGCTGGAGGCACCGGGGGAGTCCCCCTGTGGGCTGAGGGGTGTGTGGTCTGAGGTGGGAAACCTCCCTTGCATCCCTCTCGCTCAGGGAGCTGGCAGGATGCTGGGGAACAACTTGGTGGAGCACAAAAGCTCCCTCCTCACCCAGAAGAAGGAGGGGTTGGAGGCTGGGCAGAGCTCTGCACGGGGAGGAGGACCCGGGAGGAAGGCTGTCCTCTCCCAGCAGAGACCCAGGCTACTTCTGTGCCTCTCACTGGGAGGAAAAACGCTGCCTGTGGGGGTAAACTTCCAGAGATACCTCAGACTGCACTAAGGGGAGGGCTTCCATTTGTTTCCCTCAGGATATTATTGCTGCTCTGTCATTAAGACCCCGTTTTTGTTTTTTGCAGGCTTCACCAAGTGTTTACCAGCCATGACTCTGAATGTCCCAGGCCGAAGCTGATAAAGCATCTATGCACTTTAATCTCAAGTCGATGCCACTCTGCTAGTACAGTGTGAGCTGTGCCTTGCTCCTTGGATATAAACATCTACCAGCCAAAGTCTTGCTCCTGCCTTAGTAATGTTCCAGAGGTTAAATAACATGTTCATGGCAGACATCGACAGCCTGTCCAGCCAAGAGCCAGAGTTCAGTGAGAAGGAAGACGATGAGTGGATTCTGGTCGATTTCATAGGTAAGATGGCTTGTACTTGTCACCTTCTGTGCGAAGAAACCAGTCACTCAGCAGGATTTTAGCCTAAGAAAAAGGAATGTAGATAGAAATGTCGGTCTTCTGAGCAAATGTACCAAAACAGGTTATGTAAACTGATGAGAAGAATGATGTCAGGCCTGTAGACCTGACACGGGCTTCAGCAGAACCACTTGTGCAGATAAACCCTATTTGACTTATTACACAACTGTATTGCTCTGCTGATAACAGTCATTTTACGTGTCTAGCATGGATCATCAGGGAACTCCCTTTTCCCCTCCCCTTGCTCTTAAAACAAATTTTGTGTACATGCTGATAGGGGTGTATTTCTGTTTCTTTGTTTTTATATCCTGTTTCTGGCTTCCTTTGACCTTGCTGTTTGTGTCCCCCTGCCCTCACCACTGTCCATGGCTTCCTCACCTGCAGCAGACACTTGCACCAACTGCTCTGCGGAGGAAGCGGACCTTGCTGAAGCACCGGCCACCGACAGCTCGCCCGTCTTCTCTTGCTTACCGTCCCCCTTGGAGCACTTACCAGAGGCCAGCGAGTCCTGCTTCATCCAGTTCGAGTCGTGCCCCATGGAGGAGAGCTGGTTCATCACCCCTCCGCCGTGCTTCACCGCCGGCGGGCTCACCGCCATCAAGGTGGAGACCAGCCCTATGGAGAACCTCCTCATCGAGCACCCCAGCATGTCCGTCTACGCTGTCCATAATGCCTGCCACAGCCTCAACGAGCCTGGCTGCGGGGACGAGGAGTTCCGCAGCCCGGGTAGTCCCAGGTGCGTCTCGCTGCTCTCACCATGTTGCTAAAATATCTGGTTTCTACTTAATCAGCGTAGACACTTAATACTGAATTTTCCAGCTTATTCCAGAGCAAGTGAATAAAGCATGAATCCTGCACAAGTGCAGTAGGGTGGTCAGAGCTGCCTGCCTGCCTGCCTGGGAAAATGTTAGGAGATGCCTGGGCCGTGAGGCAGTTGGGGATGCTGTTTTGGCACTGCGGGGCGTATTTATGGAGCCTAATTGTTCCCTCAGAACACACTCCAGGTCTGGCAGTAAGCTGTAGCTGGTAATGTAGACTTGAAAGCACTCAAACCCCTTCATAGCTATGGGTATTTTTCATTAGTCAGTTCCTTTCCAATCACCTTGAGGTGAAAAATACTACTTTAACAATCCTGTCAGGAAAGTTTTGTTTTCCTAACCTAGTGATAGGCTAGGACAAGAGATTAAATCTTCCACGCACAGCTTGTGGTACAAAACTAAACTGATGCTCCTAGACTTACTCCCCGCAAGGTAAAATTTGCACTGTAAACTTCTAGCGGGGTAAGAAGCTGTGCTGTTCTAGCTGCGGGTCCTAAAGATCTGGCTGTGTGGAACTGCTGTGGTAGCAGTGCTTGGTGCACTGCTTCCTTGGTGCTAAATGGTCAGTGTATACATCTGTGTAGTACAGCATGTGTATGTGTACAAACAAAATGTATCTTTGCCATCATGGCTCCACATCTGCCTGTGTTCCCCTGATCAGAAATAATGGGATGCTTTGTGAGTCCTGATTAAGGAACACTGACTCTTCCTGACACCCCCAGAAACAATAATGAAAAAATTGTAGTATAGTAAGCTTTGTATAGGGAAACAGCGAGTGCAGTGATCAAGCTGCTTTAGGTAGATGCCCGCTGACTTTTCTGATCAGCTCCTTGCCACGTTTCAAGCTTAGTTTGAAGAAACGGGTGACTGAGATAATGCATGCTGCTGTGTAATGAAGCACGGTGCTGATACCGGTAACCCTGGAGAAAAGGGGATTGCTGTAGTTACTTGGGGAGGGGGTGGTTTGTGATGTTAAGCATCAAGGGTTTAGGTTAACTTGTTAGGAGGCCATGTGCACACAGCACCTTTTAAAAACAAAGATCTGAGGGAATCTGAGGTAACCACAGGGTGTTAGGCATGGCCTGGTGAAAGGCAGTAGGCCAGTTTATCTAAAGTGTTAATCTCCAGCAGACAGGAACACCTGAAGTCGGATACTGACTTCTCTGGTGACTTGTGAATGGGAGATGCTTCTTCCAGATAATTCATATTGGTATCTTGTGTTATGTTAAGCTACTTCATTGCATCGGGAAGCTAAAGCTGAGGTCCTCAGCTGGCATATCACTGAGTTTTAGTGCTGACTTCTCAATTGTTGCTTTATTTAGATGACCTAGACTTGTGTGTGAAATGGAACTATTTTGGGTGGCAGAACTGGGAGTAGGTCGAAGTCTAAAGCTGAGGTAAATCACAAACTGGAAAAATCAATGACATTAATGCAATGAGTCTCAAACTGTTTTGAAGTCCCCAGTGATTTAATGGTTGGCCATTTAACATTGTAGGGCCAAGAAAAGCTGCTTAAGGCACGCTGGCACAGTAAGTACTCCTGTTTTGGGACAGAGCTTTTTGTTTGATCAGCCTGCTAGCAACACCGCTTCCTCTAGAGCCTTGTATGCCAAAACAATACTCATTTTTAGGACTAACCTTTGTGCCAAATAATGTGAGTTGATCAAGCCTAACTACATCTGCTTTAACAAGCCAAAATGCTAAGTGCAGAAAAATGACTTTAATTGTTGTGGGGTCTGAATCCTGTGATGTTCCTTATGAGGCCTGGCTGCGTAGTGCAACTAGCAGTTCGCTTAGCTTTCCGGCAAAATAGAGGCTGGGGACACAGCAGGGTGTATGTAGCAGCGGGCTGGCTTTAGACACAACCTCTCTAAAATGACACTTGGCCATGAGGATAGGGGTTTGTCAGGCCAGTTCTAGTGCCAGAAGACCAAGAGCAAACAGTAAGGTACCACAGTGCCACACTTCACAAGAGTACATGGCCTCCCAGTTAATTCAAACAACATCTGCTATCCCAGTCTTTTTTTCATTTCTTATTTTTCCACTTTTTTTTTTTTACTCTTTCAGCACTGGTTTGTAATGCATTTGAGGGGTGTGTGAAGTTAAAAACATCTTCAGCAAGAATTTTAAATTGGTCTTCCTCCTTTTGTGGAGGAAATCTCGATTTGCTCCTTCTAGATTTCTTTCAAAGCAAAAGGATGTTGCATAAACTTCCCTCTGTTCTTTAAGTTAGTCATACTTTTCCATAGTAAACCACAATACTTTCTGCTAGCAGTTGATGCCCTTCTCTAGCTAATGACATGAAGTAGAAGCATGCTTAGGTTATGGCTGTTGCAATAACACTGCTTTGCCCTCCCAGTTTCTTATGCCTTTCACCAGTAAGACTTCATTTGGAGTTCCAGCTCCAGCACTGAACGTGTTGAGGGACCATCACATAAAGAAAATGATAGCCCCATATTTGCAGGCACCCTCTGGTAAATGAAAGTGGTGTGATCTGCATAGCAAAGATCAGTTGGTTTATGTTACTCAGTTCTTCCTTGCTTCATATTTCAAGTGTTGGGTTTAGGACAAATCTAATGAGGGGAGAAGAGAAAACGAGCATGCCATGTGTGACTGTTCTGGAGTCTGCAGGCTTGAGCGCAGCTATACCCAGGGAGCTAAAAAGCAAGGAGATCAAGTGGATTTTTAGACTTAAAAGGCAGAAGTCAGAGTGGAGGGGCAGGGTGAAGTGCCATACTGACAGCACATCCCTTTCATGTGGAGTGGAGAGAGGTAGAGGGTGCTCATGTCTGTGCCGATCCCCTCCTGCCAGAGCAAGGCTGAGAGGACATACCATGGGCATGGCAGCCCAGACTTGCTGCAGGCTCTCCAAGAGCCCAAGGAGATGTTGGACAATAAGTGCAATTGAAGAGACTTTGCAGAGGCATGCTAGTGCTGAAAGACTTCCCAACAGACACCTTGCTTGTGCCTGGGCAAGCTCGTGGCCTTGCAGACCCCTTGCTGGGCACTGCTGAGTTGTTGGCAAGTACCTGAGTCCTGGGGCGGAAAGGGAGAAGGCAAGTAGTGCTGGTGCCACTGGGCTCACACCAGCTGTGGCACTAGACTTGGGATTTGCTTTCTTCTAAAACTGGGGTTATTTTTATCCTTTGGAAGTTTTTAGGAAATCCAGTGATTGTTCTGGGAAGTAGGGAAGTCCTCTCTCAGTATGTCAGTCCCTGCTTGCATAGGCTGCTGTTCTGTTTCTCACTAGTGCATGATGGAGTAAGGGTTTGCCAAAACTGCTGACTCTCTGCTCATGAAATCAGGAGGGCTGGCTGGAGAACGACCCTTCTGGGTTATTCCCAGTGTGTCACCACTAGTCTTTCTCCCGTTCTTGTGCACGAACATTGTTTGGGTTTACTCGTGTGACCAGGGATCCAACTGTACACTTCCATCAGTGTGCTTTTGTTTTCAGGCCCAACAAATGATCAAGGTGATTTTTTTTTTAAACCAAACTTAGCCCCACGGATAAACTTAAGTCTTCTAAAGCTGGATCAGTGACGCAGGTAGCCTTGTAGTTCTGATCTGTGCTGCATCTTGGGCTTAGGGAGGTGGGGCAGGGAAGGAAAGGCACAGTAGCATAATAGCTCGAGGCTATTGTGTTGCCTCTGCAGAAGAAGTGAGTTGGCAGCACTACACCCTGCTTACCAGTGTGATTTTTTTTTTCCTGAATTGACTTGGCCCAACCTCGGCCCAAATCATTCTCCAGTAGAATAAGGGTGCCCCTGCTTGACCTGCCCGATGTTGATGTTCTCACGCCCTGTATAGTTTGCCTCTTTTCAATGCTAACTCAGCAACCATCTAAACGTGCTTGTTGTGTTTTCAGACTGGAGGCCCAAAATGAAACGGGACAGCGTGTTCACTGCTACGTCACGGCTCTTGCTACTCGCTCAAGTTTTCTGGAAAAATCGAAGAGCTTTCGTCCTACCCACTGGATAAAAGAGCACAGCGAAAGACACTATCTCAACAGAAATGGTCTCCGCCGCCAAAACCTTACCAGGGATTGCCACTCTCGGCAACTCAGGCACAACGGACTGTTTGTTCACCAGCCTTGCCAGCGTCAGTTCAATTACTGACGGCTCTCGGGGTTTTAATCTATGTTCTAATTGGTTCTTAGGTTGCTCCTGTTCTCATGCGTAGGTAAGTGTGGTCAATCCGAAGCTGATTATCGTTCCCTCAGACACAATCATAGCTAGAGCTGCGTTTGTTTCAAACGACGCCTCTCCAAACATCTTGCTGCAAGTCCTTAAATGATGTTTAATATCAGTGTCTTGGAAGCCTTTCAGTACAACAGTTTGTGCTGTTATACAAACTGATGGGTTCTTAGGGGGTCTCTGAGCACCACCTAAGTTAAGGAGACTTAACTGAGATGGAAAATCAGTTACATCTTTGCGTTCCTCAAAGCGGAGTTAGAAAATCTGAGGTTAGCCATATGCTTTAATGACAAGTACTTGACAGCTTGTGTATCTGTCTGTACTCAGCATCTGTGATTGTTCTAACAAGGAAATACCGTAGCTGCCAGTGGATTTTACATAGCTATGCTGAACTGTTAGAAGAAGGACATCTCATAAATTGCCCAGTACCTATCTGTGTTTGAGTAGAGTCTAGAGTTGTTGGGTACATAATATGGGTGTCAGAAGTGGGTTAAATGCCCCCTCAATATTCCTGCAGTATGATGTGGCACTGGTGTTGCAGATGTAGTACCTCACAGTGGAGTGAAAGGAGAAGTGGACCTGTGGGTTAAGTGCAGATGCGTAACCCAGAGAGCTGAACTGTTTTACCTGGTACAGTTTGAGTTCTCTTCTTCCCTTTCTCTAACTCTTCCTGTCTTCTAAGACAGACATTTTCCAAAACCTAACCTATTCCATTTAATCTGTCTAGTTACAGAAAAAGATGATGGAACAACTGTTCCTCTAATCCTGTTGGTAGATGACTGCTTTTCAAAGAAGTCAGGCTGATGCTCAGCTATTTCTGAGCTGCTGTTTGCTGTTAGATTTTTTTTTTCTTGTTTACGGGTTGAGAGTTGCTGAAATAGCTGAAAGTTGTTTTTTACCAGAAGTTTTCCTAACTAACCTTCTCTAGTCCCCCTCTCCAATGAAGTGAGTTTGACTGGAAATGAAGGGCAGTGTGGCAGGGATAAAAGTGTGCTGAAAGTCTTAAAGAACTAATCACAAAGTTAAGTGTATAAATTGAGACACATCAGCAGTGCTTTCTCTTCCCTTCAGCTGGGCAGAGAAGAACTGGACATCAATTCTGTAGGCCAACAGGGAAGAAAAGCCATTCAAAACTAATACTTGAGAATTCTGGAAGGAGGCAGGCACTTAAAGTTTACCCGTTAGGAGTGGATATGGCACAGTAGCCACATGGCACACTGAACCCTGGTAGATTTATCTAGGAAGTAGGTTAAATGGCTTTGGAGATGAAGAAGCAGAAATCTTCACAGAAAGAAGGGGGAAATATGTTACATTTACCTCCTTTCTGTCAGTGCTTAACTGTTTTTCCCTGTGTTTAGTGCCTAGGGCATTAAAGTGTTAATGTTGTGGTCATGTCTTCCAGTAGTCCTTATACAGCAGTTAGTATAAGGAGTCATGTGGGGGGGCTCTGGAAATGGGGCAAGGTCAATAATGTGAATTATTCCTGGCCTGCATTGTTTTATTTTCAATCCAGCCAAACGCTGTAGTTTTGCGAAAGCCCAACAACCTGAGTTAGCCTCGATGTAGTGTTGGTGTTGCATGGAGTGCAACTGGAATTGCTGTGGAACATACCTTGGGTATGGAGAACAGCACTTAAAATAATGTTTCATGGCAGTTTTGCTGCTTCCCTGAGTTTAGTTATGGTTGTTGCAAAGGGATGTTGACAAATAGCTAAATGTATAAGAGCAAGTGGTGCTTTCCTGGATACGCTAGTTTTTTAGGTATGTGGAGTTCATATGGACTGTGAAAGAACAAAACTGGTCACATCGTGAGCCTCAAATCAGGGTTTTGTTACTATTCACAGCAGTATGTACTGATGTCAATACAAAAAATCTTTCGTGGTCCAAATATTCTGGTTTACCTGCAAGTAGCTGTAGTTTCACCAGTCTCACATCTGCACACTGGCATAAATACTTCTACTTGTCTCGGGTTATCTACCTTTATCATCACTCCAACTCTTTCTCCAAATTAAACTTCCTTCTCCCTGACAGCTTTCTAGCTCAGGAAAATTCTGTGCTTTCCTGTGTTGTTTTTCTTGATACGTAAGTAACTTTCCTTCAGCTTTAATTTTCCTAAAGTTAAATGAAGGAAGATGGCGTCTCCGCCTCCCTGTGTTGGAAGGAGTAAGTAATCCTTTGAATCTCAGTGGGGAGATGGAGCTGAGAGTATAAAGGCTCCCAGGCATTAAAATGAGAGCCTTGGTTTGTTCTTAGCAGGCAAGTAAATGCAACTGTAGACTGCTCCTAGAGTTGGGAGAAACTGATCTTTTTTATACTACATTACTAGATAACTTTCTGGTGATGAACGCCTATATCTTTCAGGATATAAACTGTTTTGTTGCACAAAGCTGTGCTTTTCGATTTGTAATATTGGAAACCATATTATTGTGTGAGATAGTACTGCATCAATTGCTTTTTGTTAATTTGTTTTAAATATTTATGTTGGTCTAGCCCCATTTTACGCCTGGAGCTATTGGGCAATTAGATTTGTTTTGGTTTTCTGTTTTAATAGTGAGCTGTGTGGCTTTTTATATGGTTTTTGAACTGTATTAAAACGTGTGTTTTTTCTTGTAAAAGTGGAGGCCTTGCACTGTCTCATACTATATTCATGAATCTTTCAGAAATGGTATTTTCATATGTATTGGTCAATGGACAGATTTGCATTTTAAACTGTGCCTTCTCGGTGTAACTTTACACAGCAAACTTGAAGATTCAAAAGGGACATTTCAGTTAGGATTAATACTGTACATCAGTCTATGCATCTATGGCAGCTTCTTTCTAGAGCCACTTCTCTATTTGTAGCAGACCTTTTGATACGGAAGAATGTCTGGCTCTTACTTTTAATAGTTTAACACAAGCTGAAATCCGACAAAATACAGCACTTTGCCAAAAAAGTAGCATTGCTTAACCGGTGTGCATTTACTAAAGCGATCTTCGGTATTTTGTTTGCGTAGTGCGGTACGCGCACTGTGGGAGACATGATCTGAACTCAATAAAAAAAATGGCCTATCAAAAATTGTCAGTCTTGTTTTGTCTGTTTAACTTGAAGTGTATGAGCACCAGCCCTTGGAGCGTGGTAGGAATATGGTGAGTACAGCAGAATTCTTGCTGTAGTACAAAGACTTCTGGGGGGACCAGTTTGCATTGCTCAATCAAGTGACAGTGCATGGTCTAAGGGATGTTTTGGCTACAAGTGGGGTATGTGAAGAGGATGGGGACAAAAAACATTACTTGAAAAAACATTCACGGTGGGGAGCTAAAGCCATGGAAGGGAAGCAAACTGTAGATGGACAGGTCTTCACAAGGTACCTGTCGTAAGGAGTAGATGGGGAAACACTGTACTTTCCACAAGGACTGTCTTAACTCCCTCTTAAGAAGAATGATCTCCAGTCCCCTAGTAAGTGACCAGAGGGGCAGCTTGGCTGTTCAATCCATCCTACAAACATCCTAATGGTACCTAGGTATACACCTTGACACCTTCCAGTGGTTGGTAACATCCAAATACTGTCTACTTAATCTCTGATGGATGCTGATGACCAAGCTGGCTGCGTGTAGTGATGGGCCTCTTGCATCAAGATAACAAAGCTACTGCTGAGGTCAGACCAGGCTGCTCAGGACTTGAGCTGGTCCTGCCTCCATTCTGGAAGGTTTTCCAGCCGGCACACTTTCTTGGCAACCTGTCCTGATGCTTGACTTTTCCTGGAGGAACAGGGAAGGCTTTTCTTTATTTAGTATGAACATCTTGTTTCAGATCTTAGCCACTCCCTTCCATGGACCTGCCTTTTACCACTGTGATGAATCTGTATGTATCTTGTAAGTACTGGAAGGCTGTTACCATTCAGGAGGTGGAAGTGGGGACAGGTAACCTGTCAGGGACATAAAGACCCTCTGCACATGGGCAGTGACGGGCTCAGAAAAGCCAAGCCACCTGCAGTTGAGTCTAACAATGGATTTGAAAGGTAACAAGGATTTGTACAAATGTTACCTGCAGAGGGAAGACCAGGGGAAATGTGGGCCTGCTGCTAAATGGGACAGGAGACCGAGACCTCATGACAAGGGACATGGAAAAGGTTGGACAACCTCATGCATCCTTTGCACTATCTACTGGTAAGACCAGCCTTTAGGAATCAATGGCCCCTCATGCTATTGGGAAAGGCTACAGCAAGGGAGATCCTCCCTTGGTTGAGGAGGATCAACTACAAGATAGACATAGATTGATGGGATGCATCCATGACTGGTAATGGTCATTGTCTGGCTGATATTGTGAAGCCATTCCCTTTCATCTTTGAAAGGTTATGGCAATGGACAGAGTTCCTAAGGATGGGAAGAAAGCAACTATCTTCAAGGTGGACAAAAAGAATCTGGAGAACTATAGGCCAGTCAGTCTCACCTTCATCTCTTGCAAGATGATAGAGCAATAATCCTGGAAGCCAAGTCTGAAGAACAAGGTGGTTAGGTGTAACCAGAATGGAAATCATGCCTGACCAGCATCATGGCCTTCTAAAATTAGATGACTGGATGACTGGCTCTGTAAATAAGGGGAGAGCAGCAGATGCTATCTTGACTTTAGCAAGACTCCTGCAGCATCCTACCAAACCCATAAATTTTGGACTACATAAGTAGATCAGCTGTTTTTCAATATACTTGCTCAAACTGCTCATCGTAAAGGTTTGTGGTCACTGGCACCAAGTCTATCTCAAGGCTGGTTGCTGCTGGTGTACCTGAAGGGTTGATTCTGAGTCCTACACTGTTAAACATCTTCATTAACAGCCTGGCTGCTAGAACAGAGTGCACTGAAACAAGCTTGCAGGCAACAGGAAAGTTGTTGGTGCTCCTGTGCTGACACTCGGAAGGACCATGACAAGCAGCAAGCAACCTCATGAAATTTACCACAGGGAAATGCAAAGTCCTGTAACTGGGGAAAAATGACCACTGGCATCAGTACAGGCTGGGGGCCAATTGGCTGGAAGGCACTATTGCAAAAAAGTGCTTGGTTCTCCTGGTGGACACCAAGTTGACTTTGAGCCAGAAGTGCATCTCAGCCTCAAAAAATAAAGCCTCCTGGGCTGCATTAGGAGGAATGGTGACAGCAGGTTGAGGGAGATGATCGTTCTCTACTCAGCACTGGTGAGATGTATGAGTGCTGTGCCCTGTGCTGGGCTCTCCAGTGCAAGAGAGATGTGGACATAGTGGAATGGGCCCAGCAAGGGGACAGCAAGATGATAATGGGGCTGGAGCCTCTGAAATAATGTAGAGAGGCTGAAATCTGGGGTGGTTTAGACAGGAGAAGAAAAGGCTCAGGGGGGTCTTGTGTGTGTAACTATCTGAAGAGGGCTGATAAAAAAAAAAAAAGGCAAGACTCTTTTCATAGTGCCCAGGAAAGGACAGAAGGCAATGGGTACAATCTCAAATAAAAAGAAATTCCACTCAAATGTAAGAAAGAGGCTCCTTGGCCTTCTCTGGATTGTTCTTTTAGCTTTTTCTGTTTCCTGCAGTCAGAGATCCTTGATCTCCACAGTTTTTCAAAAATCATAGCGAGTGGCCTTGCAAGGACACCAGTCAGTTCTCTCAGAACTTGGGATGCAGGCTGTCTAGCCTCATGGACTCGTATGGATTCAGTTTGTGAAAGTAGTCCCTGTAAGTAGCCTTGCTTGCTGCTGGTTGATCTTCTCCTTCTTGAACCCTTTCAATAAGCTTAGGGTCCTGGGAGACCTTGCTGGTCAAGGGTGAAGCAGAGAGGGTGGTGAGCACCTCAGCCTGGTCTGTGTCCACCAACCCTGGCCTCATCATTGAACTATTCCAGTTAGCTAGCTGTTAACTCTTTGTGGATTCAGGCTTTTTCCACAGAAGTTCTGATGGTTCTTAAGCATGTTTTTTCCCCTCTCTCGGTCCTCTGAACAGAAAAGATACCTCTGAAAAATCCACAGAGCAGCTTAGCTTCTCACAGCTAAGATGAGACATGTTCTGCCGAGTCTCACTTCATGTGTAAATGGAAGTGGTGCCAGTATGAAAAACAAACAACAACAACAACAAAACACTATTTTGCTACTCTCACTTCATCAGCTTGTGTTATCTCCAGATATGTGTGTCTCGTGAGTTAATCTTTTCTGAGGGAAATCTGTGGATCTCAGGGTATTCTTATGCTTTTACCCCTTCACTGCCTGTGATAGGATGGAGAGAGCAGGATCCAGGTAGTTACATTTTTCACCGTGTGTGTTTATCAGGTATATTGTTAATGTCCAAAGGCCAGTTCTGTTGCTTGTAGTTGCTGAATTGTTAAATTTGAACAAACCGGGGGACAAAATGATCTGTTTCACTGATGGTGTTGAAATGGAATTTGCGCAACAAAGCATCCGTCATCCCAGAGCAAACACTGAGTAAAAACCTTCATTTTCAGATGTAGATTTTGTGACCTGTATGTTTATCAAAGAAGTGAATGTATGCTGAGACGTAGTTTCTACAGAAGAAAGCTTGATCTATTATTTTGTATAATTGTTTCCATGCAGATAACGCAATGTAGTTATACCGACAGTGGTCCTCTTGTGGGCGCTTAGTTCAGACCTAATGCTGCTGCTTAAATTTAGGTTGGACATTTTTCAAAGTAAACTGAATGGTTTTTTTTTTTTTTAATTTCTGTGCCAAAACAAAAATGTTCATGTAAAGAGTCATATCAACAGAACCCTATCAACTGAAGTTCTCACCTTACAACCTAACTTCCTGTTCATATAAATCCTTGTACATCTCTGATGAAACTATGGTACTAATTACTGCTCTCTGAAAAGTAACACTGATGGAAGCACTGTGTTTTCTCGTCGAGTTGCTCAGTATCTGCTTTCTTTGCTTCAATTGACTTCTTTTGGTGCATGTTTATAACCACAAAATGTTGCCACCTCCACAATTCAGCTGTACTTGCACGTAGGGTTCAGGCTTCTTAACGCATACAGAAATGACTCATCAGAAGAACAAACCGGTGCTGCTCTGCCATGGTTGTTCCCATGGCATAGTCACAATAGGTCAGTATTTGAATAAACAGGAATGAAGTGAGACTTAACAGGGTGTGCATAAAGTTTTGCTCCTCATCCAGCCTTTTTTTTTTCGTGAAAATGCTATCTGCAAGCTACTGCTGTATGACTAATAATTCAGAAGTTAAAGCCTCTTGACATAGAATGACAGAAGGTTTGGGTTGGAAGGGACCTTAAAGACCACCCAGTTCCACCCCCTGCCATGGGACACTTCCCACCAGACCAGGCTGCCCAAAGCCCCATCCAGCCTGGCCTTGAGCACCTCCAGGGATGGGGCATCCTCAGCTTCTCTGGGCAACCTGTGGCAGTGTCTCACCACCCTCTGCATGAAGAACAACTTCTAACATCTAATCTAAATCTCCCCTCTTTTAGTTTAAAGCCATTCCCCCTTGTCCTATCACTCCACTCCCTGACAAAGAGTCCCTCCCCAGCTTTCCTGTAGGACCCCCTTAGGTACTAGGCCATGGTAAGGCCTCCTCAGAGCCTTCTCTTCTCCAGGCCAACCAATCCCACCTCCCTCAGCCTGTCTTCATAGGAGAGATGTCCTAGCTCTTTGATTGTCTCATGGCCTCCTCTGGACTCACTCTAACAGGTCCATGTCCTTGTGCTGGGGGCCCCAGAGCTAAACGCAGGGCTCCAGGTGAGGTCTCACAAGAGCAGAGCAGAGGGGGACAATCACCTCCCTCACCCTGCTGGCCACGCTGCTTTTGGTGCAGCCCAGGATACGGTTGGCTTTCTGGGCTGCGAGTGCACATTGCCAGCTCATGTCAAATTTCTCATCAACCAACACCCCCAGGTCCTTTTCAGGACCTCTCAACCCATTCTCCAGCCCCCCCCCCAGTATGTGTTTGTTTCAAAGTTTTGTAGGCAGGTTGAACCCTGAAGTTCAGTGTAGGCATAGTTGAACCCTGAAGTGCCTTAATGAGGCAGCTAATTATGTTAACTTCATGGATGACCAAAGGAAAATGAATAATGACACAAACAAACAAACAAAAAACAGCAAAAGCAGATAAGAGTAACAAAACCAGGCCAGGAGCAGACTCCAGATCTCAGCAGACACAGGCTTATCTGAAGTCTATACTTTCTCCTCAAGTGCAACTTTCACTTTATGTTGAAGCAACAAAATTACCCAGTCAGGCAATATAACAAAAGTGTGATTATGCCCAAAGACCATTCTGAGTGCTAAAATAATCCCCTATTCCCTGTAGTGGGCCTCTGCAGAGAATTGGTAGAGTGAGGTGGGAAGGTGTTGTGAGGCCTCAGGTTTTGGGGGCATGTGGTTAATGGCCAACTGCTACCAATTTTTGCTAGGAAAGAAAGATGATGGGATTGTGAATAAGAAAGGGAGGACTGATGTGGGCAGAGGTATCCCTTGTCTATACTCTGTGGTAAAGTTTGCCTCTAACTCACCTATCTGTGGTGTGAAACCGAGGAATAAGAGGTGGACGTTGTCTGTATTAAATGGGGAGGAAAGAGAGGAATTTAGCTTCTGTGGCCAGTGAGAAACCAGCAAGCAGCTGAATTAATAGATTCATCTTTACCAAATATCTTCTAATAATGGGTTGTTTGGTGCAGTTATTATTTCATGCACATCATTCTTGTCTCTGGACAGATCCATGATGTGCTCTAATCATAGCCAAGGTCAGGGCTATGGTGAGTCATAGGTAAAGTCTTAGTCCCCAGGCATTGGAAAGGTTTTTGTTACAGTGCTTGGAAGCTGGAGCATCAGCTGTAAACACTCTTCACCTTGCATGCTTGCGAGGGAAAAACCTGAGCTCAGGGCCCAGCTTTTCACCAGGTGATGTGAGTCAACTGCATGAAGAACTGCATCTACCTGCAGTCAGAGGTTGAGCTAGAGAGAAGAGGGTCTACCTCTGCAGCCTGCTGCTCTTGGCAGCAGGGGAAGTGATACTTCCTAAAATGCTGCCCACTGTAGGAGGGCGTGGTGAGGATAACTTAATCCATTTTGATAAAGAAAGCATTGTGTTATTGTCTTACTTGCTTTCTTGTGACCTGAGATTCCTTCTTTTTCCATACCTACGCTTAGCTCCTGCTCCAAAAGGCTTCATGTTTACAGTCCAGTGGTGAATCAGTGCTGGCAAACATCAGGTCTCGTTATTTCTTTGCGCTGCAGACAGGAGATCAAATGCAGGAGTAGGTAAAGATAGATTCAACATTTGGCTGTTAGTTACAGGTGCTGCTCCCTACTGCAGAGGTGCTGTCCTTATTGGAGCTTGAGTGTGGGCTTTGCTTAGGAAATCAACCATCAAGTATGAGGAGGGTTATTTCAAAGGTGTTTCCCCTTTGTGTGTTGAAAGTGGGAGTTTAAATGTCCAGACACAGGAAGGAATATGGGTCTGTAACAGAGCATGGATGGAATACTTCCTACATAAATGGGCATTAAAGAAAAGATAACTAGTGAGAAAGTCACATCATCTCAAGAAGAAGGAGGCTACTGACTAGAGTCAGAAGAACATACTCCATTAGCTTGGTTTACGACTGCTGGTAATGTGTATTTCTGGATGCAGGTTTAAAAGGCTGGTAACTCTAACTGGTTTTCCTCACCCCACCCACTTTTAAAAACATGTATTGAAAAAGAAAACCAAGGCAAAAAGGACATCCAGCATTGTATCGTGTTATGTTGTTGTAGATCTGATTCTGCAAACAGTTAACTTACTCTTGATCTTTCTTCTGTTATAAAAATAACTTACTACTGGTTGCCACGAGCTTATCTGGTTGTCATATAGACTGCCTATCAATAATTAGTCACTGTGTGCGCTGTTGCTGGTGTTGGCCTTAGAAAGATGTATTCACATGCTTACAGTTAAAAAGTTTACTCTGTTATATTTTGCTTTTATCTATCAAATTTTAATAACTCTAAGATCGACTGTCTCCTTTTGAAATCATTAGTAATAGTAATAATAAAAAAAACAGTCAATTTTGTAGGGTCTTAAAGTATTTCTTAATGCATGTTAGAGTGGATCAGGGCTTTCTGGAAAAAAAAAAAGTCAGAAATGAAGCAAGCATGAAGCTGGTAGAAGTTTACAGGTTCTAAGAGAAAGCAAGGGTTTTGAAACCTTATGGTTTTGAGTTATCACATGCTATTCAACAGAATAAAAACAATTTAGGAAGGATATTATTTCCTACTAAAGGATTCCTCTTTAGAAGGGGTATAAACTTTTCATGGTGCTTTGCTTAGTCGAGGTAGCTGAAGCCATTCTGCATTAAACAAACTTACTTAATAAGTGCAGTGTGCTTCAAGAAGCTTAAAATTATTCTCATTAAACTCATCCCCCTTAATGAGGCATCCACATAGTGAAAGAGGATGTACTGTTTGTTAACTCATTTGTAAATGTCTCAATGTGACTTGTGTCTCGAGTGACTTTATTTTAATTGCCACATCAAAAGGTCAGCACATTAACTTCCGTTAAAATCATAATTTCATTGTTAAAATCATAATTTCAGCAATATTTTATTACAAACTAAATCTGTGGGTGGCGTTTGTTTGTTTTCTCTGCTGCACAAAATGTAGTGGAGAAGGTGCTGGCATGGTCTCAGAATGCTTACAGGACCGAGCCAAAATCACAGATACAGCAGCACGTAACCTGCAGCTGCTCACTGCAAAAGGTGTGCAGAAACAAGCAGCACGGTCATTGCTGCCTTTGCGCCGTGACCCGCTCATGTTAGCCCTAATCCATTCAATTTTTAAATACTATTCACTCTGCGCCATTCTCCTTTCACGATGTGCCACACCATTTGTTGCTGATGCACCAAAACTGCCTTGCTGTTCTCATTTTGGCTTAATTTGACATCCCTGAGGCCCAGTGCTTTTCTTTTTTCTTTTTTTTTTAGGGAAAATATACTTTGTCTCTCCAGACAGCAGGATGCATCCTGCTTGTGGAGCACAGCACAGACCACCTAGCAGAGCTCCTTGAAGTTTGGAGGAATTATCATCCCCATGCTGCCAGGAGCTGGAAGCACCCATGGATGACAGACAGCCCTGGCTGCCCCAAACCCTTTAAGATGCTGTCAGTGATGCTGCCATAACGCCTTGGTGGGCTGCGCTGCCTTTCCTCTTGCTCCGTAAAATGGCAGAGCCACGAGAAGGTAAGAACCAAAACCTGGCTATCGTGGTTAATTACTACAACAGGTATTGTAAGATACAGATGTGTTTACTCTTTGGTAGCATTACACTTGGGAAAAGAAAAAGCAGAAGTGAAGAAAACGATGACGAGGTAGATTTACTTGAAGGCAGTTGTGGCGTGTCTCCACGTGTGTTTTTATCTGCAAAAGAGAGAAAGCACCACTTGCTTCCCGTGTCTAAAATGGCCGTGTGCAGCCTTGTGTTGAAGGCATGTCTCCACGGCGTGTTTTTAAGAAAAACGAAATAAAACGAAAAAGAGGGGTTTATTTGGTTTAACTAGCGTGAGGCCCTTGCTTGCCAGTGGTTTGTGTGGGATCAGAAGTTCCTACAAGTGAGGTTTAACTTGGCTGGGGAATGTCCCCGCAGGGCCTGCAGGGGCCATTGTTGGGTGACTCCAGACGGACGCGGGCCGTGTGTGAGGAGGTGTGGGGGCAGCAGGGGCTCCTGGGGCAGGTAGCAGGCGTTAGAACGGGTTGTCCACGGAGGTGGTGGCATCACCGTCCCTGGGGGTGTTCAAGGGAAGGTTGGACGTGGTGCTTGGGGACATGGGTGGTACTGGTGGTAGGGGGTGAGGCACATGGGTGATACTGGTGGTACGGGGGCGGTGCTTGGGGACATGGGTGATACCGGTGGTAGGGGAGTGGTGCTCAGGGACATGGTTTAATGGGTGGCATCGGTAGTAGGGTGATGGTTGGACCAGCTGATCTCAGAGATCTGTTCCAACCCTAATGATTCTGTGATTCCCTGCTCCCACCCACGGCTGCGCTGCTTTGACAGTCCAAAACCACTTTGGGGGCCGACTTTTGAGGGAAAGCTGAGGAGAAGCCCCCTTTTTTTCCTCAGATCTGACAATTTCGGGGCTGTTTGACTACACGGGGAGCTGCCACCTCACGGCCCGGAGCCTCCCTCGGGGCGGGGCGGCGGGGCCGTGTTTACATTCCGCCGCCCGCTGCACGCTGCCGCCCGGAGCCGGGCCCCCATTGGCGGCAGCGGGCGGCGGCTCCGCCCCGGGGCGGCAACGCGGCGGGCGCGGGGCTCGCGCGGGCCGCGGGCACGGCTCGGAGCGGCCCCGGCAGCGGGCGGACACCGAGCGGGGCGGCATGGGGGTACCGGGGGTGCCCGGCGGGGATGCGGCCGGGCTGGGGGCGAGCCGGGGCGGGTGGGTGCGAGCCGCGGAGGGCGAGGAGGGTGCGGCTGAGCGGGGAGGGGGCGGTGGTAACGTTCCCTGCCGGTCCCGGGGGGGCATACAGGAGGGGGTAACGGGGTGCGGGGGGCTGGTAACGGGGTGCGGGGGTCCCGGCGGCGGCGGCGGGGCGGTGTTTCGGCGGGCGGGGCGGCGGAGCTGTCTGCCGCCCTCGCACATGCGCAGCGCGGGCTCGAGCCGCGCTATATAGCGGCTTGGCGCCGGCGCCAGCTGAGCAGCGCGGCCCGGGCGGTGGCGGCGGAGGTGCGCGGGGAGCGGGGCCGGGGGGGGAAACCGGTGTGCGGGGGGGATGGTGGTGGGATACTGCCGCTGGTGATACTGCTGCTGGGGATGCGGCTGCTGCTGGTGGTGGTGCTGCTGCTGCTGCTGCTGGGGATGCCGCTGATGGGATGCTGCTGGTGGTATGATGGGGATGATGATGATGATGATGATGATGGGGATGATGGCGGGGTGCTGGTACCGGTGGTACCGGCAGCCCCTGCACAGCCTCGCGGGAGCCGAGGGCATCGCGGCGGCGGCGGGAGGAGAGCGGCGAGGCGGGCAGCCCTCCCGCCCGGGCACCGTTTTGGAGGGAGAGCGGCTGGAGGGGAGGAGGGGACGGCTCCATCCGACCCCCCATCCCCCTCTCCCCCCCCCCCCCCCAAAGCCCCTCGGTCCCCCGGCGTGAGCGGGGCCGGGGGCCGCCCTCCCGCGCTGCCGGCCGGGTTTTAGAGGTTTTGGAGGTTTTGGAGGGAGACAGGCGCGGTGGGGGCGGGGAAGCCGGCCCCGTGCCTCTTGGCGGGCTGACCCCGGGTGCCCGCCCGCCAGCACCCCTGGGGCACCCTCCGTGGGTCGAGGCCCCCCCGGGACACGGACCCGGCCGGGAGGGGTCTCGCTCCCCGCCGTGCCCCCCTGTCCCCGCGGTGAGGGGGTGCGGGTCCCACCTCCCCCCAAGCCCCCTCTGATGAGGGGTCCCCGCTGAGGTCCCCCCCCAAGCCTTGGGGTCCCTGTGAGCGTGGGGGTGCTGTGCGGGGAGCCCCCCCTCACCCCGTTCCCCTCAGGTTTTGGAGGGAGCCTGGCTCGCCTCAAGGCGGGAGCTGAAGGAGGGGGGGGTGTCTCGGCGCTGCCCTGCCCCCTCCAGCAGACCCCACAGGCACCCCTCACCCCAGGGGCGAGGAGGAGGAAGAGGAGGAGGAGGAAAGAGGGGGGCGGCGGGGGCTCGGCGCTTTTTGGAGGGAGAAGCGAGCGCGGGCAGCGGCAGCGCTCCCCTCCCCCAGCTCCCCCCTCCACGGCCCCGCTTGGCCCCCGGGACCAGCCGGGACCCCCAGCCCAGCCCGGCGCGGCACAGCCCGGCTCGGCTCGGCACGGCGCAGGCCCGGCTCTGCCTCCCCGCTCTCTGCAAATTGGCGCGGAACCGGCGCTGCGGGGCCGGCGGGAGCGCGGGCGGCCCGGGGCGGCTCGGGGCGGCAGGTGTGGGGCCGGGACACGGCTGGGGGCTCCCCCGGGGAGCTGCTGCACCCTGTGTGTGCCCCCCGTGCGTGTGTGTGCCCCCCCGTGCCCCAGCCCGAATTGCCCCTCTGCCCCCTCTCGTTCAGGGAAAATGGCTTTCACGGCCCCGGGGAGGCTCAGGTTGGAAATGAGGAGACATTTCTTGTCAGAAGGAGCGGTCAGGCACTGGGACGGGCTGCCCAGGGAGGTGGTGGAGTCACCGTCCCTGGGGGTGCTCAAGGAAAGGTTGGACCTGGTGATTAGGGACGTGGCTTAGTGGGTGACATGGTCTGATACCGTCTCATGATTCAAAGTGCAGATCTTACCCCCAGCTTTCTGAGAATGTGTTAACTCACCTTCTGTCATTCCTTTGGTCCAGGTAGAGATCTTAGGACCCAAAGAAGATGTCAAGACGCAGGTAAACTGTCAGCATTGCAGTACACCCGTCTGATCTGCGTTCATCTCGCTGCCCCTCTCCTAACGGTGCATGTCTCTTTGCAGTAGCCGATTGCAAGCCAAGCAGCAGCAGCCACTGTCATGTCAAGAGGAGTCTTCACAGGAACTGCAGGCACCAGAACATCTCCAGACCAGAAAAAGGAGAACAGCAGAGGTGACCAGCCTGGATGACTTGAAAAATCTAATAATATTGCAGGTTTCCCAAGTCACTTAGATGGGGAAAACTAGAATTCTCTGCAGAATTAGAAAATGGGGCAGGAGTGGCAACAATTTCCTTTAGCTTTAGAGGTGGGTGTGCTGGTGATCATGGTCAATCTACTAATGTGCATCTCTTCTTTCAGCAGGAAATTAAGAAGAAAGAAGATGGAAAAATTGCCAAAAAACATCAATATGAAATTAAGGTAACTCAATCCTCATTGCTAGCTCAAACTGGGTGAGGGAGTCTGGTTAATATTGGTGGGTGTGAAGACATGCATTCCATCCTAGGAAGTATGGGAAAAAGCAATTTTCTACCTTCAGGTATAGAAAGCATGTCAGCTCTGCAACTTAGCATCTCTTTATACATTTTTTACTTTTTACTTTTTATGGAGAGTTTGTGAGCTAAGTTAATTCCTAGGATACTTCATGGAGTCTGGCTAAATAGCTTTAGATACAGTAAGGAAATGTATACGTATCTTACGTAGCAAGGTGCCTGTGTAGGAAATGTTCCTGTGTTCAGGGGCTGGTGTCGCCATTCTTTATGTGTGGGATCCCCCTAAATCCACAGAACATGATTAAAGCTCAGTTGTCACCATTTTGAAGGCTGTCAGCCATTACAGCACTATATATGCTTCACACACTTCATACCTCCGTGGTTGTATTGGTTATGTACAACCAAATAAGTATCAGAGAAACAAGTTACAGACTTAGCTAAAGTAATATACAATTCTTTCTCTGAAGCTTTTTGCACGAAACAATTTCAGGTTCCTCTCCTTTGGGGTCATTGCATGTTTGGCATTGGCAAGCTGAGAGATAGTTCGCAGCTGCTGCTTGCTCGGTGGGTATCTAGCTCCGGAGCTGAGATGGGTGGCTCCTCCCTGGAGTACTAAATTGGAAGATAACCAGTTGCTGAATTTCCACTGAGAAACAGTAGAACCTCCACCCTCTCCTTTCTTTTCCCTCTGCATAGATAAGTAGATAGGACCAGCAACCTACTGCCTTGTTTTCTAGTAGCAGTAAGTACCTTTTTGTTAGGTGCTGTAGCTGTAGAGCTCAAGCAATTGACATACTGCATGTGGGTTCATAAACCAGTGACAGATCTCCTCAAGCTGAGTTCCTTGGATTTGTCAAATTTGTTTGTGTTTTCTGTCTCTTGGCTGCAAAAGACTTTGTCATTTAGTCTCCCTCTTTCTTTGGTTTCTCAATTTGATTCTGAGGTCCAAAAAACATGACGCACATTACAAACATTGTTACTATAACCTACCTCTCTATCCTAGTAAAACCAACCTTTAAAACGCACCTTGTTTATGCTGCAGAGCTGTTGGCCGCCCACGATAACAGGAGGCATCTCACCGTGCATAATTATTGAAACGCCCCACAAAGAATCGGTAACCACTGACTTCTCAAGATTCAAAAAATACAGGTTCAGAAACCTCTTCATAAATCCATCGCCTTTGCCGGAACTCAAGTAAGTTGACCAGATACAGCAGATGTTTGTCTTATCACACATGCTGAACTACTGTCGTAGTATCTGATGTTGTGTTTGTGTAATAGTGGACAATATGCAACCCATTTTTCTACTTGTCTCCTCATCCCACCAGCGATTTGATGTCCAGAAAAACATAGGTTCTGTGTTATCGCTTATCTTACAAATGCACTGGACAGATCACGTTTGCCTGTTGGTTTTATCCTTTTATAAGTGCTGAAGAGGCGCACAGTGGTTAAAACTAATCTTCTTTCAGTGTTGAAACTGAGTGACCAACAGAGTAGCCAAAATACTAAGCAAAGTTTTCTGTAAGAACTTAAAGATGTTTAGATACGCGAACTTGTGACAGTATTGCTGCACTGGTAGCTTGCTAGTGCAAGGCAGCATGCTTGGTTCAGTCACAATTCCAGTCTCCTTGCTCCGTGGGCAGGGTTGCAGAAGCAATGTACGTATTGTGATGTGCTGAAGGAGAAAGGATAATCACCCAAGTAGAATATTTATTGCAAAACTTCCATGTTAGTATTCTTCAACTATACTGACAGAAACAGTTTCCCTTCTGCAGAGGACAGATTAGCTGACTAGAGAGGATTTCTCAATTTCTGAGTTTCTTAGACATTCAGGTGTGTTAGATTCCGGTTGCTGTTTGTATTGGCCCAGTAATTAATGAAAGAGCTGCTAAGAGCTGCTTGGGCCCCTCGCTACAAGAAGGACATGGAGGTGCTCGAGAGAGCCCAGAGAAGGGCTACGAAGCTGGTGAGGGGCCTGGAGAACAAGTCTTACGAGGAGCGGCTGAGGGAGCTGGGCTTGTTCAGCCTGGAGAAGAGGAGGCTCAGGGGTGACCTTATCGCTCTCTACAGGTACCTCAAGGGAGGCTGTAGCGAGATGGGGGTTGGTCTGTTCTCCCACGTGCCTGGTGACAGGACGAGGGGGAATGGGCTAAAGTTGCGCCAGGGGAGTTTTAGGTTGGATGTTAGGAAGAACTTCTTTACTGAACGGGTTGTGAGGCATTGGAACGGGCTGCCCAGGGAAGTGGTGGAGTCACCATCCCTGGAGGTCTTTAGAAGACATTTAGATGTAGAGCTTAGGGATATGGTTTAGTGGGGACTGTTAGTGTTAGGTCAGAGGTTGGACTTGGTGATCTTCAGGTCTCTTCCAACCTAGAAAATTCTGTGATTCTGTGAAATATACTGCAGTGCATTACAGAGAACTACTGCTGAAGTGAACGAGGAGAGAACCAGAATGTAAAGCTTTACCTTAAGAGGACCTGGCCACATACACCATGTTTTCACATGGTTCTGGCTGAAACTTGGCTGGAACTGGGAGATGATGCATGCACTCTGCCTCCATGCAAAGCAGTAGGTCCATCAATGGCTTTTTTCACCAAGCTTTGAACTTGACTGCTCTTCTCAGTATTGCTCCCAAGCCCGCTGCATATTGCTGAGCTATGTTTTAAAGAGCAATATACTCTTCCCTATGTCTGGCAAATAACGTTTCTGTAAGTGAAAGCTTAGTGCAGAGCACTTCTTTATTAAAGAAAAAAAAAAGTTTATGTGTGAGTTTAGAAAGTTGCTGGGAACAGCTGGATCCCAAAGACGTGTTCAGACACAGAATTCCACACAAGGAGTTTCATCCTTGATGTTCCCCTCTTGTCAATAGGCACCTGGTAAAGCTGTGATCCAGCCTTTCCGATTACCCAAAGGAGAGGGTTGTTTACTCTCTCTGCTGCCTTATTCATATTTTCCTAATTGCAGCAGGAAGATTGTGATAGGAGATTTCTTGATGCCTGCCCACTAAGAGTTGTGCATTAAGCAAGTATCTCTCTCTCTATTTTTTTTTATTTATGGTGGCAGCAGAGTGAAACTGATCTGAGTTAAAATTTGTAGGCGGTGCCAGTGGTGAGGTCTGTTCAGTTTCCCTACGCTCTTGCTTGGGGAAAGGTAACTACATAACTCCAAGAACTTCACGAGGAGATTGACATTATGTTAATTACAACCTCCTCCTTAGTAACTGTAGGATGAGAAATACTGAAGGGAAAAAAACACATTGATTCATTATAACAATTCCAAATTATTATATGGGCATCTTCTTTCTCCTTCCCAGGTAGGCTTGGCTGCTGATCCATTACGTTAGCAATAAATGAGAATGTAATTTTTATTTCAGTGCCCTGTTTCTAAGCCCCATCCGTCCCTTCCTTTTTCTAAACACCAGCTCTCAGTATCTTTCCAAAACAGAGATGGACAACTTTGAGCACGCTGTTTCTTAGGTGGTAGGATGGTTGTTTGTTTGGTTTTGTTTTCTGCCTTGCTCTCTGGAAAGCCAAGTTTTAAAATGGCTGAGCTGTGTGTGTTAATGGCCACCTCACTAAGCAGAATAAGAAACTCTGCGTGGTTGCATGCGCAACTTTTGGGATGCACCTGTTCAGTAAAATTGGCTGCTCTATAAAGCTGGACTTGCTGATGATCTTGGCAAGCTGCTGTGGTGGCGGTAAGTGTTCAAAGTATGCCTGCAGTTTTCTAATTCCTGTAAGCATCTCTTAGTCTGCAGAATTCGTCTTTTTTTGTTCATGAATAGCTGTAACCAATAAATTGTGTTTTTAATGCTCCTTTTGTGAAGGTGCATGTGTACTTACAGTGCTTTCTAACTTTACTCCATAGCTGGGGAAACTCCAAAGATGTCTGGCTCAACATCCTGAAGAAGGAGAACAGATATGCTCACTGCAAACACTTCACCTCACTACATTCTAGTTTGCAACCGCACATGCGATCGATACTGTTAGACTGGCTTCTAGAGGTGTGTTCTTGCTGTTACTCTGTGCTGTGCCATGCCTGTGAAGCAGGCAGATGTAAGCAGAGCTCTTAGGTAAAAGATTCCATAGCAAAACGTACTGGAAATGTCCAAACCAGCTTGCAACAAAAGGGGTTACAATTACTGCTTTTGATCCTCTTGATGAGCTACATTCAATAGCTCCTGGTAGGAGGCACTCAAGGTCCCGAACAGGGCAGCAAGCAACAGTTATAAATGTTTGCTCTTACCATGCTACGTAACTGCCTGGGGAAATGTCGGTCTGGGACACTTCTATTGAAGTAGCTGTAAACAGGTTATTTATGAAGCGGCAGGTTTACATCTGCTGCTGCGTATGAACTATGAGACAGCTTCATCTGCAGCGAGGGCTTGAGGTAATGCCCTGGCCCTGTCTATGTCAAGACCCTTTGGATGCCTGCCCCAGCGCTATTCATTCCTGACTTACCAGTAAAAGTTTAATTATGTCCTTCAGAGGGAGCAGAAGTGTGTTAGTGGCTGACACCTGAGGGCACTTGATGCAGACAGATTCCTTGTTTGAAAAGGATTGCCAATAGATCATCCCTATCCCAGGCTGGTTGCTGTGTGCCTGTTCCAGTTGTCAGACAAAATGGAGGTTCTCACTCTTGGCAGCCGACCCCATGCGAAGCAGTGCTGTAGAGAGCTATGTTCTGGAACCGTTTCCAAGAACACTCTGTGTTACAGAATATTCGATCGCTGCTGCCAAAAGCAACCTTTGCCTCACGTAGTTCTCGCTCATCAGCAGAAGGGATCTGTGCAGGTTTGTCGGTCCTGTGACACCAAGTGCTCCCGAGGAAGCAGGTGTTACGGTGGCACTCTCGCTGCCTTGATTGAACAGTGCTAATAGCAGGGAGCCTCAGGGGAAGGGGGTGTGTGTCTTTTAAATATGGTGAGAATATCAAGATGGGTACACTCGTGTGCTTCACTGCTTCCTTTAACCTGCAATTTACATATCACCTTTGAATTGGATGTAATTTTTAAATTATCTTAATCGTGAGCTGCTAGGAAATAAACTTTTTTGTTTAGAAATTGATCACATTGATCTCGTTACTGTTGTGTAGCTCAGAGGTTCTGTACGCCTCAGCAGAGTAAAATCACAGCAGCTTTCAGTTCTCCAGTAGCTTCTTACGTTGTCTTCTGTGACGTCACGTTAGAGATAACGTTACTTGGTCATGTTAAGTATTATTTATGCTTGGCATAAACACAGAAGTACAGTTTTAGAGAAATTATACCGTTTATTCATGGGAGGGCCTGGTATGGACCTCTGTAGTTGTGAATCGTGCTTGGAGCAGGAGTTAAATCATTTCATAGTAGCACACCAGGTTGTGAATATTACATCAGCTCTTCAAAAAGAAAAAAAAGCTGTGGTATTACTGCCAGCTAGTTGCATTTTTGAAGGTCAGGAAGGGAGGTAATCCACAAGCAGGCTTTCAGCCTTCTCTTAGGAAATAGCTAGAAATAGTGAGATTTTATTCTGACTCTGTATCCAAGTGGAATAATTGAGTGAGGTGTAAAGTCAGATTTGCTTGGGATCCACTGCTTGGCTGTTTTTCCTTGTTTTCTGTAAGTAGATTAGAAACTAGTTAGATATCTATAAGTTACTTATTGTAGAAGGGATACAGTTGCAGATAAGATGAAGTTATGGCAAACCCACCGAAATTCAGTTAGAGATCAGAGAAAAGAGGAGCCCAGTGATGAGGTTTGAACCCAGACTATTCTCGATTAAGCAAGTTAGTGTGTGATTTTATTTAATTTTTCCTCCCCCTCAGCCCCCAGTAAGTCTCTTTTCTTTCAGTGGAAAACTTCTGGCTGATTGTTCCTTAGTTTTAAGGATACTGGGTGCTATTTTATGTTGGGAAAAGTATACTTTGGAAGTGCGGTAGTACATTGTAGATAATCTATGGTTAGATGAGAGCGTGGAAGATACCAAGCCCCATACTACCACCTAAAACACCTGGCTGTGTGATAGTTCATGTGTGCAAAGATAAAATCATGTATCCTGTGTTTTACTCACAAAGCTGGAACACTCCAGTGTGCATACCTTGGGTTTTAAAATAGAAAATTCATTTTTTCTCTGTTGTAGGTATGTGAGGTGTATGCGCTCCACAGGGAAACCTTCTACCTAGCTCAAGACTTCTTTGACAGATTCATGTTGACACAAAAGAACATTAACAAGAGCATGCTCCAGCTCATAGGAATTACCTCATTATTCATCGCCTCCAAGCTTGAGGTAAGACACAAGGAGGAGGATATTACATTCAAAGTAGCTCAAGACAGTGGTAACATATTTATTTATTCTGTCTGAAACTTTTGAACTTGGTGGCGCACGTACAGCGCTGCAGGTCAGAAGGAGACTTTTTTTTTTCCTTTTCCTTCAGTTGTGCATGTACCAATCTCTTAGAGTGTAGTCTTTGTCCTCCCTTTCCTCTGCAGCAGGGAGGGAGACCACATAAACGTGAAAGGTATGCAAATGTGCTAGGAGCAGTTTTGCTTTGTTTCGTCTTTCTCAAAATACAGAGCAGTTGGCAAACAATCTCAGGAATGGGTGTGGGACTTGAACAAAACCAAGCCTGTGTCTCAAGCCCGTACAGCAGGTCGATATCCCTTTAAACCCATTTAGTGGAGTTTTTTTATTTTGAGGATAATGTAATCAGCGCAACAATGGCGATGCGTTACATTGCACGCTACAGCTCTGAGCCAAGACCCTGTTTTCGTCTGTCTCCTAAATAGGCTATAGCGCATGGTAGGCTAAACAGAGTGGCAAATTTGGGCTATTTTTATACTTGGAACCCCCCCTGGATCTAGCTGTTGCTCCCAAAGCAAGGTGGTGTGCTACAAGCAGTTGTGTTGGCAGGTTCTTTCTTACTGGAACACCTACATGTGGCCCCAGCTGACCTGATTAGATTAGGTTGGCTAAATTATGTTAAGTATCTCTGCACCATTTTGCCAGCTGTGATGGCTGTGGGATCTTCTGTTATTTTCTAGCCTTTTTCTTTTAATAAAATCTATGTGATTACATCAGCACTAGCTGACTAGCTCTATCAGTGTTTTCTAACACAGCAGTGTGCTCTGAGAAATGGGGTGGTACCTATTTTTTTATGTCAAATGGTATGGCTGAGAAGAAAGCAGCTTTAATGAAAGGTGCTTCCAATTGCTCAGCATTTCCCCAAAAGCTAAAAAGCTTGCAATAAGTTTGTGATGTTATACAACAGATAACATGCTACCTACTTTGAGTATCTCCTATCATGCAAGTTTCAAGTCACTTCATGTAACACTTTCCTAGTGTGAATTGTTAATATTTTAATATGGTCTAAAAAGCATTTGCCAGCATCTTCTCAAGCTTTCCTAGAATCATATGGCACTTTAATCCTGACTATTTTTTCTTTCTTCCTTTTAAAGGAAATCTACGCTCCTAAAATACAGGAATTTGCTTATGTCACCGATGGTGCTTGCAGTGAAGATGATATTGTAAGAATGGAACTTATTATGTTAAAGGTAATAGCTTTGTGTTTTTAAGTGCCAATTGAAATCTCGCTTCAGCTGAAACTTGAATTTTTGTGTCGCTTTCTTCAAAAAGTGGTAGGAATGCAATCTGAAATGTGTACTTGGACTTGAAATTTTTAAGGATTTGTGCAATAAATGGAGCTAACTCAGAAGGGGGAAGTTTGGGGGAAAAAGATCAGAGCACAAAGCAAGTTTTGCATGGTTCTAGGAGCTTAAATGTTTGTTTAATCGTTGCAGGCTTTAAAATGGGAACTCTGTCCTGTGACAATCGTCTCGTGGCTGAACCTCTACCTTCAGGTGGATGCTCTGAAGGATGTTCCCAAAGTGTTGCTACCTCAGTATTCTCAGGAAAAATTCATTCAGATAGCACAGGTAAGTAGTTACCTGTATAGGAAAACAGTGTTCTAGAGTGATTACAAGCACAATTGAATGTTATGCCCCTACGAGCCGCTAGAGAATGTTTTTCCTTGGTCCACCTCACCTCTTTAAGGAATGTGCAAGTTTCACTTGGCCAGACAACTTCATACTAAGTTTTTTGAGGAGAAGCATCCATGTGTCTCTGGTCTCCCTCCTCTCAGATATCTTAAGACTTTTCTGTACACTAGAAACATTACTACAAAATGCAGTGTTGTGGGAACCGCAGGCGGTGGCAGCAGCTCTGGAGGGAGCACAACAAAAGCCTCTGTGGCCAGTTAACTGTTTTACCTGTGTCCTTTGTAACAGTGCTTCTGTGTACTTGGGCTAGAAGGTAGTGTGAGGAGCGTTTCCACTCTATCCTACTACTATCTTACTATCCACTCTATCCTAAACTACTGTGGTTCAACTTCTATGGATACATGTCCAGGCTCAGAGGCTTACCAGAGTAGACCTAATTCACCGAGCTACTCTGTAACTTCTTTATTTAAGCAAATACCTTCCTGGAGCTCTGCTGAGTTTAAAGTTGTACTTAAATCTGTGTAAGCAGATTGCCTTGCGTGTTCCTGGAAGAAGTGCAAGTTGGGTTGCACTGTCAGACCTCCTTTAACTGCAATTGGTGCTGCAGATAAACAGATGTGTGCAATTGGTACCGAAAGAGCAGGACTACAGACCATGGGCTGCAGGAGGGCTAGTGCATGCAGAGCAGTTCCTGGGGCAGGCTTATAGTAAAGCTATCTTCTTGCTGAAAGGTGGAACTCTTAAATCCTCAACTCTCTTTCCTCAGCTCTTAGACCTGTGTATTCTGGATGTGAACTCCTTGGACTTCCAGTACAGAACACTAGCTGCTGCTGCACTCTGCCACTATACCTCAATTGATGTCGTTAAGAAAGCTTCAGGTAAGAAACTTTTTTGTAAGTTTTTGTCTTGTTGGGCTGTGACTGAGAGCTGTTACATGCCTGATGCTGCTGAGAGTGAGCTGGTCAAGCAGGCTGCAAAAGAGCAAAAGCCACGCAGGCACTAATAATGGTTCATTCCTCTGGGGGGGGTCCCTCCCCCCCCAAAAAAAATCTTGCTTCCTTCGTACCACTGTTTCAGATGTTAGCAAGACTTGAGAGAGAAGGAAGCACTTTGAGAAAGCAGTCTTATCTAAGGAAACTGAGGAGATTCTTGCTTTTTGGGTTGATACTGTCCCTCTGTGAATTCTGATTGTTTTGGGAGTCATTAACTGGGCGTTACTTGGTGACTTTGTCTCCTTAAATGTAATTTTAGCTAGTCCTCCCTGGCTGCCAATGGCATTGAACCTTTGTGGCTGATTCCTACATGAGTGTCCCTTACAAAGTCCAAAAAAAAACCCACTTAAGTTCAGCACTTGTGCATTGCACAAGGTGCCTTGAAGGACCATGATATGATGCATGTTTTCTTACAGTGTGAGTCAAAAAATCTTACTCAAGTGAAAAAGTCACAGCAGGGTAAGCTGTTACCTTAATGGTTCCTGATAACAGAAACCCTACTGGCCATAGAGCTGCTTTCAGGAGGCCTGTGGTCACCTCCTCTGCCTCTACATGTTTAAGTAACAAACACAAGGAAATGCTGGGGATTTTGGGAAGGACGTTACTGATTTTTTTTCTTCGCAGTATTTATTATTTTAAAGCTGTAACACTTCAGGATTTTTAGCCAGGAAAGACTGTGCAACTCCATGTTTTTTAAATGTTGTTACTGTGCTTTGTCCTACAGGCTTAGATTGGGACAGCATTTCAGAGTGCGTAGAGTGGATGGTTCCTTTTGTGAACGTGGCAAGAAAAGTCCCCGTGAAACTGAAGAATTTTAAGAAGGTTGCAGCAGAAGACAGACATAATATCCAGACACATACAAACTACTTGGACATGCTGGTAGGTGCTTTGTCTACTTACAGTTCAGATGCCTGAGTGTGCATTACACACCTCTTGTCCTGAGGCAGCTAAGGCTGGCTAGACAGCTACCTGCTAGCACCTGGGCTGGCTTGCCTGAACTGACATGGTCACAGAACTAAATTAATACACAGGCTTTAGCATAACATGCACAAGCCATAAGCAAAGACCTGAGAATTACTGGTGAAAACTTTTAAAATACAGTAATCTCTACTGTGTTGTTTAGCATCGCTTTCATTTTATACTCGGTAACCTAACTGTATTATTAAATTTTTTCTAGCACTATGAGGAAAAACTGCTGCCAACTAATAAGATAAAAAGTAGACTTGCCCTGGTATTAACTGTTGTTTTTTCCTACTATTCAGGAGGAAGTTAATAGTGGAGTAGTGTCTACTGCCCCTGGTCAGTTATCACCTGTATCAACAGCGGGAATAATAACACCTCCCAAAAGTACAGAGAAGAAATGAAAGATGGACAACCAACTTCGTGATCAGTTTCAGAACCACGACTAGGTGCTTCAAAACAAGACCACACTAAAGTTGACTCATTTTAATGCTCTTTAATGATACTGAAGACTTCGGCAGTAAGACCCGTTCAGCAGAGCATCAGACAGAAATCGGGACCAGTATTTTCCTACAGCCTTGATAAAAGAAGTTTTAGACCAAGCATCCCTGCCTGTGTCATCACAGGAGGCTGGACTACTTTAGTCTCTTCTCACATAGGACTCAGTTCAACTCTGAACATTCCTAATTTATGCATTTCAAGAACATGTTTTGAAAGGGCTGAGTGGCAGGGTTGGACAATTCAGCTTGCTTACACATCACTGTGCTTTAACTTGGGATAGCCATACAGAAGAACACGGTGCCAGCTTGTACATATTACCTCTTCTTGACCTTTTTTCTCTTGCCTGCAAGTTATTCAGCTACGAGCTCAGGTGCAGTATTACAGAGGTCAGTGAGTAAGCAGTTTACTGTTCTGAAACCGCTCTGCTCTTGGGCTAAGGTAGAGCCAGCCCTGTAGCAAGGTTTAATTCCATAGGAGGGGGATAAATCACCTTTTTGGGCTGCCATCAACTTGAGCTCCAGCATACCACTGACCTCAGGGAAGAGTACAAATGGAAGCGTGCTGCTGAAGTAACCTAACTGGAAGAAGTACAGCCCTTGAAGGAAGGAGTTCTAAGGCCCAGCCATGAACGTGCAACAGTAAAAAAACTAGAACTGGAGGGTAGGAAAGAAGTGAAGTGCTGGTATTCTACAGCCACTCGTGTCCTAGGAGCAGTATTTTAGGTAGCAACTGTAGAGCTATGTTTTATCAGTGTTCAAAAACAGCATTAACTACTGTGTTTTCCTTGGAATGTTTACTACCTCTGCATCTGAGGTGCTTAACTTCTGTCGATGAAGGGACAGTACTGGGAAATACGGCTGCCAGCCCCTCTCTTTTAAGGTGCTCCTACCTGTGCCCCCTTCAGGGACAACTTAGTGCTGAGCAGTTCATGAAGCTCTTTTCCACTAAGTTCCCAAACTTGAAGTCAGAGCTTCTTCAACCACTCCCTTGTGGAAATAGCTGAAGTTGTTGTTTCAGGCCTTCTGTACAATTTGTAAAGATACGGGGTTTTATTATAAGATTTCATCTATTTCTAAATGAAAGATACCAGACTGTAAATGTTGTATAAAAATTTAAATGAATTTTAAAAATAAAGTTGTGGAAAATTTTTTTCTCCTTTTTCACACATTTTAGCACTCTTCCAGCATTAGCCTAGAAGTAAAGCTTCGCCATTGCCTGAAGAAATTTCTTCTTTCTTCTCTGTGCAGCGAGTTGTAGGACCTCCTCCGGGTTACTGGCATTCAGCTCTGCCTGGCCAATAGCTTTTATCTTAAAAAGAAAGAGGAGAGAGACATCACTAGCAGCAGTCATTCCAGTAAAGCTAGACCAGCTGAATAGAAGTTTACATCAGCATCCCGACTCTTAAGAATTATGCAATGAAATTAAAACTGGAAGTGGCAATGTTTTTCAAAGACTGCTTGGGGGATGGAAAGAAACACTAAGGAAATCTCCCACAGCACCCTGTGTTAACTTACCGCTATCTGCCTCTTGTCGGTCTCACCTCTTTTGTGGTGGAGATCTGAAGGTAAATTAAGGAAATACACTTGTGCACAAAGTCACTTTCTCCAGCCATGAGCACCTAGTATAAACTAGTAGTATTCTAACAAAAGGATACATGTCAAGTACTCCAAAATTGTGACGTCCCAAATATATTCGTAATAGGAATCCATGGCATCATGACTGAAAGACGACACAGGTTGGATTAGTAATGTCCACATGTAAATGTGTTACATCTCTAAATATCCACAGTAGAAGCTTTACAGCAATAATTACCTGTTTTGTTCCTGCAGTGCCTTGAACGCAGTTTTATAGTCTACTTCTCTGAGGAACTGGCATAAAATAGCTACCTATAAGGAAAGGCTCAGAGGTGACATCACAGCCCTAGTCCCCCACAACTGGGGTCTGCCACACAATGCAGCAATAACCCCACCCAGCCCCGAGACCTAACCAAGAGCTCCTCCCCACACCAAGCATCTCCTAAGCACCCAAACTTCGAGGGCCTACATAGCTCCTTCTGAAATATTGACAACAGTAATACCTAAAAGGAGGAAAAAAGAAAGCTGCCTAGTCAAAGTTGAAGGGATGCACCTGGCTTCCAGGGTTCTGAGTGTATTTACTAGGTTCTTCTGTAGGAGCTATTATAACTTTGTTACTTCCTGAAGAACAAACAACCCCACTGAACAACAATTGCCACATGTGGTTATCTTGTAGAACAAGGCCACCTCTGCAAAAAAAAAAAAATCTATATCCTAAGACAAAAATGTGACAAAAACCCCTCAGACTTCCTACTTCTGCAACATTTCCAAGCACCTTTAGTTGCCTGTTAATTTGGGTCCCTTTAGAGCCTTAGAAGCAATGGTGACAAAAGATCTTAATGCAGATTGCATTTGCAAAGGAAGTCAGATGCAGTCTTACTTTGTAAGTTCCCCCCCTCCACGTTTTGAGGTCAAAATATTTATAGACACATTTTACTTAATACCACGTTTCAGCTCTTACCTGGGTGTGACAGTTGAGTAAAGAACAACACTTTATCATTCTTTTTATCACCTTCAGAATGGTTAAAAAAAGGAGTTTCAGAATGCTAGCATAGGATATAGGAACACAAACAGCAACAAATGTATACATCTGTTTTAAATAGAAGGGATCAGCTAAATAACCATTTACATTCTTCTAAACCCCTTCCCTGTCCTTGGGTTTTGTGCACACTCCACTGACCACCTGAGCTTTTGTGACACAGGAGAGTTCACCCAAGTAGGATGTGTGCTACAGAACAAAGCACAATGTTTCTGGTAAAGGAGCAGGGCTGCAGCCTATTAAGAAGCTTTGCCTTTTATCATCCCACCCACAGAAAAAGCCTGACTAGCGCTGGAGCAGCACAGTGCTTTATGGGCAGCCTTCTGTGCTTCAAAGCAAAAGCTTCGGATTTTCTATGGCCTTCAAGCACCAAGGAAGACCTGAGCTATGATGACTCGTCTCCCTTAATACATCAGATGCACACATTCCTTTAACTTCTAAGGTTTTGTTTAGCAGTTCTGCATCTTCAGAGGATGCTGGCCGAATCCAAGAGGTTATTTCTGTACATCTAAACCCCATTCCAACACCCCAACTCACCTGGTCTGTGAATACATCGGGCGGCACCATCTTATTAAAGAAGTCTGAGCATATAGCTCCTGCCTGGAGATAGTACTGAAGGGCTGCTGAGTACTGATTTGTTGCTGTAGTGGGAAAAAAGCCAAACAAGGACTTTAAACACAGCACTTAGTTCTAAGAATCAGATCACATGTTTACAGAATTATTCGGACACCAGCATCTCAGCTAAATTCCCTTCGGAAGCTATTGGGATGCTGTCCCACTTCATACAAGTGGTAAATGCTATCAGTTTATAACCTCAAATCACCCTCCCATATTTAAGGGGAGAGCCCAAACCTTACCTCACCTTCAGAAAAAAAATTGTCTTCTAGATGAATCTTTCTCCTTTTAAATCAACAAGCTAGAGTTTCTGCACTGCAGCTTACCGCACAACACAGCCATGCTCCCAGCTCAAAAAAAGAGCTTTAGAAACTCGCACCTTGCCTCCTGCAACAGCCCAGAGCACCAGCAAACAGGGTATGTGCTTTGCCTCTAATATCTACTTTGTTGCCAGAAAAGAACAATCTGGCTTAAATGCTAAATTCCACTAGAATAGAGCCTACAGAAAATTTAAGCACAAGAAATGCACACCTACTTTTGAAGATGGCTGTGACAATATCCTCCTCTAGCGTGGTAGTACCACGGTCGTGTGGCTAGCTTCTGAAAGCTCATTCCTCAGCACCTCTCTCCCCACTCTCTTTACTTACACTACAAGGTAAGCCCCAGAGGCTGGGGATTACGTTAACAAAGCACAGTATCAAAAGGCTGTGCAAGACTTCCCCAGGCAGGTAACAGGGATCTAAGTGCTCTGTGTCCCAGTTCTGCTGGCTGCTCCCAGCTCATAAGCAAAGGTAAGTACCAGGGAAGCGGCAGGTGAGGACAGAGAGATAGGAAAGAGCTTCCCATCAAAACCAACACCAGATCAGGAGGTCATGCTTCCTCATTTACAAACCCTAGCTATTTCCCTATATGAAACACAGAACATCTCTACTTGAGCAGAAGATGAGCAGAGTAAGGCTGATCTGCACACTTAAATGCAAGCACTATCCCCCAAACCTTTATTCACTTAGAGACTTAGAGACTTATTCACTCAGAGACTCTAATGCTACAGATATGTAATGATAACAATGCATGATTATATCACTCAGTAACTGACTACACCCACTAAGAGAAGTGAAATTAATCACAACTCTTACAGTAAAGGTTCTCTTGCCCTAAAAGCAAGTCCCCACGACCCACTGAAAGCTTAATCTGTCAGCTTACATGATCTCCTAGGTGACTACACCACTGCCCCCAAAGATTTTAAAGTCCTATCACTTAAGCTTCTTTTCATAAAGGGAAATACAACAAATGTGATGAAGGTATACACATTTCAAAAGAAAAAAAATGCCCCTATCCACATGCTTAAAAAACAGATATTGTTTTCACTTACCGAAATAAATATCTGCCTGGATAATTAACCAGAAGTGGTTGTTTGAGTTGACAGTCAACGCATAGTTGACTAGCTCTTTTACTGTTACAGCCACAGCTTCAAAATCCACTGACTGAAGGCTAAAGGGAAACAAAAGAGTAGA
Organism: Oxyura jamaicensis; assembly: GCF_011077185.1. NCBI lineage: Eukaryota > Metazoa > Chordata > Aves > Anseriformes > Anatidae > Oxyura > Oxyura jamaicensis. The sequence continues at coordinate 134,870,849 of NC_048894.1, read as the reverse complement.
AAAAATCCTAAGTATTTTTTTTAAAATCATTAATCTGAGTTCACATCTAGCTTAAGTCCAAACCGCTTTTTGCATTAAATGGCAAGCAAAAATAACACCAGTAAAGATCGTGCACCTGAAACCACCAGAAATTATCACAGCATCTGCATAAACAGCCACAGACAGCAAGCTCTAGAATTTATGGAACTAGCTTGGGAAGGAAAGCTGCTAATAGCCTGACATGTTGCTTGGGCAGCCTTTCCTAAAGGTCATGTGGCATCTGCATTTTTTTTTAAGAACACGTGTTTTTCCCCTCACCCTATAACTAAATTCTGGTAACAGACTGAAAACCATCTTCTGCTTGGCTTTCTGATACACACCAAAGTCTGCATCAGTAAGAGAGAAACTATCCCCTCACACCAACCATGGACAGACTACGCACACTGAGCATTACATACTCTCTCTATTTATGCCCCCAGGTATGACACACGCAGAAGCTGAACCCAGTGAGGTTCTAGCCCCAGAGAGCCTATGAACTCTCTGAACTTCTCTAAACTGGAAGATCATAGTTCAATCTGGCCAGGATAAACCCATACACACCATATGCCACTTAGTACTTTGGAAATTAAATCAAACACCTCAAAAATAAGTTATTTTATATTAAAATATTACACGGCTCACAGCCATACAGCTTGGTGAAGCACACACACACATACATCCTGTTTCTTGTATCTGCATCTCTATCAGTACCATCAAATCAAGAGCAGAAACCTCCACACACTCAGACAAACACCAAACAACGGGGGTCAGCGATGCCCTTACACGGCAGAAATGACACTAGCACACAGTAACTAGTCCACAGTAACTGGAACTACACCAATCAATCTAAATATATTTTAGAAACTGTATTTTGAGTTAGTATCACCTTACTTGGGAATAGAGGAAGGCCAGATAGAAATGTACTCTGCTGTAATATCATTCACAATATCTTCCTAAGAGAAGAGAGAAAGGAAAAAGAAATTACAGAGGGAAATGCTTCAAGAAATCCCAGTGTGATCTTTATATGTACTAACCCGAACATTATGAAGCTTGACAAACAGGGACAATATTGTAGTTAAAACCAATGGTTCCTGTAAGGAAAAGGAAAAACGTGATGGACATTCCCATGAAATTAACAGAAATCCACTTTCTTCCCTAAGCTTTAAAGCTACTTCAGAAGTTCTGACATCATCATTTCCTACTGAAATAGGACAGTACTTCATTAAGAATCCTGCAGCACAGGAAGACTTAGAGAAAATTTCTTTAAGCAGTGTTCAGTTATTTCAGACTTTCCTGAATAACTGCCTTAATATAAAATTTGCTTAAACTTTGTACACCTCTCCCCTCCCACTGACTAACCTTAAACTTAAGCGAGGTATACTACACCTTTCTGTGCATTTATACACACACACTAAACAGTTTCCCTTCTTTTTACTTCTGCTGCTTAATTTTGATGCAAGTAGTGGCTTCTTCCTCCCTCCAAAAGAAATGATTTCCCAAGAAGTCCAAGTACATAAACCTTCACGATAACTGGAATAAACTCTTCATGTCAACTGATCTCTACTGTCAAAATTCAGGATTATGTTGTTCAACATTAAGCTAATCAGCACTGCTGTATGACAGGTGAAATAAATTCAGTTCTTCAGACACAAAAGTATCTATATAGCTATTAAATTTTCTGGACTTTTCCTGTTAAATTCCAGAGAGGTGTTATACCAGAAGGAAGTTCTGATTGTAAACCCATTTCTCAAGATAACTCTAACTTACCCGAAGCTTTTTGATGAAGGACAGCAATTCACTCCTAAATCAGGGACACAAAGATCCGTGTAAGTAACTGACTGCAACTGACAGCATATACAGACTTCATTCACTACAAATAAGAGTCACAAAGCAAAATTCTTCACCTGCCAAAACAGCCCTTCAGCTCTAAGCTGACAAATGCAGAGTACATCAATGAGAACGTTCCATCGGGTCATTCACTTTTAATACAGTCACTGAAAAAGTTTGACTTTTATAATTAAGACAAGGGTAAAATAGCAGGTAGTCTTGTTTATCAAGCTATAAAATGCATAAAAATCATTTTGTATTGAGTCAGACAATGAACTGTACTGTAATTCTCCAAGTTTGGACTGCAACAATGACCTACAAGTTTACAGAACAGGGTACGCAGTGATCATTTGTAATGCACATTGATTTCCTTGTCATGCCATATCAGAAATTGTCACTGTAAGCAAGGCAGACAAGCACAGCCTGTTTGGAAAAGGTTTTGCTGATTCTTTTCTAAAATAAAATAGGGGCCCTGCCCTTCACTGAATTACAGGGATCAGAAGAGCTTCAGGATCCTAAAGTACACCTGTAGGGCTTCCTTTTTCTCGCCAGAGTATACAATTAAAACATAACGCAAGCATGTACCCTCTTCCACCCATCCTACATCAAATCCTACATCAATGTAAGCAAAAGCAGCTGGCCTTTAGGTGCACATAAACCTGATTTGCTCAATAAAGGCAAGGGAACAGCCCGTATTTTTGACAGGGGAACATTTTTTCCAAGTTTTTAATACCGAAAGCTATTCCGTATAGCCATACATTCCCGAGTTTATCATAACAGGCAGCTGATAGTCAGTCTTGGACTTCAGGAGAGGTTGAATATACTGTTTGGACAAATCAGAGTTCTAAATCAACCCTCAGTTACCACTAAGGCACACGGGGATTAGGTAACTAACAGGGAAACTGACAGAGTTCTTCAGCTGCTGCCACCACTATGACAGAGGAATACAGTCAGCTCTTGACTGGAACTTGGGGTTAAGTATACAATTCAAACAATCTTAAAAGTAAGTTAAGAAATGATACCTGTACATAATGCCTAGTGTAGACTCCCTGTGTTTTATCAAACTCACTCTGCCATCGTTCCCCCGTTTGTGCTGGTTGGATACACTGCAGATCTGTACAACCACTTCCCAGAGGTCTTTAGCTGTCCGTCTGCTTTCTTTGGGACCTGGGAGTTCTTTGCACGTAGCAGCCAGCAACTGTCCCAGCTGTGCAACACAAAAGAAATACATTAAGCAGAGTTTCTCTGAATATTGACTGGAGCAAAGGAATTACTGGTATTTAAGATGGCTAAGCAGATAAATTTAAGCTCCAAAACTCCATAGCAACGTAACTAAACTTTGCAGCAGAGGACCCTGACCTGTAATCTGGAAGACAAGAATTAACCAAAACATTCTTCCCTTTACTACTTCCCTTATGGTGTATTTCATTATGACACGTAGAATGTAAAGCTTGTTTTCAGGAGCTTAATCAAACGTATCGATATATTTTTAGGTCGTATATAATACAGTTTTACAAAGACTAGATCCTTCAAACACCTGTAACTGTCATATAATAATTAATCTAAACTAAAAGTCAAATAAAGTTGTGCTGGCACCTTCTGCTACACAGAAATCTAAGGGTCAAATGGGATTTATAGGAAGCACCACAGGTAACCAGAGCAGGCCAAAAACGTGTCCTGTAATACAATCAGCATTCAGCTTCAGCTTTATTGCCTGACTGACGTAAAAACATGACTATAAAACCATTCTGAAAGTCAGGTTTCAAGAAGAGCAGTGCTTGAATGTCTCCAGAAATTAAACACTGGTATCAGGTTCAAAAATGGAACCGTTACAGTGCATTTGGTGTCTTTGGAACAGAAAGACGACCAGACACGAAGCCTGATATCTTTACACTTCTCAGATCTCCCACATAAACCTAGGCTGGATCCCAGCGGAGAGGCGAGTCCTTCCCAGAAGTGCTACTATAGGGTTTCAGCACTCAGCTCGGGGATTGTTACCACACGTCCCTGATGCTCAGGGACCCAACCTCAGCTGGCAGATGACAAGGGCTACAATGCGGCTTGGTTCATCTGTTCTGCAGCACAGCCCTCAAGTCTTTTTTCCAGCTGTCAAATGTATTTGTTGTTTAGCCTTGCTCTGTCTTCTTCTTTACCAGACTTTACTCATTGTAGCAATAAAAACGTGACATACTTGTGGCAGAAACGTACGTGCTTTCACAAGTACAAGTGACCTCAACAAGAAAGTCAGTTACAGTCTGACAAGGCACAGACTGAGCAGCTGTTACCTTTACGTAAGGATTAGTTTGAACCAGAGGTAACGGAACTTGCATGGTCAAATACTCATTTTCACGCCAGTTTAACAAGAAGGCAACACATTCTTCAGCTATTACTTGTCGAAGAGGAATATCTGGAAGGAAATAGGGTCTTTTTTATTTTTTGAGGAAAACAGCATTATATGAAATCAAGCAAAATCAGTTCCCCTTGAGTAGCTATCTCCACTTTGTATGTCTCGTCACAAAACAAAAGTGATGCTTAGCCTTATAAGAGACTTCACCTGTGAAAATTAGAAGCAACACCTGCTTCCTCCAACTGCAACAAGAACTCCCTCAATGCACAACAACGTGGGCTACTTCAATAATTAAATTTTTCAGATAAAGTGCACATTTATCCTGTTCAAACCCTTTAAGCGGCACTAAACAGAAACGGTCAATGTTTAGCAATACGTAGGCATCATGATGTTGTTGTTCCCATTTCCAACTTCTAAAGCTAAATGAACTTCTAAAGACCCATGAAATATGTCAAACTTCACTACTGTTTTTCCAACATACTACACTGTAAAATATACTGCATACTATATTATAAAGTATGTAAGTATACACTGAAATGGTTTATCTAAATACAAAGTTACTGCTTTCTCCTTCTCTTTGTGCTTTATAGTGTCTCAGGAAAAACAGCAATGTACTCACCAGGTACTCTCATTTCCAAATATCCTCGGACTCTGCTTATAAGATCAGAAGGAGGACGTTCTCCATTAACACCAGGTCCAGCTTCGTGAGTGTAAATGTCTAAGAGCAGCATTTCGTTCAGCATGACTTGACGGAGTTTGGGAGAAAACTCTGTCACAAGCTCCAAGCAAGCAGCAAAAAGTTGCTTTGCATGGACAAAATCCTGCAATGAAGAGGATGTGTGTTAATGGTTCTGAATGGATTCATGAGGAAAGAGAAATCTAATAGCTAAAATCCTGGCCAAAGCAGCCTTTGCACCCATTGTTAGCATTCCTTAAGAAACTCATGATAACCATTTACATTTTTGAGTCCTTTGGACTTGTTATTTAGCTTAATAGTTCCCACAGTTACAAAACTTTCAAACAAAACAAGCAGTTTAAGCAAAAACATAACAAAAAAGTTAACTACAAGCATATTATGTAGACATTTCAGTTTTACCCTGTAGTTTTAACAGACTATACTATAGTCAATTACAAGGCAAATAAAAGAGCATTCCAGTAAATTCTGTAAGTAGAACAGCCAAAAGAACATCAATGTGTAAAACCAATATTGGGTTTAGGTGCAACATGATAGTATATCCTTATCAAGATTTTCTATGAACTAAATTATCCGCCAGCCCAACTCACTGGAATGCCATTACCCTTGCTCTGGAACTTTGCGAGACAGAAATATTTAACTATTATATTACACACAAAGTTTGTTACTACATCTCTATCACCTCCCATTTCTTCAGTCCTTTTTCTCCAAATGGGCTTTCCATATTTTCATTGTTGTTCAAACTAACTCACCAGTAACTTCAGACGGCTTGCTCACCTTGATTGCACTGCAGTGTAATCCCTTCGCCATAAGGATGTAGACCAAGTCCCTAGTCAGGTTATCTTTGATTCCTAAAATAACATTGCCGTAAACATTTGGTACTTCCCACTGAGAGAGAAATATGCAAGACATTTGCACAGAGTTTTAGAATTCACATATTTACTTAAGCATTGAAAATAAAACTCAGATGTCAAAAAAGATTGATTTCTAAGCACCAATTCCAGAAATATTTATATCTAATCAGCAGTAATGTATAGCTCAGACATACAGAAATACATTAAAAATCGTTGCCTACACCACTTTGTTCATATGCACATATGTTCGTGGGTTCATTTGTTCAGGTGTGAATATCCAATAATTTGGGAAAAAAAAAAAAAGACAAGAAATTCTTACTTAAGAAAAAAAGTACTCCCTGTCTTGCTCTCAGCTACAGTTAAACAGCTACATTCCACAACAGGAATATAAACTAAAATAATATTGCTAACTGGTCAGAGCACTGAAAGAAAAAGTGACAGAAATTTACTTTTTCACAAGGCAAATTTGTGATACTGTCAGTCACTGTTACATGCAGGTTACACCTTTTTCATTCAAAATACAAGTTTAGATATGTATCACTGTTATTACATTGTGACTGTGCTGAGAGAAACTTGAAAAAAAATCCATTTACACTCTGCAGCAAAATATTTACTATTGTGATATGATACCTAACCGGTCCTCTAATTAGTCTATCATATGACGACATGAAACAAATTACCTTATTTGAGACTGTCCAGAACTGCCGTTCTGAAGTCATACCATGCAATTCAATTAAGATCTGGCGAATCCTCCAAGGGTCTACTGACAATATGAGCTGATGTTCAAGCTGGCCAATATTGACACTTGCTGAAGCTAGGAACAACAACAACAACAAAAATCCAATGAGGTCTCCAGGGCACTTTTTCTTAACACAGGGCCTTACAACTCCTTAGTAGATGACATTTTAAACAACATACGAAGAACAGAAGATACACCAATGCTTTTAAAGGCCACTTTATTCATGGTACTGCTCACCAGTCACACAAACACTACTGCTGGTGTAAGTCCAGAGGCAGGAATACACCCTTCCTGAGAAAAGCTGCTAGTCAGATTCAGTTCAAACCAACTGCCACACCTCTCTTTTCCTTGGTCTACTAGCACACACTTATTTTAGCTACACTCATTTCAGATACAAGCAAAAGAACAACGTTCTTGAACAAGCAGGACATTCACTGACTAAAAGGGGGAAGTATTTGCTCTAAAAACCCATTCACTCTGAACTAGAAAACAGATCTGATATTGATAGATATATATAAACAGATATTTTCACGCCTGTGTAACTGCAGATACATAAATTAATGAAACACTGAATATTACCTGGGATATCATAAAAAGAAGTCACAGGTTTTGTGCACACGTTGATCCTAGGAGATCTCTTCCGCATTTCATCAACGAGCAGTTTCCGTTCGTCATCTTTCAGAAGTTTTATGAACAGATCATGAGATGAAATCATGAAGACAAGCTGAAGATCTTCCAAACCCAAACATAAGTTTCTAAATAAATTAAAAAAAAAAGTTAATAAGGAGGAAGTTCATTTTTTCAGTTACAGGTTCTCAAAGGCATTTATTATGCTCCATGATATTGCTTACGAGATGCAAATTCAGGGTCTCAAAGCCAGTACATACTTGAGAAATGATGCCATTTTTCTCTTCAAAGATTCAGAAGCATTTTCCAAGTTTATTGATCTTGAACAAACCTGGGGAAAAGTAAGTAGTAACAACTGAGTCAGGGCTTCAAAATCTTAGAAATCAGTTTGCTGATTCACAATTACCAGCTAGTAGCCCTCTGTCTCAAGGGAGGCAAGACAGTTATCTGATAAGCACCGCGCTATCAGATGGATCAAAATTGCTTTCTCTCTGTACACAAGAAGCTTTTTCAGACAACTGATCTTCCTTGACACAATCTACTTTTTTTCAATCAAATTCCTGATATTTAGGTGTGCTGATACTGAATGCCACAGTATTGAGTCAGTCAAAAGATCATTATGTATATAGAGGCCTTTTGCATGAGTTTAAAAATGAACTAAAATTTTGGAGTGCAAAACCATAAGATCCATTATGATTAACTTGAAAAAAATGCATTAGTTTAAATTCAACTACTTAGTTATCTCTAATTGCCAGCTTACATGATTTTTTCTTTTTGAGAAATATGCTCAATATGACCCGTTGATGGAACAGCATTTGCTGGCTCTGTATTTCAGAGTATTATCAGTCAGTTTTAGCCACATACTTGAAGAGAAAACAGCTGCAACTGACATGCAAAAGACTCAAATTAAGCAGAAGATATGAAACTCACAACAAAGCAACAAAAGGAGTAACTTCAGTCAACAACTTCCAAAAAGCTTCCCTGAGAGCAATAGTTTAAGTCTCACATATACAGAACATCAGGATAATTTCATGATGTGCTAGTTTTTACAACAAAGCTGGCAAGAGCTGTTGTCTTTGACAAGTACTTTTTTTCAGTATCTCTCTCTCTGCCTTGCAGAATGTTTCTTTGTTCCTCAGAAAGAGATGATCAGTAATATCACTGTATATTTTAATGGGGTTGGGAAACCCAGTGATTTCAAAACCCAGCTGAAGCAGTAAGTCAACGGGTTCCTCCCCACCAGATGAGCTAGCAACATCAATGCAAGACTGATTATATATAGTATATTTGTGCTACCTGCAAAGAAGTTGAATAAAGTTTGAGAAGTTACCTTACAAAGTATTTTTCTCTGTCTCAGAAACATAACCATTACTTGTAACAGTTACGCAGTTACCTGGGGAAAGAGGTACCTCCTTAAATACTGTCTCCCCTTCTAGTTTCAGGTAGTAATTTCTTACCTCCAGGAGGAAGTCTATTTTCTCTTTGTTGGGTTTCAGGAACAGCAGACAAAACTGAACATCAATTATTTCACCCTGCAATATATCACGGACGGTGTTGCACACGCAAATTTTGAAACAAACTTCTTCCAGAGCATCGTTCCTGCATGAACACAAAACCCAAGATCACAGAACTTCTCTGACAAATGCACTTGGTATCAATGCAAAGCTCCGCGTGTCAGACCCCAAGACAAGTCTGGAGCACATGCCTCTGTCCATGACTGCACTCTAAAAAAAATTACTCGGTATCTACCTAAGTTGGCTGACAGCCAAGACAACTTCAGGCTTATTTATGCATTGCAGAATGCAAATGCACAAACTGGGCTGGTTCAGCAGTGCACAAAGCTCCTGATCACAGCTAACTACACTGCCAAAGTTCCCAAATGAAGTACACATCTCCTACAATATCACTGCTTAGTACGGCAGCCTGATTGGCTTTGACTTCAAGTTTTAGAAGACCTCTACAGAGGCATTAACTTAGTTATAAATTTTAAAATGTGTGTGTGTGTATAATTTGTTTTTAAAAGATTCCGCATACTTGAAAATCACAACTCATCTTCTCAACCCCATTGAACAGACCATTATTTAGCATCTCACCCTTGTAGAGCATTTTGGAACAGTTCTCTTTGCACTGATTGCCTGAACTGAACAGGTAAACTGAGGGCTAGATTATCTTCAAGGAATATCTTCACCAAGTCCTACAACACAAACACATTGGAATGAATCTTCAATGGATAATTCAGTAGTTACAGATAACAGATGGAATCAACACACAAAACCAAAAAATTCCACTAGAAGTAGGCTTTAATGATGCACAATACCTGATAGTTGCCAGTTTTCAAGCAGCTATCGATTCGATTGTAAGGAGATGCGTCATCATCGGATGAAGTAAGAACTCCACAAGCTTGACAGTACCCAGCCAACCGCCCTTCATCTATGGTACAATGAAGTGATGATGAACCAATCTGAAAAGTAATTGTTGATTCAATCTGAGAGATCAAGTATTATGAAACAAACTTAATTCTGAAGCACAAACGGAGACACTGAGTTTCTCCCAATAACTACAAAACAGCAGAAGAATGTGTGTGTACACACACAGGTTTTTGTCCTTTTTGCAGCTTACACCATTTTTTTTTGTCTTTTTAAATGAAAATTTGGGTTTTGCAGTTTCAGAAATATAAATGTGAAGCAAAATGAAAAAGGAAGCATATCTTAACCATAAATGAAAACGTTATCTTTTGTAAAAGGTCAGAACACAGAGATCTCATTTCCAATAGAAAGCTGGATAAATGTGAACAGGAAATGCTGTATTATTTCCTTCCCCAAAAACACAACAGCACTATCAGAATTGCACAGTGGGCATGGGTTGTACTGCTTAGTCAAGTTAATATTAGCACTGGAGATGTTACTCTTTCATCAGTATTAGTTGTATAACCAAATATTCAATACACAACAGAATAAAACAGTGACACATCACACCTCATCAACAGGGTTTTGAACAAGACCCAACGTAAAACAAAGCAACAGAAGTTGTTGCCAAAATGCCATGAAGTTTCTTTAAAAAATTATGTATACCATAAGCTTTATACTGCTGAAGAAGGAATCAGTGATTTACTTCCTTTTTCTTTAGAAGAGCTGAACATACACAGTAATAAAACACTCATTACCCTTGCAATCAACTCCCTTGTTTTGAAAAACTTCTCTTTAGCGTTTTCATAGAGAGCTGCATTTGTAGCTCCTTGTTGAAAGTAGATTGCACCCAAGTCATAGCAAACCTGTAAGCAGCATTGATATAAGATATGTTATCTTGGAAATTTATGTAACATTTCAAGTCAACATTAAGTATTTCAGCTCAGTTTTTACATATATTTAGATTATTCCTGGTTTTATCTAGTGTATTACACACGTGTGTATCTTCCCCCACATACTTCAATTGTTTCCTTTGTAACTGTGATCTCAGTGTAAGTAGTTCTGCACAGACATCGAGAAAATTACAGAATGATTTCCACATAATAGTAAGAAGAGTGCAATAAGTGGTCCTTGTCATACAGTGGTTTACTCCAGACTAGGAAAAAGTGAGGGTTTGTGAGCAATAATATTTACAACGTTGGAAGAAGTTTTAATAGCATAAAAATGATCTCAGTAATATTTGATTGCATTGAAGAAAGAATGCAAGAAATACCAGTAGAAAAATATTGCAGATTTCAAAATACCATGCTAAGTTTGGTCTAAATAACAGAAATAAATAAAAAGCTTCAGTCTAGAACATAAAGTACCTGGCACTGTATCTCCTCCGCACTGATTTTCAGTCCCGCTGTGGAACTCTCTGTTTCTCCATTCACCATACCAGGCTCCATGGCTAATAAATCCAGAGTTCTTATTGTGTGGACAAAAAGATCTTTATTCAGTTTAAGTGCTCCTTCTAGCACCAGGATGGAATCAGCAGCCTGCTCCTTCAACTAGAATAGTTCAAATGCATAAAAAAAAAATAAATTCATTGTTTTAAAGCTTAGCTTTGGATTTAAACTAATACTAGAAATTTAACAGCATACTTAAGTGATAACAAAGGAAAATTCCTTAATACACTTGTTTTTCTGCTCATGTATTTCTTGTAGAATAAAGAAATTTCCATTTCAGGTGCTTAGAGAAACAGATCAGACCCTTACTTCCAACAGAAACAGAACATTTTTCTCCCAGTTTCGCCTGTGGCTCTTCATCCACTTCTGGAGCACTAAGTTATCCAACAGTTGAATTGTAAGTTCTCAGCTATTATTTCACAGCTGAACTAAAAGCAGCTTCTCTTTGAACAGAGAAGAACAAGATTTTTCCAGAGCTTATGATGAAAAAAAGTTTGAGTTTATGAAAAAAAAAAAAAAGGTAGAAAAAAGTATAAATGCATAGCCTTTAACTTATTCTAAGAAGTACAAGAGTAGGGAAAAGACCTAGGCTACTTCTGAAATAGAGGGTTTATTTTTCCTCTTTCTGGCTTGCCTCAAATGAAAACACTTTAGGCACACCTAGCATTCTGTTAAAAGCAATCTACAGAAAACACACCTGCTAAATCTTTTTTTTTTTTTTTTTTTAAAAAAAAAGTATTCTAATTTGCTGCCATATGATTTTACAGCTCAAGCATGGTATGGTCTTACTTACTAACCACACGCTGATTTTGTTGAGGCTTGCTTTGTTCATATGGCTCCAAGGATCAACTGATGAATGAATACTTCAATCTCACAAAACAAATTCCATACTAAATCCACTACAACACTGTTGAAAACACAGCAAAACTGTTGAAAAAGCTAAAAGTGGGTAATGTAGTATAAATATACCAAATCCAACAAAATTGTGATGCAATTGTTTATCTCCTGTCCATTCATATTTACATGTAGATTCAAGCAAAAAAACTAGAGGTGGATAAAGTCTTACCACTTTCAAAATATTTTCTGTTAGCTCCTTTTCTTGCTGCATCTGGTTCATCCTGAAAAACCGGAGATGTGGTCAAAACCATAATTATAAAACAAGCCATCCTATCATTTTACTTCATGCTCTAGACCACAAAAATTAATTCCAAAATTTTTGCTTAAGTATGTTTTTAGCATCATTATGCTGGACCACCAAACATTCTTAGCTATCTCTCTGAAATACAGAATTAGGTAATTAAAAGATATAATGAAGAGTTTAAGATAAGAATGTGATTTAATAAAATGAAAGTTTCAGTTTTCATTTCTTTGTGTATTTGTTTGTTGTTTTTAAGTCAGATTGTTAATATTAGCAAAATCATCATGAAGCAATCAGCTTCAACAGCCTCAAGTCTCTTGAAGCTTCACTGCTAAAATCTTCACAAGCATATGTCAGGGGCAGGAGCAGGGTTTGCGTGATTATGTAAAAATTAGAAGTATTTTAAAATTATTTCCTCATACAGAATCTTCTGATTCAGGATCAGACCCAGATACAGATAGGGCAGTACAAGATTTCTAGTAGAAATACTGGTAGGGCTTCTAATCCACATACTTATCAGACTCTCTCATACAAACAAGAATACTATTCATCTAATACTAGAGTAAAAAATTAACATAAATCACTTGAAAATTACCACTGAGATACTCTCAACTTTATCTGAGAAATACATGATACAGAAGTCAAATCCAAAGACAGGTTGTAACTAAAGCCACACAATTTGTGGAATGCAAACTCAATAATGACTTTAGATTGCAAAGAATGGCCTAATGAAACCACCAAAAATATTTTGTTATTTCTCAGGTTATCTATAACGTTGTGAATAGTTAAAACAGTTCTAAGCAAGCCAGTGTAAGTTAGTACAGGACACAAATAATATATTCTGTTTAAACTAGAGAATAAGCTTTCTGCCCAGAGAAATTGCCATCTCCCTTTCTTCTACTATTTTTCATGCCTCTACAAAGTCACAGACCATAACATAATAAAAAAGTAGGAGCACAGACATACAGATATATTAAGCATGCACAACAGGAAAATCAGAATATACTTGAAATAAATGCAAGTTTTCCGCCTTACAGCTAACAACTTTAAGCAACTGTATATTAAGATGATTTAATTCAATTACAGATTCTATTTCTGATTACAAAATACACAAATGTCAAATGAATCATACTGGTAACTTACACATTCAGCTGAGGTGGACCAGGTTTCACTTGCTTTACAGGAAAGCTACTTTTAACGATGGTCCTTATTGCCCTATACAGGGGAGAGAAAATTAAGCAAAGAATGGCATTAGCTTCAGAAGTGTAATAAGATGACATACCTCTTAAAAATAACTGTTTATCATTTCAGATACTTTAAACCATTGCAATGCACCCTCTATCATTTAAGAAGTGTTCTTTAGCCCACAAAAAGCTAAACAGCAGTAAGATTTTTATTTTTATCTTTATGAGCTGACACTTCAAACCACTACCTTGACCATTTTGTTAGGGAACAAACCCAGCTTTTACATCTCTTTTCAGACTTAGCTCCTCACTCCAACCCATTTACAGACCACAACACTAGTATTACTTTAAGATTCTTTCTCATTCTACTTACAGGTACATAGAAAGAAGAAAACAGCTTTTACTTGTATCATGATTTTAAGATTATTGCCTTAGAAGTAGTTTACCATCTGTTGTAGAGTAGTATGGCCATTGCGGTGGTTGGGGGTATGCTGGACAGGTCTACATCCACGTGCTTAGTCCCTGGGGGAACCTTGCTGATACACAGAAGCTCATTCAGGAGCATGTTCAACACAGGAACAGATAAGCTGTCAAAAAGAAGAGAATCAGGTACTTCATACAGTAATCCTACTTCTGGAATGTTTAAATAATATACACTGCTATTCGGTACTATATTATTAGTTAACAAAGCATGGAAGCACTTAGCATAATGAAATGCTCTGTATCAGATGACGTTCTAGATCAGAATGTAAAGCAGCAACCAGTATTAGTAACATAAGTCACGTTTGTAGAAGGTTGTCCTGACAGAGCTGAGCTACTTCTACACACACTGCATTAGTCTGCTCAGACACATCCCAAGAATAATTCATTCATTTATAGCAACAGGTCCCAAAAAGTGAGAAACTCTTCTCAAATTTAGTCCCAGATCATACATCCAGAAGGTAAGCAATTTTCATTTCCATACTTCCATTTCAAGTAGAACTTCACTCACATAAAGGAGACATTTATCTGTGCTATCATGTCTCAGCTCCCTTTTTGAGACATCATCTGCCACCAGTCTATGAAGTTAAGAGTAAAGGACTGGAACAGAGCACTGTAGTTCCATTGCAGGCTGTAGTACGTAACGCCATACATTAGGTGGGACAGAGCCTTCCCTGACGAAATGGGAAGGCATGCAGGCTGGATTGCATCACTCCAAGCTTCTGAGATATAATTTAACAGAACTGAAACAATATTGCTAAGTTAGACATTGGTTGAAATCAGAAGTGATCTGCTACTGCCAAATACTTTGAACTTTTTCACAAAGTTGCATTTTTTGCAACCAGCATTGAAAATAACCAGTTGAAACTACACTTGTAGCAACTGAAGCCAGAATCCTTGCTGAATAAATTCTAAGTCTTGTGTTCCATTAGAACATCATGCTATGATTTTTAAATTAACGCACACTGGTTTTTACTAATGGCAGGTCCAGGAATCTTGTTTGCATTGGCAAGAGCAGAACATTATTCAACTGACTATAACAGCAGAAGTTTTAGAAAAAGCTGTGCTCAAAAGCTGTTGTTCTTTTTTAAACTACCCTGCTAAACCTTTGGGTATTGTCAGATAAAAACCAAAAAGCATAGTTCTTAAATGAAAACTATCTGAGGCTTTGCAAGCTCACAGAGCAAGAACTCTTTCTAGCATATATATAGAGAGATGCAGAATTAGGAATTGAAGTGACTTCAGATTATTTCTCAGAAAAACAAAACAATTCCATGCTGAATCTCAGAATCAGCCCAATATTGTCAAACAGGAAGGCTGATTTTTCGATCAGGATTATACCCTCATTTTGAAAAGAAAAGGTACTAACTGACAGCAAGTATGCCACGAATAAATGCCAGTAGAAGTTCCTCCTGCAAGAAGGGAAAAAGCCTTAAAAATGCCCTCTCGTACACACTCATACACATCTGCTTTCAAAGCTAAAATATATCTACAGTAGGGAGTTCTTTCTGTACAATTATTTTCATAACTAACCACAGTAAAGGTTTAAGCTTATTCTCTGCAGTTGCACAGTACCTTGCAAAGGTACTTAAGGGTGCAGTAATCCAGCCACACAACACTCCACCAAGGCAGATAAGTATAACAGATACTATGGGCAAAAAAGGTAAAGAACTTCATAGGTAAAAATCAAGGACATCTCATTCCAAGTCCTTTTATCACTCATGATAGCATATTATTTTAAAAAACAAAGAAAACATTATGATCTTCATATATTAAGAAGTACAAAGAAAAGTTGAAGAGACAAGTCCCACCACTACCTTGAAGGAAGAGTTTTCAAAATACTTCTGAAATTAGTGAATTTCTATAACCCGTCATAAAGAACGCGTAATTTTCTGATTAACTCCAAAAAATAAGACAATACAACATGATTTAAAAATACACCCCCAAAAATTCAACACGCTGAGTCAACTTCTTCACTTTCAAGGTGTGTGCAACTCTAACATACACTGCAAAAGTGGAGAACAAGTCTTGCCCCACTAAGTGTAATTCCATAATGCTTCGCAATGCCAAAGCAAATAGTTCCAGGCCTTGCAAGACCATTCAGTAGCTGAAATTATTGGCAGGAGGAGGAGGAGTTTGTCTATTGGCCATTTCAACCACAGTTGGTTCAGTGATCTAGTTCACAGATACATGGAGTGCTTTACAACAAAAAAGCTGGAGCAAGAGCTCCACCTTGATGCATTTCAGAATGGGGAAACCTAAGCTGTTTCTGTCACTCTAGAAAGCGTAACCTAAAACTCATCTTTACCTAGTAGGCATTTGGACATCTTAGAACAGCATGCTTGCACGTAAGCATTTTATCTTTAAATTATTTACAGCATTGATCTGATTACGTCTAACCTGTAGATGAAACAGAACTTGATTTCAGCTGGCAGACCAAGACTCCTCTCAATCTAAGAAAGATACTGCCCTAACAGCAAGCAAGAGAAATTTCCATTTGTTAAAATTAAGAAGTGAAGCCACAAGTAGATCAGGTTGATGGTTGGACTTGGTAGTACTGAAGGTAAACGATTGTATGATTCTAAGTTCAGTAATTTCAGCGTGAGGATGTACAGACCATACCTTTTCTCTAATACATCCAAATCCCACTTCAGGTGAGCAGCAACTTTAAGAGCAAGAAGTTTTAAAATGCGGTTTCTTTTGTTGTCAGGTGGAGGCTGGACTTGGTTCTGTTCATTCACTGATGGTTTGGAAGCTTGTTCCAAGAACTGGACGATCAGCTGTACAGGCGGTGGATCTGCAGAAAACACAACAACTTCTCTTCAAATTCCACAAAGGCCCAGAAATTCATTTCTTATTGCAGCCATGATCAGGAATACCTTATCTCCTTACCATTTATTTATACAGACAGCGTTGTCACCTGACAGGTTCTAATCCCAAGGGGGTATTTTGTTTATGCTGAATCAAATCAGATTAACTTCTCTTTATTTAACCTTCAAGTTTACTTGACCATGGTAACTGCACTCTTACACTTCCATTTATTTTCCCTGGTTTGTAATAATAAAGTTTTAGTACTCGTATCTACAGAAAATAACTGCTGTCCATTTAAATCAGTTAGCTGTTGTAAAAATACATGCCTGCTTACACTTCTTCTCTGTATTTTTAGAGTATTTATGAGCATCTTCTGTTATTTCTGTGTACATTTAGGAAAAAAAAAAAAAGTAGTATGATTTTTAAAAGATATGAAAGCTGCAACATCTCTCCCTTGCAATGTGACAGTCTCTCCTGTACCTTTGGGCTGTTCTGAAGAACTGAAGATGAATCGTTCATCAACAATTTTTATAGGAAAATAGCAGCATAAGGTCTGAGCACAGAAGATATTGTCTGAGCTTAAATCTACTTTACTTAAACCTGCAATACTGTCACTGGTGCGTTTCCAGTCTCCTCCAGCAGTCTGTAGGATCCAGGCTCGGGAAAAAAAAAAAAAAAAAAAATCTCTCTTTCTGATCTTCAAAAGATCAACTACTATAAAACGTGTTTTCTTTAAATTATTTTTTATAATAGACCTGTCTATGCAGCTTTTTATTCATTCTAGTCCGAAGCAAAACAACTCTAGCACGGAACCTTCAGGGGGCCCGTAGCTCTTTATGCCAGCAAGACCTAACGGGGGAAACCCAGCTGCACACCGCACTCATTCTTCCCAACAGCACTTCCCATTAAAAACAAAAAACCCTCCTTGTAACATCTCTGTAACTTATAAACGCAAAACGAAAACACGGCGAGGACAGGCCAGTGAAGCCACCAGGTAAGAAAAGGAGGGCGAAAGAGACCCCAAGCCCCCGTCCCTGCACCGCCCCCGTTCCTGCGCCGCCCCCCTCCAGCCACGCACCGGGCGAGGGCTTCCGCAGGTGCTGCTCCAGCAGCTGCTCCTCCAGCAGGAACTCGAACCAGGAGGTCTGCGGCGGCGTGCAGGGCCGGCTGGACGTGGCCGCCTCCCGGTCGGCCGCCTCGGCGCTCATGGCGGCGGTGCTGCCCCTCGGCCGGGCCCCGCAAGCCGGTGGCGGCCCCAGCCGAGGACGCTGCGCCTGCAAGATGGCCGCCGGCCGCGCGGGGCGGGGCGCGGGATGAGGCCCAGCCCTCTGCGGCGGGGGGGGGGGGAAGATGGCGCCGCGGTCGCCTCCGCCGGCTGTGGTGCGGGGGAATATTGGCGGTCCCCAGGTCTTGGAGCTGCCCGCCTAAGGCTGTGCAAGGAGGTCCTGAAGTGGGAATCTGGAGGGAAAAAGCACTGCCCGACCTTTGTCTGAAATCGGTGGGAGCGCGGGCTGGCAGCACCCCACTGCCCCTGCTGCCTCCATTGCCTCCACCTTGGTGCTGGCTTCCCTCTGTGCCACCAACGCCATTGTGGTGTTGGGGCCCTGAGGTCTGGGTTCAGCTGAAGAAGCATCTCTCATCATACACACTCACTACTGGAACCCGCACCCCATGGCCTCAGAAAGCCTCCCCTCACCTCTCCTCTCCTTCCTCCACTAACGTCTCAGGTCCACACAAGCAAGGTTCACAAATGAAGAGCTAAACAGTTTTGGATGCTGAGGTGGGATAACTTGCTCACAATATGCTCCCACCTCACACATCCCAGGATGTGCTGAGTCCTACTGGCCTGCTTCAGCCCAGCAGCCCTGCTGTCCCACGCTTGCACTAGTGAGGAAACAAAACTCAGCAGTGATGTTCTGCCCTTGAACAGCATTACTAGCAGCCTTCCAACACCAAGGAGGGTGTACTGCACGCATTTAATGATTGCCCAGAGAAAAACATGGAGTTCTTTGTTCCTTTCCCATCACATATGAAGCACAAATTTAGAAAATACCGTCTTCTGAAGCAGCAATATTTTTTTATGTATTAAAGTTCACACCTTCAGGTCTTCGTGTTGAAGAAAATTAAGAGTACAAACTGGTCACATTAATTTGGTCAACTTACCTACGGAAAGCTAAGAGCAGACTACTTAAGACAGATTTGAGCTTTGCTAATTGCAGTTCATTTTAAGTCAGCAAAATTCACTTCTGAGAGGGTGAGACACATGATACCATGACCATGGGCTAATAATCATCTCCCTTTAGGAGGTCAAAGAGCACTCAGCTGCTACAAAGAAATATGACTTGAGGCAAAATGGTGCTGTAGCTGAGATTCACTTCTTTAACCATCCCTAAGAAGTTCTGAGAATTCTGAGAAAAAGGTATCCTTTTGTATCAGGGACATCTGAAAAAATGAATAGGGTCAATAACTGCAGGATGATCAAAGCATTTGTGATTCAGAAAATGGCACATCTCTTTCTCCTGGAAGAATGCCTTGCTATGAGGTTAATGTTGCACCTCAAGAGGTGAAGCAAAATCTTCACCATTTCTTCTGCTTGGCTTCAGTAAAATAAACTTTTATTAGCTCATATTGGAACGTAAAACATAAGAGTAACAAGTCTGGGTCATTAAAGGTATTTTGGGTTTCTTGCCAGACAGATTTTAGATCCAATACTTTGTAATGCTCTACATATTCTTATTAGATGTTATCAGTTGAGAAGAAACATGCTGACAAAGAGAATTCGGATTTATGGCAAAGCAGTTAGCCCTACCCCAAACATCCAAAGTGAAATTACTTACCTAAAGAAATTATGTTTATTTACTGTCTTAAATGAGGAGTAAAAACAAAAAAGGCAAATCTTCCTCCTGCCTACGCACACGTTAACACCTTCTTTCCATAAGGCAAAGAAACTAAGGCCTTGACCATGGCCAAGGGCAGATTAAAGTCAAGTGGCAGAGGCAGCTGCTTCTTTTCAGGAGTAACTTTTATTGTTAAAAAAATATAAAATAATTATTTAAAAAATGCTAGTAAAATGTTCACATTTACGTAGTCTGTGGCTATTTATGTCAGCTCTAGCTGACAAACTATAGCTGTCAACTAGCAGGGAGCTGCTTCCCAAGTTTTTCAGACATCTGCGTTCCTAGGGTGTCAATGTCTGGGGAAGGGTGAGAAACAGGATGACGAATAGCAGAGGGCTTTAACTGTTTCAGTCATTTGGCTGAATTTCTCAAATACTTTACCAAGAAAAAAGAACGCACAGGCTGTACATCAGGTTTTCAATGAAGATATACAATGCAAATCTCTTTTGTCCCATTAATTGCTTCAAGTGACTGGGCTGTTTCTCCTTTTCTACAGGACTTCTGCTACTCATCTGCTCAACAGACACAACTTCTGCAGCAGGTGGAACAGCAAATGCTGCATCAGACTATTGCTCTGTATGGCATTTTCTCAGTCTCAGTCCAGAAGTCACTCTTGGTATACAGTGACTCTGCAGGGAAAAACATAAAAGAGGTTTGTTGTATCATGTGTACACACATACATGCACACAGAATCACACCTTTGTGAACACCATTAGATGTCTTGTTCCAAGCTCTTAACTTCCTAAACATCACTTATGGTGTGCTTCTTTTTTTTTTTTTTTTTTTTTTTTGTGTTTGTTTTTTTTTTGTTAAATCTAAAAGGAGACATCCACTATATTTAACTTTCTAACCAGACAGCAACCTGCCAGCCATAAACATTGCATTTTTGCAGTAAGCAACCCCAGGAGACAGAAGAGATTTCTTCTTTCTCATCTACCATGACAACAGAAGTCCATTAAATGCCCTGACTACAATGCAGTTTATCTTCTGTCACGTGTGCTACTTCATGCCTTCAGTTATTTGAGGGAAAAATCAACTACTGCTTCAACTTTCTTAAGTTAATGTTTAATTCATTCATATGTAAAATGTTTGGTTTCAGAATATGGATTACAAAGTAATCCTCTGGGATCACAGTTAGCCTGTCTCAAGCATTACTTGTAACACATTGTTCAAATTAATCTCCTTTGGAAGAGACAGAATTTACCAACAATATTATTATGCTAAGCTTTACTTGAAATCAAATTCAGAAGAGGCAATTTAATAAAGAGTGATAAAAATGTATCTGCACTTAATGAAAATGTTGTAAGAGTTCAAGATTCAGAACAATCACCTTAATGAAGTTCTGGGGCTCAGATTGCATTTGCAGCACAGTAATGTCCTAGAATGTAAGAGATTTACAGTTTCTTAGACCATAAATCTTTAGAAAGGCAGGAAAAACTGCATTAAGCAAGATGTAGCAATGTGTTATATAGCTAAAATATTTATTTTTGTGACTTTGTAAGAACAGTCAATGCCCAACCATGTGAAAGTTTGGCATGGAGTGACTCATACTGACTCACTCTGCTCCAAATCTCTGATAAACATTGCTTTTTTAGTATCATTTGTATTAATTATTTTATGAATGAATGCAGTTTTTTTATTCAGTTCACATCGTGTTTTTGTTCAATCAATCTTCAAAGGAAACTATATTTGTTCTAACAGTATCAAATACTTCCTTCTAGGTACAAAGTTATTTTATGTTTGCTTTTTTATGCCAAGTAAAATGATCTATAGTTATGAAAGACCTAATTTCAAGATAGTATTTATACATCAAATGAACTCTCAAGAATTGATTAAAAACAAACAAATGAACTTTGAATATCAAGTACTAGTAATTAAAAACACTTTAAAAATAAAAATAAAAACCATAGTACTTCAGACTTCTTCAGCAGTCTATAAGCGCCTATTAACATCATTCACACATCACCCAGGCATTGGGAGCTGCCCCTCTTTCAGAGTGGTACAAAAGTAAGAAAGAGAAAGAGCAGTTTAGGGTGATTTACCCATGGTTACAGAGGTTAGTGTTCAAATGGATGTGAGATTTCAGCAGTTCCTGACAACCCTCCCATGCTCAAACCAGAGTCCTTTCTGGGGAGTGGGAATAGGAGGAGACAAAGGGGATCAGGATAAGTTTCCCACATCTTCTGTTTTGAGAAGTCCAATTTTTACAATAACTGTCCTGACTGAAAGAGTTCAGTTCCAGCATTTGGCTGGATTCTCTTCCAGCTTCTCATCGCAACTTTTATCAGTCCTCTTTTCCAGCTGCAGACTTTGAAGCAGGGTTCTATGTGGAAAGCAAAGCTAGAAATAAAATTTTACTGAAAGGATTTTTTTTGAAGTCTTACAACTACTTCTAAGAGTGTGAAATTCTTTACATAAGTAAAGAGATATTCAAAATTAGGATCTTTCCACTGGTTCTCCCTCTTTAGATTTAGTTGGAAAACAGAGAAAAACAGACTTTTTATTTCAGAGACAAAAAGTCTCACATTTACAGGCTGGGCAGCATGTAATAGCAAACAACAGTTGTGTGTCATATCAAGAGAGATTACAGTTTAGGAGGATAAGAAAAAAGCTGATCAAAAAAAAAAAAACAAACAGATAAAATTAAAATGTTTTATATTTAACATTTATTATTTTACTAAAATGAATGTAATTTAAAATAAAAATTCCCTACCTGTTGCTACCTGCCTGATACAAGTCATATTAATATCAGGGAGAAAATAATTCAAATTCTTGCATCCAGGACAATTCTAGTAGTCCACTGTGGTCTACACAAACTAAAAGAAATATTATTATGCTATTCTATAAAAATCCTACATTTCAATGTTTTCAAGAAAATTCATGATCTAAAATTTTGCACTTCTGCCATTAAATAATTTATACAGTGCTTATAAAAGGGACTGTTCAGATTATCACTTCTGGGAAGAGTATTTCATACCACTGTAACTGAAAACTTGCATCAAGTTACTTGGTGTGCCTTATGTATAAAAAAGGGCATTTTTTAAAAGTAGTGTCCACATGTCATGACAGCATTTTGAGTTACTTTAACTGCTGTTAAAAAAGTTCATTTTAGAGCTCACAGAGTTCTTTAAGTTTGTCAAACTTTGACCCCCACTCGTGGAGGCAATCATAATTTAGATCTTCATCATCACTAATGGAGTCTAAGGAACTAAGGCTCCCTGCAAGAGAGCATTCTCCTTCAAGGCAGTAAAAATGAATAGTGTCAGCTGGGAAACTCTGTAGATCATTGTCTGCATCACAGATGATTTGAGAAACATATTCGTTGAAGTCTGGAACACTGCCAACAGCTGATGTTGATTGTTTTTGATGTGCACATTTTGGTACTGAGTCTCTTTTTCGGCCAGTGGGTGTCCTGGAGCATGGAGAAGTTGCCCTCAAGGACATGTGGGGAAGGTTACGGAGAGGTTTCTTCAGTTCATTTATATCGTAAGCAGTCTGGAAAACAAAAAATGCAAATGTCAGAAAGAAACAACACAAGATGAAACAGGTTCCCAAAAATGTTTTAAAATCAGTGCAACACACAACTGTATTCTGTGAGTTTTCTACAAACTGAAAAAATGAGAAAAGTTCAGATACACACTTTGAGAGATGGTAGTGTCCCGCTAAATCAAGAATGCTGTGTTCAGAGCAGCCTTCTCAAAGGTGGCCACAAATAACCAGCATGAAAATTACAGATTGTGTTACGATAGAAACCTCCAACTCGAAAAGTTCTTCAGGTAAAACAAAAAAAGATTTTTTTTTAAAGCTAATTGGCTAAGGACAGTAAACAAAAAAATAAATGTAAGGCCTGGAAAAGGAAGAGGAGTAGAAACTAGATGTGCAAAGACTGGATTGAGACTGCATCATACCTGGTCACGTTCTCCACCTCCTTCTTCATTATAGTTTAAGACATTTTCTCTAACATCCTCCCAGCTTGCACGCTCTTCTGGAATGTGGTAAATTCCTCCTTTCCGAAACCCTGAACTTCCCCACTGACTCCACACTGTGTAAGAGACCAAGAGAGCTGGAAGAAAAAAAATACACCTATTTGTTGTATGAAGTATGACAAAATACAATGCAGGATAAACAAGCAGTTACGTGACTTCTGAGGCATTAAATCACCTCTTAATTTGACAATTACCCATAAGTAAAGTGTAATTGTTAATATATAAACAGTTTATATTCAGGAAGGTAAAGAGTCATCTATGTATAGTACATCACAAACTTCATTAAAAGAGTATTTTACTTACCTAAAGGAATCCATTTAAATAGAAGGCATTTTGGCCAGTCTCTGGCCTTTCACCAATCCTGAGTAAATAAGATACCCAAAGTAAGTAAAACACTGTTTTAATGAAGGTTACAAGTGTAATATAATCACTGGAGTCTTTACTATTCTGAGATGCAGATGCAGTTTTTCTGATAGAAGAAGCAGTTTTACAGTGAACTAACATTTTGGCCAAAGTGTGCCTAAAAGTGCACACATTGTGATTTTTTTTTCTGCCTTGCACTCTTAATTAGGCTTGCTTTTGGGAGTGTAAATCCTCTAGAGAAGGATCTCTGCCTTCCTAATATGTGAGTAACCATGGCAGCTGTAGGTCCTACCTAATACAAAAACAAGGGCTCAGGGCAGGTGGGAATTTCAGATGGATAAGGCTTCACACATAGGTGGAAAATGCTTATTTAAGAAAGACTGAAAACAAGTGATTCTGGAAGAGAGAAGTCCTAAATTTGCTTGAAGTGACTTCAAGCAAGTTAACTGTAAATATGTATCGATGCCTGTCTCTTAGCATCCTCAAATGAACTCCCAGCTGGTGATCTCCAGAAAAGGAGAAACACTAATCACAACATCTGAGGGTAAAGCAGACTTGATTCAAACAAAGAGCAAGGTACAAGATTTAAAAAAAAAAAAAAAAAAAAAAAAAGTAGTAAAACAACAACAAGTACTTGTTTTCCTACCTAGGAAGACAAGGAGACACATGCTGATTGCCAGAATAGAGCCAGAGCTGAGTCCAACAGGTCTTCCAGACTTCACCTGGCTAATTTCACACCATCTTCCCTTGTAGCCTTCAGGGCACTGGCAGATGATCTTGTCTTGGGATTGAGCCACGCAGGTACCCCCATTCCTGCAGGTCCAGCGTCCGCAAGGTGATGAGGTACAGTGTCTGAGCCCAGTAAGGCTATCAATCACTTCTACTTTCCCAGCTGGACACCTGGCCAAGAAAAGCACAAGGGATCTTTCAGGCAGGTGATGCACCTGGAGCTGCATGCTGTTTTGTGCAAAGTGTGTTACTATTTCGTTAAAGCCAATGATTACAGTCTGCTCAAACAAACCTCAAGTCGACATTGAGAGCATCAAACAGATGCAAAATCTAACAGCAAGCCAGTAGGCTTAGGAAAATGTGAACATATATTCAGCTTCCCCCATCCAGAAGATATGCACATGAGCTTCACTCCTGCCTTAAAAAAGGGATTTATCAGCTGAACCCTTTTTCTACAGAGGTCTTCAAAATCTGTAGCAGGAAATGGATAGCTGAGATTATTGGGAAAAGGGCTAGGGAGCACTTAGAATAAGCTTTGTAATGTTCATTTGGACCACTGGGAGAGACGGTCATTGATCTGCTTGGAAGGACCAAGCGTGTCTTTCAGGACTTGGATTTGTAGAGAAAGTAATTTCTCCTGATGTGTAATTGGAGAGGCCACACAGGAATAGTGTGAGGAACACAGACCCTGCTCTCTGCACTCTGATGAAAAATCACTCATGAATAAATAGAAGAGCCTTCATGTTGTTCTTTTACAGCAGCAATGAAGAAAGGAGCGTCCCAAGGAGCACTTTGGACCATCTCACAGCCTCCTTCAGCAATGCATTGCTAGGCCTCAGAAGTACAAAGTTTGGCTGAATTGAAGGAATTCAAGTGGTACCTTCTCCTGCTCCTGCATGGTGTTTTTTTGTTGTTGTTTGTTTTTACTAACTGCATCGCCTACTCGGCTAGTGGGCTTTGGTTCTGACCCTTGGCAGCCAATTTTAGAACTCAGTTTTTGACAGTCTGGTTTTGAAAGTCCCATTGCTTCACACAAAGCATGACCAACTTCAGCTTCTTTACAAGACATAAGTATCACATATTCTCCCTATATATATAATATGTATACACAATATATATATGTTGTATTAATACAATATGTATTTTCACACAAGCTAGCAGAAAACAAAGCTTTTGCAATCCAGCTTTTATCAAAGGGCATTTCACTTCCTCTCTGGCCTGTGGTCTTCTCACCATGGGAAAAAAATGGTAGATTAAGTAGGTTGTTTCCATGTCAGACTTGCAGGAAAAGGCAAGTTTGGCCCACAGTAGGAGATGAGATGAAGATCGGGATATGTGCGTGGGATGACCCCTCTGGTCAGAAGCAGCAGGGAGTTTCACTGTTAAAAGCAATTTGCCCAACTTAGGGTGGAAAAAAGAGCTTCCCAACCATCCCTAGGTGAAAAATAAATAAATAAAAAAAAACTTAATGTACCGGCATTCGTATTTTCTCCACAGGTCTACACAGAGGAAAGGGCTGTAACAGGGCTGGCTGCTGCAGGCACTGGTATGGCATCCCATCGTGACACCTTGCCGCCTCAGAATTAAGCCAAATGCTGTGCTCTTGGCTTCCACGAGAAGTGGCTGACCATTCAGCTGGACATCACGCAAACAACCTGCATAAGGAAGGGGAGTGCACATAGGAATACGATGAGTTAGCAACTTCCCTACCTTCCTTGTCCCCAGCACATATGCAGGAGACCTTAAAGCATGCTGAAATGTAGAAAAAAATAACAAAATTTATAATGATCCCTAGATGATTTATCTGTTTTATTTAGAAGAGCTATAGGACATATACCCATGTGCCCTACCCCCTCTGCAGATTGACAATACTTCTCCAGAACAGCTTGATTGTACCAATGTAACAATTTAACAGAGCTGTGCTATGGACCAGAACAGCCCCCCTAAATTAATCTAGACTTAAAAGCTTAGAAGTGGAGCTGAATGAGAAGCAATATGCAGGGAAAAGCTGTCTTCTATTCAGTCACAGTCTCAAGTCCTAGCATCCCCACTCCAGGAAACAGAGACAGCACCACATATTGCTTCCCAAGTCTTTCTTGTCCTTCCAGGATGTGTGTCTGTTCCTCAAACCCATCCACAGGGAAAAGTGATTGAAGATCGCAGCACAATTTCCCTACTTGCAACATTTGCCATGGGAAATGAAAACACAAAGTGCTACAGGAGATTTCACATCCTCACTACGACCATATACAATGGTATATAAAGAGATAAACACTAGCACTGACTTCCCTAGTAGGTGAAGTGGGATTTCATGGGCACAGTAGTCTGCGTGGGAGTCCTTACTTGTGTTTTAGACTCTCCATTGTACTCAAATATGGCACCTTTACCTTGTAATTGCATTCTTTTTGAGAGTTCATCACATCACTTACCTTGGAAATCGCTCTCTGAATGACTGGGAGAGCGGTTTCCTAGCACAACACTTGCCCAATCCATTTCAAACCATCTGTTCATGCCCAAGACGGTGGTCACTTCTTGATCACCTCCACCACTGTTAACACGCAGGGTAAATTCGTTGTTGTAGCGCTCCATGGTCAGCAGAACCCACTGGCCATTATTTATACGTAACGTCTTCATTCTCAGAGAGTGATTTTTGTCCCCCAAGCTGATGTTAACGCAAAAGAAACCTTCATCGACCTAAAAGACATTAAAGACCTTTAATAACAGAAATGCACTTGTGAGCGTTATTGTACTGTCCTGCCTCAAAACCAAACCAAAAAAAAACAACACAGACCTGAGCTTTGAGAATTGAAATGTCACTCTTGCTTTTAAGGGTGTGAAAAAGTCTTTATTCACAGATTAAAATTGCCACAATAAAACTTCAGGCCACTCTCTCTTCTAACTCAGATGAACCTTTTCATCAGTCTTCTCCCTGGTGACACCTATCTCTGTCTTCCCAGCTGACCCTGCCCTTAAAACTGTAATAATTAGCGTCTGTTTGGCTAATATAATCTAGACAGCTTTTTTTTTTTTTTTTAAGCAAAAAAAAATGTGGAGAGAAGTTTTGTTGCCAGAGACAGATAAAAGCAAAGGGAAAAGACAAATGGGACAAAACAATCTTCTGGCTGTGCCTTATTTTCAAGAAGGACAACACAGAAATATTAGTTGCCCTCATGTGGTGAATTCTTGCTCTCTATTACATTAAAAATAGGTGTCCTTAATCAGAAACTGCATCTACGTCTCATGTTGGGATACTCCATGACAAATGAAGAGGACTGAAGCAGAAGAGCTTTTGGGGCACTCACCTCGAGCCGCATGTACCTGCTCCCATCTGCGGAGGCCAAGCTGAGCAGGGTGCTGCGGGAGATGCGGGTGCGCACCATCAGCCGGATCCGAGTGCTGCGAGTGCTGTGAGTGCTCCTCGGCTCGTAGTGGATCCAGCTGTCCCTTCCAAAAGCCCACTCTGGAAGAACTAAGCACAACACACACAGAAAAACAAGCAGGAAATCTCAGAAGTAGCTGCTCCCTCAGATCTCCCCTGCTTGAGAATTAACCTGTTTTGAAAATTAGAATTTTAGTTCTTAAGATACTTTGACAATGTAGTGAAGCATCATGGAAAGCACTCACCTCACTCAAAACAGCTTAAATTAATAAATTAAATCCACATATATATGCACCCCCTTTGATTAAGGAAATTAAGAGAGAAAGAACAAACCAAGAATACAGAATTCAGGTAGCAAAGGGACAACTAGACATTCTGCTCATCACAGGCTACACATTCTACCCAATTATTCCTACACTGAGACCAAAATCTTTTTGTCTGTTCATTTTTAAAACCAAAACATTTCTTCCAGTAAAGTAGCTGGAAATGATACGAAGACAAAAATACTTATTTTCCCATCATCCTGGGGAATCCACTTGAGAGTCTTCCAGCAGAGACTTTGATGGAGTTGTTTCCATTTTTGTGGAAATCAACTACCACTAAACCCAGAGCCTGGTGATTTTATGCAGCAGGTTCCCACTTCAGCCTCATTACCTGACAGCAGTCCTAGATCTCCCTGTTCTGGACACAGCCTAGTTGAAAAAAAGAAATTTCTTCCAATCAAGTAAAGATATAATCAAAGTTTATGGCTACATAGGAAGAAAGCTGAGTCACCAACATCTAAGCTGAGATCAGAGCCACTTAAATAAAAATCCAAAAAGTGCCAAAAAGTGGGTGGTAAGGCACTTAGTCTGGTTCCCAGGACATGAAACATCATATGATAGAGACTTAACTTCTGCATTCTCTTTCTCTCTCACTGTTTCTCCTCCCTCTTTTCTTTCCTAAAGTTAATTTTATTTTCTATTATAATTTATTGCCTCATATTATTCTGCCTACCCCACTGCTCTCTTTTGCTCAATATCTCTGCAGCAACAGGCTCTAGTTGATGAGCAAGGATGGATTTTCTTGGGACACTGCAGTGATTCCTTACCCTATTTGTCTGCTCCTTGCTGTGAGTGTGGCTCTGCAATTTGTAAAGCATCAGCTCAACACCAGTATCTGCAGCCCAGAATATTAGAAGAAACCGGAACCAATCGGAGTTTTCCTAATACAAGCAGGATGTGACTTGTGGATTTTAAGTAATTAGTTTCTGAGAGCTTGGTTTCTCACACAGGGGTGTGGGGTAGGAATCAATACAGTTGTCCCAAATAAGTAACTGGGCTTATGAACCAGCATCCCAAGATAATGCAAACCAGAATAAGACTTAAATATAGGCAGATGTTTATAAACCAGCATCATCTGTCTGCAGAACATTAATACAAGTAACTGAGCTATACTGACCACTTACGTGGTCATTATAAACTCTTTAAACAATGAAGGCTCCAGGCCTAGAATGTGCCAATTGTGATTCCAGTCCTCACCACAGCAGACGAGCTTCCACTGTGTAATTTAAAGTCACCTTTTAAGTCTTGTCTGGGAGATGGAGAAAGAAAGAAAGGGTCTGGATGCTTGCAGGGTGTTATTGTTTTGCATGCAAGATGGACAAGTAAGAGCATTAAGCTGAAAGGATATGTGCAATACACCACAAATTATGTCTATTAATCACAATGCATCGATTCAATGTTTCCTAGTGTGTGCTCCTTTCCAACTGATCACTGCTGCTCATCCTCTCTCATAGCTCACTCAAATTAAGGGGTTGAGGGAGCAAATACTCCTCTCACGCTATGCAAAGCCCCAGATGTTATGGGGCACTGGTACTGATAGTCTGTTACAACTAACCCTGTCATTCCTACCTTGTACCTAGAGGGATCAAGCAGACTCAGGGCAGGTAAAGTCCCAGTAAACACCTCTAACTTGTGTCTGCTTTCTGCTTCTGAGCAAAGGCTGCTGAAAGTGTATGCAGGTTAGAGCCAACTTCAGGCATGTGTGCCCTGAACATGGCTGTTGGCAACTAGGAGCCCTTCACATATTAAAGGACTTACTTCTTAC
The DNA here is from genome assembly GCF_011077185.1 of Oxyura jamaicensis. Classification (NCBI taxonomy): domain Eukaryota; kingdom Metazoa; phylum Chordata; class Aves; order Anseriformes; family Anatidae; genus Oxyura; species Oxyura jamaicensis. The sequence goes on along the minus strand of NC_048894.1, from coordinate 134,840,835 downwards.
ATTTTTGAATTGTGCTAAAACTTTGTACTTTGTAATTTCTTACAATGCCTCTGAGGTTTTCATTACAGCCCCTTGCATGCTTTTGTTCTCTGATGCACATTTCATGCTGATTTTGTACAGGATAACACATTTGCTGGAGCTGGCCTCATGTTATGTCCCCACATGAACCCACCGCTGTTGTCTAAGGGCATTGCACAACCTTCAGTTCATTCCAATGGCAGAGAGAAATGTAATTATCCCTTTTGTGGATAGAAAGTTGGACCTGAGGACTTGAGGGTTGTGTCCCCAGGTTTTACAGATAGAACATATCAAGCTGGCACCTCATCGTTCTTAAGACCACTGCAAGACGATGAACAGCACCAAGTTTGTTAAACTAAATTTTTTGATCAGTATGGTCAGAGGAAGAAAGCACAATGCAAAATGTTTCATCTTTCACCACTAAGAGATAAGGTGTTGTGATGAAAAAGGCAAACCAACCCATCTGACCACTTGCCTCCTCCACAAAGTAAAGCAGGTCTCATCAAGATCCTCATCTGTGTGACGTTACCTTTATTCCACAACAATTAGAAGGATATTAACATTGCTGCAGATCTAAATCATTCCCAGAAAGCAGCATGGTCTTATTAAGTTCCTCAGTTCAAAGTGGTGGCAAACAGAGCTGTGTCTTTGATGCTGTTCCCACCGATCCTTGCATGCATTTCTCCCTAGAACTTGCAGTACCTTTGTTGCATGCTGGTCCAGCGTATCCTGGGGAGCAGTCACAGCGGAAGAAGTCCCAGCCACCAACACACTTGCCGTGGACACCACAGGAGGCCACCCCAGCGCTCTGACACATTTCATCCGTAAGGACGCACCCGGGAGCGCTGTTCAAGGACTCTGCAGGGTGCTCTAAATCATAGACCTAGGCAAGGACAAAGGGAAGCATCACATCAGGTGTCCACAGTTGACACTGGTAGATCTAAGATTGGTTTTAGCAGCCCTACCTTACTGTCAACAACGACGTTGCGAATGCAGCCAACAAAGCCTTTGAAGCGCTTTTGTGAGGCATGGTAAGGCAAAGTCTTCTTAACGCCCCCCAGCTGTAGGGGCTGGTGGCCACTGAAGAGCCTGCCCATGCTGGGGGGAAGACAGAAAGAAAGAATTAACAGAAAGAAAGAATACAATTTGGCTGAATTCTCTTTTCCTTCTCTCTCCTCCTTTTCCTTAGATCTTTTGAGCTATTATGTTTCCAGATTGCTTTTTGTTTGTTTGTTTGTTTTCCTTGTCTGATTGTTTTTTACCTCCAAGTTTCCACAGTCTCTTCAGAGGCTTCACAGGCAGACAGATCCACTGGGGACATCTTCTTAACAACACCGTTGCTATCTCTAACTGAGATGTTTACGCAGTGGTCAAGAACCAGCTTCAGTTTCTGGAGGAAGGTATTATTTAAAACAATTGCATCTGGAGACACGCGTACATTTTAATGACACATTTTCTTTCACTTAGCAAAAGGGGGATGTTAACTAGTGATTACATTGTAGGAGACTTTATTAAAATACTAAAACAGTTCTATACACTAATCTGGAGAGTTGGCATATAACTAAGGAGCCATACAAAAGAAAAGTCTGATTCTACCATGACCAGGCCAAGTCTCTGACAGGGCAGAGAGAAGACAGGATTTTCTTGGAGTTTGCTGTGAAATCAGAACCCAAAGAGAAATGGTAGCAGAGCAGACAGTCTGTCAGGTTCCCTGTCCCACATCCTGACATGCTCACTGCTTTCTATTATGGGGGAGAGAAAGGGGCAATGTAGCAGATGGCTTCAACGGTGTTACATCATCAAGAAGTTCCCCTTTCACAAATGCATTTCTATCTTCTTTGTGAGTCACCTGGTGGGGCAGGATTTCCCACTCCAAGAAATTAAGGATATTTCACTTGTTCAGCCCAGGATGCATCTTGTCCCCTGGATTATCACAAATCCAAGGTCTAAGCAATAGATCATTAATAGATCATTAATAATAATAGATAATAGATCATTAAGAAAAGAAAACAGCAGGGCCCATGTCAAAGTTGGGTCAGACTTCTCAAGGCCTTGTTCTGATTGACTGCCTCGAGACTATCTGAGCTGACAAACTTCAGTCCCTGTCGTTGCAGTGATGGGATGATTGCTGAAAGAGCTCTACAGGCGCAAAAAGGAGTTCTGAAGGGGTTACAGATACAGGAATTAGTGCTTTGCCAGGATTGCCCATATTTACACTTACCTTTCCATCATTTATAATTTTTATATTGTGCCAGCGGCGATCTGCAACATTAACTTTTTGGGACAGCTGCAGGAAAAGCTCGTCAGAGCCATGGCTCACGGTCAGCGATGGGACACCACCAGAGAGCTCTGCAGAGGAAAGACCGTTACTGGATAAGCACCCACCATGTTCCCATATGCACCCAGCTGAACCCTGGGTCACCCTCAAATTTTAGTCTGAGGACCTCTTTAGCCAGTGGAGGGAACTTAGTTTTAAAATGTCCAGCTTCTAACACAGTGACAGGACACAAACTGGGCAGGGTGGCAAATTGGTCTGCATTCTCCTTATTCCGCACAAGTAACGTTCTGAACCTTTTTATTTTTTAAATAAAAAAAGCCACCAATGCTATTAAACGCAAGTAAGTCACGTTCACGCAAACACAGAGAACAAGTACCCATGAAGTTACCAACCCAATGCCAGGAAGTCTTTCATCTCTCCAGGCTGCCCTTGTGCTACTGGTCCCTGGTACAAGAGAAGGCCGTCGGGGACTTCGGTGATAAACTCCAAGGAGATGCGGCTCTCAAAGCAAGGCTTGAGAGGAGGGAACCAGGCGTAACCGTGGCCTCTAAAGCTGTGTTTTGTCTGCTGGCAGTCTGGTCCGTGGAAATTAGGAGAGCATTTGCATCTATTAAAAATAAAAATTAAGAAAAAAAAATCCACCATGCAAGCAGAACTGGCTAAGGGCTCATCCCACAGCAGGACTCTCCACTCTGATCACAGGAGCCTCCGATGCCTTGGCCATGGTGACAATTAAATAAACACTAGCAAAATTTCCATTATAAAATGTCCTCCGTTTACTTGTTTGTACAAACACAATTTATCCTTAGATCTAAATCATAGAAGGTTAGATTAATTGCCTAATATTAGGCAAGAATAATTCTGTGAGTAAATGAAGGACCCTTCCTAAAAGACCACTCGCAAAACCGCTGAAAATGGAGCAGAAGTAGTAAAGGAGCCTCAGAACTGAGCAGATAGTACGTGGTGGAGCGCTACCAAGTATAACAGTGTATGTGGGCAGCAAAATGTCTCTACCTGATTATACCTGAGCAGCACTGTCAGGCTCAGGTCTTCACTGTGAGCAGGGCTTCTGCAGCTTCAGTCTGAGTCCTGCTTCCCCTGTCAAGGCTCTTCAGAAGAGGCTGGCTAGTTGTTTCTGCCTTCCTTTGCTGGGATGACCATTTTTAAGCAAACAGCCTTAAGGTTTCCCTTCTGGAAGGGTACTAGGTTCATTCTGAGCTAGCACAGTCCCACTACTTTTTTTCATCTTCATGCTATTTTCTCTACGAGATGTAATTTTTGAAGAAAAAAAAAATGAGGCAGGGAACATGGGGAAGACGTTATTAAGTGACATGATTAAAATGTTTAATAACATTGAGGTAGGCTGCACAAAACAAAGGCATTTTGCAGGGTGACATTAAAGGAGCCATGACTGTCTGCAAAATTCCCAAGGTTTTCCTGGAGACTATGACAAACCAAAATACCTATTTGAAAACAGAGGTTTATTTGCAGGACCTGTGTGAAGTACAACAACAGTCAGACCTGCCACAGTGAGAAGCCATGCAGTGACACCTCCCCAAGCTTCCTGTCCTCCTCCCCACAGACCAAGCAGAAGCACTCTGCCTGCACCCCGGCAAAGCCCCACCAACCTGTAGCCCAAATCAGTATCCACACATGTGCCACCGTGGAGACAAGGGTTCGTCTGGTATGAGGAGCAGGAGAGATGGGGACTCTCCCGAGCTGCACAGCCACACAGGGCACTGCTCAGGACTGTCACAGACACCAGCAAAACACTTCCAGCTGTGGTTATCGTTGGCACATGACTCTGCTCATACTTGCTGATGCATCCGCTGCTATGAGTGCAGTTTGCAGTCACACATTCATCAATGCCAATCTGGGTGATATTTATGTCCAAGATGTTTTCCAGCTGTGGAAAACAATTAGTTGCATTCATCTGACTTTTCCACTAAGGGGAAGCTCACAGATGACAGACGTGAAAAGCCCAAGTCTTATTTATTCTCAAAACTGGTTGCTGTGCCATTTCCTTTCAACATCTACCTCACTCTGTGCAGCCAAAGGCAGTTCAGCCTGGTATCTGTTAAGGCAAAAGCCTTGTTATATAAAGTCATTTATAGTGTGAGACAGCATTTAGAAGACAAAAATATTGTCATATTCATCATAAATTGAGTGTGTAGATTTATTCACTCATAGTTCTGATGGATTATTTACATAGAATTTGAGTTGAACTTTCAATTTGGTCTCGTGCCTTAATATTGAGAAGGGTGAACTGGCCTTGGCAATGAAAAAATACCTTTTCTGGCAACAGTGAGTTATTACTGCAGCACTGATTATAAACATAGCTACTTTATTAGATTTTAAATGCACATTTCCAACCTGTTTCTTTGCTGGGTAATGGTTATTTTACCGCTTTGCCCTCTTAACTCAGAAAGCTGGAACTGTTGAGTGAACACAGGTTTCTGAGCTTCAGCTACAGAACGTTTCTGTGTAGGAGAATATAAACTGAAATGTTAAGACCCCGTGTACAAAGGTAACAGCCAAACACATCCGTTATATAGGATTTTACAGTCTCGGCAATAGGAAAAACATGTTTACATTCCTAAAAGTTTGCTCATTGTGTTCGGGTGACTCAATATGTATTTATAGGCTGGCTTTTAAAGCATTCATATTTGAAACTTTAAATATAAATGTTAAAGGACTATTTGACTTTACTGATTAAAATTATCCATTTTTCTCACACATTATTTCCTTAGTCATTCTAAATATGCAGATTCACTAGGCAGTGGATATTATCTGAGTAGACACAATGGGAAGATGCTGTGGTTTCATATGTAGCATATATACACTTACCCACGCTCTGGAGGCTGCTACGTTGCCATTAAGTTTTTCTGCTTTATAATAGGGTGGACCATAAACTGCAAACCAAACATCAACACCTCGGGTTTGACTTGGGCTGTTTAACACACTGAAAATGTGTACATTTTCAGGTGGGGAAGACATGATTTCTGAAAGCAGCTTCTTCATCTGGTTGTATTTACTCTCTTTTTCAGGGGATTGGGATATGAACTCCTCTGGAGTGATACCTGAAATAGAATTTAAAAACCTGACAAACACTTATCTTGCAACTGTTGTAGCAATAAAAGAGGGACAGAACAAATAGTAAGGCTGCAGAAAATGTACTCAACTGCAAATTTATGAGTGTTTTCATTTTTAGGCTCTGAAATTTTCCATGCTGGCTTCTGCTTAGGATTTGTGTAATGAAGCTTTTTGATTCTTATTCATTTCTATTTTTTTTAAATTCTTTTAAATCAGAAACATGGTTAAGATTTTTTTTTTTTTTTTTCACAAAGACTGAAACAATCTGGTGAATTTCAGGGAGCCAGTTGTTCAAATAAGGATTTTTTCTGAGACATAAATTGCTGTTTTGTTGAAAAGTTGGTGTAGAAATCTTGTATCTTTTCTTCTGCATCAGACAAGCATTTCTTGCAGACTTTTCTCCAGAGATGTGCCTTACATGCAGTAAGGACATGTCAGAGGACCGTGCAAATGAAGATGCATTTTCAAACCCTTATCTATCAAGCCATTAGCTCCTATGGTTAAGGGCATTAGAATTCTAAGTAACACAGTAGTAACATTAAAGAGGTAGATCCCAGTATTAGGATTCTAACATACTTCATCACCTTGCTTACCTTTTATTCGTATAGAACCAGCATTATGCAGGGCATCATCTTTGATCTCCTTCACTGTAACCTTTACGGTTGACACAACATCTGGCCAGACTCCATCAATGACTCTAACTCTTATGTTGTATGTTCCTGGTGGGGTTCCTTCTTTAATAGTCAGCAAACCTGAGTTATCATTAAGGATAAAGTACCTGTAATAAGAGTTAAGCCAAGGAACAAACTATGAGAAGTTAAAGAGCTAAGAAGTAATTATTATCACTGATAGTTCCTCTGATCCACTTTGTTTTGGGAAAGCTACCAAAGACAGCAGATGTGGTCCCTCATGCAGGGACAATGCAGAACAGAACATTTTTACATTGCCTGTTGGCTCCTAATGACTCTCCACCAGTATATTGAGGTTTCTTCTTGCTTCTACGCCACAGAAAGCATATAGGGAGACTCTACTACAGGCATAACTTTGGAAACCACGTGAACTCCTAGTTCAGATACATTCATCAAGAGTGACACAGAAGGCACAATCCACCTCTGAATGGCACGTGTACATCTCAGCCTTGCTCATAATCCAGACACTGTGGTGGGAACACATCCAATACACTCAACATTTTAAAAACAGTGGTGACACTGAAATACCAAGTTCCAGGAGCTTGGAGGAAAGAGGATGGAAGTCAGTGGGTATTTGTTCTGTAGTGGGTCATCAATATTTTTTTTATGGATATAACTATAAATGGGGAATTGTGAATGGTGTCCTAGTGGATAGGGCACTCCATCAGGCAACAGCAAATGTTGGTGCTCAAATGAGTCCAGAGAAGGGCAACGAAGCTAGTGAGGGGCCTGGAGAACAAGTCTTATGAGGAGCGGCTGAGGGAGCTGGGGTTGTTTAGCCTGGAGAAGAGGAGGCTCAGGAGCGACCTTATCGCACTCTACAGGTACCTTAAAGGAGGCTGTAGCAAGACGGGGGTTGGTCTATTCTCCCACGTGCCTGGTGACAGAATGAGGGGGAATGGGCTAAAATTGTGCCCATTAGGTTTGGGTTGGATATTAGGAAGAACTTCTTTACAGAAAGGGTTGTTAGTCACTGGAATGGGGTGCCCAGGGAAGTGGTTGAGTCACCGTCCCTGGAGGTCTTTAAAAGATGTTTAGATGTAGAGCTTAGGGATATGGTTTAGTGGGGACTGTTAGTGTTAGGTCAGAGGTTGGACTTGGTGATCTTGGAGGTCTCTTCCCACCTAGACGATTCTGTGATTCTGTGAAATGGATCCATTTGGCATTCAGCATTATTTACTGTTGTGTCACTCTCAGAAGGGTTTTTTGAGAGCTATGCACAAGCATCTAACCAACAACATGCTTTTGCACACTTGTTTTCAAAAAGGGACAGTTTAAATACATTCTGTGTTTTAGTATCCAGGCAAGTTTTCCACACATTTCACCCAAATTCCATTTTTCTCTCTAAATACCTTGATGTTTTTCCTTCAAATTGGTAGATTTTGCGATCCCAATCATCATTATCAGGGGCACGGACTTGGCCCAGGACGGTCATGGGTAGGATACCTAAAACAACATAGCATGTAAGGGGCATAGTCAGAACAATACCATTACACAAACAGGTCAGACACTCAAGTTTTACTAGTTTGCCTTAAACCTAAAACCTCTACAGAAATAATTGTGACGATTCTTTACAGAAGATGTGCACCAGTTTGTAAACACCACACGCTGTCCTGTGTGGGTAATAATGGGTGTTTTCTGCACGGCTGCACAGATTAAACTCAAGCAGCATGGAAAAGCAGTCAGGAAGGAAAAAGCTAGCCACCCCTGAAGAAAGATATAAAAGAGATTCAGAAACAATGCCAGAATAATTCTTCCCATTATTTTAGCTGCCATGCCCAACCAACTTACAGAGTGGTTTAGACAGGGGTTGGGGTTTGGCAGAACAACCAAAATATTGACTGGATGACAAAGGGCAAAAAACAATAGCAATTTGGAGGGAATTAAAGCAAGATAGAGAGGATGTCCAAAAGACAGTAACCAGGCTTATTTGGAGTAGGTGGTGAGACTTTGGGGTGAGAGGGAAAGCAGCATGTATTCTGCCGTTTTTAAATCCTCTAAGAAAAACTCACAAATAAGTGTTGTTGTTTGTTTGTTTTTAACCAAAAGCTATTTCTGAAGGAAAGATCCACAGGTATCTGAATTTGTATATCCACTGAGTAAAGAATCAAGGATACACAAAGAGCAAAAGCTGTGGGATTTCACCTTGTGAAAGGAAACAGCACATACCCTGACATCAGAGGGCTGCATGCAACAAGGAGAGAAAACTGTACGTGTCCTGCAGCTGGGACAACATTCATCTGATACTTTGCTGTACGCGGGATGCCCTGGTGTTTGACTCCTGTATCATATGAATGTAACACACAACACACTGGTAGCCTTCTGATTCTGTTTTACCTTAAAAACATGTGCTATTCCCTCCCAGAAATTAGCAGGACAGATGACTTTAACCTTCAAAAAGCAACTAAAAGAGAATTCAGACTTAATAAAAAGAGTTTCCTCAGCAAAAAGCAGCAAGGTCTGAACTTGAGAGTGAGCAGAAAACAGGAAGAACATTTTGATACAAATGTCAACAGCATCTATACAGAAGCAGTTTCTAGTGTCCCAAAATTGATATGCTATTCAATGTGCTATTGAACCACCGGCTCCATGGCAAAGAAGTACAGGGGGAAGAAATGACCTGAGCCTACATGAATGAAAGCAACCTAAAAGCTTTTTACCTGTGTGGTTTAATTTGCTGTTGGGCATATTATGTAGGGCACCAGATCACAAGAGAACTGCTAGCTAATTGCTAAGGCAAGGAGGGAAAGATGACCTCTCTCACTGCTGCAGCCAGCATTCACAGAAAATCCCCCCATAACGGCGTTTGTCAGCTGAAGGCTGATATGAATGTCTAAGGCAATTGACCTGAGTTCAAGTTAAGGGTATTCACTGATACCAAATTGACTGTTCAATTCAGTCTGTGCAGGGAACAAGGTTCTCCGAGTAATTCGGATTCAGCACAGCAACATTCTGAATTCTGTTCTTTTCTTTTCCCCTGGAATGTTAACTTTGCTGGAAAACTGCATCTGAAAACAAGGGACCATTACTCTAGTTTGGCAGAAACATGCAGAATAGCAGGCAGTTATCCTCTTAATTCAAGGCTGGCTCAGCTTCTTCCACAAACCAAGTGGCCCAGATTTCCTTTGACCTGCACACCTACTGTTCTTTGTGTGGGCTTGAGCAAACTTCAGCAGCACTTCTACTGAGATCTTAACTTACATGGAAGAGGCCAGAGTCCTCTTGTGAATCCCACAGCTGCTCCTTTGGCCTCACTGTAACACCTGGAAGCAAGCAGAGAGTGCCTTACCATCATAGCTGTAGATGAGGCACTCCATGTAACCAGCAGAATGCGGGTGGTCGTTCTGGTCCCCGATATTCACAGTTAATGTGCTGGTGGAGCTCATCGGTGGAATACCGCTGTCTGTGATCAGGATGGGCAGATAGAAGACCTTGTGCATTTCCCTGTCAAAGGTACGCAGAGCAGTGAGCTGGGCGCTTCCATTATGGAAATCCTGCAAGTGGAAGTTATCCAGACTATCGGAACTGCTGAGTAAACGAAAGGAGAAGGGCGCTCCATTAGCAGCAGTGTCTCGGTCCTTAGCATAGAGCAAAGCAGATGTCTCGTTCATTTGGACTACCTGAGGAGAAGCTGTGTTTTCCCAGACCACTGGGTTATAATGAGCCTCAAACTCTGGCCCGTTGTCATTCACGTCTTGCAGAGTCACTAAAACAGTGGCACTGCCTGCCAGAGGGGGCTGCCCCATATCTGTGGCAATAACGATGAGCTGGTATTGTGTCACTGCCTCATAATCCAGCAGTCCTGCAACTACCACCCAGCCATCACTAGCCACAGAGAACTGGCCAGCTGGGTCAGACTTGTTCAGCAGGTGGAAAGAAAACCTTCCGTTCAGGCCAGAATCCAAGTCAACAGCAGAAACCTGAACAACTTTGGTGCCTACAGGCACGTCTTCCCCCAAAGCAGCCACTTCATAGAACTGGGGGTAGAAGACTGGGGCATGGTCGTTGGCATCCTCCACGTAGATCACGCAGTGAGCAATGCTGAAGAAATCCATGTCCTCTGCTTTCAGAGTCAAATTGAACACCCTCTCATGAGGCTTCTCAAAGTCAATCCGCTTTCGCAGCCGGATGAACCCACAGTTGTTGACTTTATCTGTCTCCATGGAGAACTTGCGGTCATTGTCGCCGTCGAGGATGCTGAATGTCACCATGGCATTTTCCCCCTCATCCCTGTCCGTAGCAGACACCACTGCAACCTCGGTGTTAATGCTCGCATTCTCAGAGACAAATGCTGTGTAGATTCTTTGCAGGAAGACCGGAGCATGGTCATTCACATCAGTCACCAAAATAGTGGCAGTGCCTGTCCCAGTGAGCCCTCCTCCGTCTTTGGCCTCCACCACCAGTAGGTACCTGTCTTCCTTCTCCCGGTCCAGGGAACCAAGCATGGTATAGATAGTGCCGCTAACTGAGTTAATTGAGAACAAGCTCAGGTTAATTTCATTTTGGACATTCTGAATGATTCTGTAGGTTAGTACAGCATTTGTGCCAGCTTTTGGGTCATCGAAGTCCACTGCAGTCATCTCCATAACAGCCGTGTCTGCTGGGGAATCCTCAGGGATGTGACCCATGAAACAACCATCTGAGACACAGAGGAAAAGGGGCGCGTTGTCGTTCACATCCCTCACTTCTATGATAACATCTGCGAAGCCAGTCAGCCCCTCTCCGCTCTCATCTGTTGCAAGAACGAGGAAGCGCCACGTTGATCGCTTCTCGCGGTCTAACCTTCTGTTTGTGCTGATCTCGCCCGTGTTCTTGTTGATGCTGAATTCGCTACCGGCCCCCTGTCCGTGCAGGGAATAGCTAATGGCATTTTGATTAGCTGCTTGGTCGGGGTCTGTTGCAGAAACCTAGAACAAGCCACAGCAGGGAAGTGTTTATGCAATGGAAACCAGGAAAACGCTGTTCTTTTATTGATGTCAGTTGGTATTGTGGAGGCTACAAAAATAGCATGAAATTTAACAAGAAACATCTCTTGGTTTCAGTCACTCAGGTCAAGTACTCTTTCAATAAACATCAATGCACAGCCTAGAGAAACAAAAAGATCATGTTTAGACAGGCTAATATATTCTTCTTCCCGTTATATTTTGGGAAGAGGAAACAACTCCAGAAAGAAGTAAGTGGGAATAATCATAACAGATCTGCTGAGCATATGTTTCTTATGAAACTCCTCAGAGCTGTAATACAAAGACAAATAGGGACTTTCTCTCAGAGTGAACAGAATGCTGTGGGAACTGGGTGGCCATATATCCAAGCTGATTATCAGCACGGGACAGAGGACTCCCAGCTCCACAGTCAAAGAATATTCCCTGATTATTTTTATTTGGTAGTATAAGTGTAGCTAAAGAGTTTGTGAACTTAAACACATGAAGTACAGATGCTAACCACGCTATTCATATACAGTTCCTCAAATACACTTTCCCTTGCTTTATAGAGGAAAGCTAACTTATTGTTCAACATTTCTGTTGGTCAAGGGAGCAAGTCTATTACACAAATTCAGCCAAGTTCTCTTTATTGTCTTCTTTACTGAAAGTTACTAGCTAAATTCTAATCCCAGGGCTAATCCCTCTAATGATACTGTCTCCTTGGATTTGTGTGCATGGATGGGACTGAGACATTCTGTGTGTGTTGGTGGCTCAAATCCTGGGGAAAAACAAAACAAAACAAAACAAAACAAAACAAAACAATCAGTTTTTGCTCTGCTGCATGAAAAGCGCTTTACCTTTAGAACAAACGCAGGCAGATCTGTGAGTTCCTCCAGGACACTGCCATAATACTCATTCTCAGTGAAGACTGGTGCTTCATCGTTCTTATTCACAACATTGATGATGATAAGAGTGTGGTTTTCCCATTTTCCATCAGATGCTACAAGCCGGAGTTCGTAACGTTGTTCTTGTTCATAATCCAGTGACTGAACGATGAAGACAGTTCCAACCTCGGGTTCCACATCAAAAACTCCTTCCGCGTTTCCTGACGTGATCTGGTACCTGAGTTTGGCATTTGCACCTACAAGAGAAAGCAAATCACCACAGCCTGCACGCTCCCTAAGTGCTCAATTCAGTTCTACATGGTGGACATGTATTCAAGAGCAACCTTATTCAACAAGAACAGAGCAGGCTGTTACAATGTGTGTAGGAGATAAAACATAGGTACATACGCAAACAGAATGAGCCATGTATGTAATTCAACGCATTTGTTTATGGTAGATGGGGCGTAGGGTCTGCATTTTTATCCACAAATATAATTTGTGGTCACAGACAAATCCCTGTTTATTGGTAATGAGGGAATCGTGTGCCTCTAATTTATGTATTGTGCATTCACTTGCCAACAATAAAAAAGTAACATACTATTAAAATATTAAAAGCTATTTTTGCTTCACGTTTCCTAAACCTCCCTTTTCAAATGCCAACATTCCTTAACTTTTTTTTTCTTTTTTTACCACTGGATGGTGCTAAAATATAACAGCATCGCTCTACTTTAAGAGAATCCATCTGAGAAGAACATTCTGCCTGTACAATAGTAGTTTGCTGCAAAATGCTTAGGAATAAAAAAGAAAATCATTTGGTGCTTCAGGTTTACTTCTCTATTCACTTCTACAAATGTTTAAAGTGCTGAGTTATCTCCTGAATGCAGAAATCTGTTTTGCCCGAGTGGGAAATAACCCTACAACACTACGTACAACACACAGGAATACTAAGAGGACTTACAGAGAAAGACATGGATGGCAGGTCAGCTCACCTTCATCTTGATCATTTGCTGTCACTGTCACAACAGGACTTCCAACGTCTCTGTCCTCATCTATGCTGATCTCATACACTGACTGAGGAAATGCCGGGGCGTTGTCATTCACATCACTGACAAAAATCCTTACGTAGGCTGTGTCTAAGGAGATGTAAGATGAACAATGTAGACTAAACATGGCTGGGGTGGAAACACCTTATGATATTCTAGACAGCTGACACATCCCCAAGTCTAGAAAAGTTAAGGAATTCAGTCTCTGATGTCTTTTACCCAATATATCATTCATGACTGGTTTTACCTGTATTGGGCTGCCCATGGACACCAGGTCTAGCAGATTCTGTAGAGTCCTGAGACTGAACTTCAATTAAGTAGGAGGCTCTTTTCTCTCTGTCAAAAGATGCATGTGTGGAAATAATTCCTGTCTTGCGCTCAATGGTGAAGAACCTGTAGTCCTCACTAGCATCTTTCAATATAAAGTAGTGAACCTAAAAGGTAAATAGGTAAGGGAGGTTGCATTTTCCACTTTCATTTGTATGGCCGAGTGCTGCAACTTCTCTCCCTTCCCCAGTAGCCTCCTAGGTCCCTCCACAAGGTGGCAACACTCTTAGGAAGGAAGTTGGTCTGGACAGAATTTTTGAAGTTGTTTGCCCATTTCAAAAATAAAAACAAACAGAATTCTCTAGCAGAAGAACAGCTATACTAGTCATATCAAAGCCCATCAAACCAGTAGCTCATCTCCAACTGTGCTCAGTAGGAGACAGCTCAAAAAGTTCATGAATAGCAGAAATACAGAGAAAGTGGGGAATGACACCTTCCCTGGTGCCTCTGCAGCTCCTAGCAACCCACTGTGCTTCTGACAGCAAAGAAGCAGGGCTAACTGATAGAACAGTTTGGGTCCTGTTCAACAGGTTATTCTGCCTCATCACCCCACCACCTCAATAAAAACCCCACTCAAATATGAACAAATCAAAATCTTCACTGATGAAAGCTGTCCATTTTTTTCTCCTTTAGCAAAGGTTTGGCTTCTTCCTCTGAAAAAAAAAAAAACAAAACAGTTCCACCCCAGGTCATGCACAGAGCAGAGCCAGGCACAGTTTCACCACACAGGTTACTCCATAGGAGCTGCAAAATTAGTTACAAACCATCAGATCTCTACCAGCCAGAATTCTTTCCCAGAAGATTTTATAGGATTTTTGGAAAAGGCTCAGGAAAATAAACTGAAAATGCATGCTTCCTTTGTAACACTGCTTTATTCTAGGGCCAGGTCACTGTGACAATGATGGCCAAATGTGACAATGAGGTTCCCTGTCACTTGCTGACTGTGCATTCTCACTGATTCCGATACTAAACCTTGCCTACTGGGAGGAAAAGAATTGGATGTGAGGTCAAACCTCTCCATGTAGACCAGAATCCAAGTCTGTAGCTAAAACCTGAACCACAGATGTGCCAACATCAGCTCCTTCTGGCACAGACACCTCGTAGTTGGAAGACATGAAGAATGGCACATTATCGTTGACATCTGCAAAAGAAGATGATTGGGACCACGGTGAGAAAATGTTTGAAGACAGAACAACATCTTCATTTATTCTATTTTTTCCCACAGATTTTGCTTAGAGAATTTTTTTGCTTGTGAGTTTGCTTAGAGAAAGAACTCACACGTTCATAGTAAGAAGCAATCCTGCTTTTGCTCTTCCCATTTTCATGGCAGCTGTCAGAAGGCATTTTAAAGACATTGAGCAATTTCTGAGAGAGAGTGGCCTAATCTCAGATAAGATAGTAGCTAACAATTTGACCAGCAGTCTTACTATAATAAATCCATGAATGCCAGGACCAGGAGGCCTTTTGTTCCCAGTCTGTAAAGAGCTGGTTATCTACTGAAACCTACAGCAGAACCACTCAGAGTAGTTCATTTCAGTATTTTATTATGTGTTGATTGACATACAAAGAAAATTAAAATTGCAGAGTCTAGTGTTGACAAAGGAGGTGTGTCAGACAGTCTTTCTTGGTCTGTGCAGTGCAGAACAGGCAGAGTTGTGTTAGGCTTTAGGATCTAATGTTTGTTTAGGCAGGCAGCTGTACATTAGCCTCCCCTCACCTAAGCACTGGCTGATGTTCACAGGAGCAATACTGATCTTCTCACTCTTGTCATCCTGCCCTAAGCAGTGGGATGCTCCCTCCTACCAGCTGCCTCATGTGCTGACAATGCTAGTTTTGTTGCTCTGACAGAAAACTGACTTTCTGGAGAGAAGGGGGCTAGGTGAGCTAACAAACTGCAGTAGCTAATCACTAGATCCAGTGCAGGAGGAGTGGCAAGGAGCCTGGAGAAAAGAAAGGGCTGCTCTGAAAGTGGTCCTCTGCAGCCAGATCATATTGGATCAGATTGGATTGTGGCAATGCAAAGCCACATAATGTTATAAATGTTACACATAAAGACCACAGTGGTGGTCCTGCTTTTCTTCCTTGCCTGACCCTTGGAGAGAGCTAAACTGGAGAAGATATGTTCAGTAATTTGATGGGCCAACTTTTGATGCATTTTCTCCCTACAAGTGTTGTGTAGGAAGAGGTGAGCACAAGAGATGGGCAGGGGAGCTATGACAGCACTGACTTGATCATCCCCCTGCTCAACCCCGATGGATCTGACTGGTGTTACTCTTTGTAAGAGAATGACACCCAGAAATGTTACATATTCCCCCAAACCTTTTTGCGTTTTTCCCTAACAGCCACATATTAAGAAGCATTTTTTCTTGTGAGTAAAACAAAGTTTCTAATAAATTCTGCTAACAATAACTGCACTGTCTGAAAAACATTCTTGGACCGGGTCCACAATCTACAATGAGGCTCAGGCCCTGTCTTTAAGCACCCCTGCCTCACAGAAGGGTTTTTGTGTTAGTGGACTGTAGAATAGAAGACAACACTGTGATAAAGTGAAGCCAAAGTGTTAGATTCCTATTCAAATTACCACTTAGATCTTTCATTTCCATGGTGGTGACAAATGTTTTTGCTGAAGACTTCACTTACTCTTATTTTCATCCTAAAGGACTACAACATATTAAAAGTAATTCCACTAATGCTTCAAAAGGCAGAGATTAAATTTGGACTTAGTTTTATGTGGTTCTACAGGAGCAGAGCCTTACAAAGAGGTTTCACTGGAAGGTGGGTTAGGTCAAATCTTAGAAAATTCTACCTGTTGTAAGAACATTTTCATTTCCATTTCTACAGTTTTTACCTCAATGTTAAATAGAATATTATGAACATAACAAAAAAAACTTAAACTTATCAACCACAAAAGCAAGCTATCTGTACTGTTTCTCTTTCTATAGCGCAGAATATTTCCGTAATACACATCTCCTTTCAATAGCTTGGGGACATGTACTAGATTTCTCCTATTAAAAGAAATCTTTCTATTTGTGCTTATAAAAGCAGGTACCAGCATTGTGTAAACATTCACACAGCGTATTTTTACGTTATCACATTTCCACATTTCCTAGTTACACTTAGAAACTGTCTCAAACAGACTTTTTAACGACCATACAACTTCTTTTTGCAGCATAGAAATGCACAAAGAGTATATAGGTGTTTTGTAATTTTATGGATGTTACCTTAATTCATGCTGTTACAGTAAAAATAACAACAATACTGCTCTGAATGAGCTGTTGTAACAACAGCAGGCCTTACCTGTTACATTAACACAAACGCTGGTGAAGGAAGCTAGAGGCATCATTGCTACGTTTTGTGCTCGGACTCTCAGGGTGAAGAACTTGGTTGTCTCAAAGTCAAGTGGTTCAGCGACCAGAAGAGAAGCAGATCCATCGTCTCTGTTTGGCTTCAGGTAGAAACGAACAGGCATGTTTGCCTCTGGAACTTGACCCTCCTCCAGGTTATACGTAACCCTGGGATCACCAAGAGGGGATGTGGCTTTGATGGTCTGAAGGAGAAAAGAGCCACCACATACGGTGATGAAGAGCAGGGTTGCAAGTGCGCAGTGTTCAGTTTGATGGGGCGAACAGTGCATGCATGGCTACAATAACAGACAAGAAACCAACAGTTTACTTCCATTCTGAAGAGCTGAGTTTCCTTGTACAACATTTAGGCTTGCTGCAGCTCTTTAACTGACAGCAAATTTACCTGCCTGTAACCTTTGGCCTGGAGAAGAGAAGGCCCCAGGGAGACCTTACAGCAGCCTTCCAGTGCCTAAAGGGGGGCTACAGGAAAGCTGGGGAGGGCCTCTTTGTCAGGGGGTGCAGTGACATGACAAAGGAGAATGGCTTTAAACTAAAAGAGGGGAGAGTTAGATTAGATATTAGAAAGAAATTATTCACTCAGAGGGTGGCGAGGCACTGGCACAGGCTGCCCAGAGAAGCTGTGGATGCCCCATCCCTGGAGGTGTTCAAAGCCAGGCTGGATGGGGCTTTGGGCAACCTGGTCTGGTGGGAGGTGTCCCTGCCCATGGCAGGGGGCTGGAACTGGGTGGGCTTTAAGGTCCCCTCCAACCTGAGCCATTCTGTGGTTCTGTGATTCCAACACAGACACAGAGCACAACAGAGGAAGAAGATGAAACGAACATGAGAGGGAAGGAATTAGTCATACTTTTAACGTACCACTATCCTGGTGTCACGGATGGTGTTTTCAGGGATGGTTACCCAGTATCTGCTCTGCTCCCACCGGGGCGGCTGGCTAAGTGCACTGGTGATGGTTACGGTCAGCTCCACAGTGCTGCTTCTGTTGCCTCCATCTGTTGCTACAACATAGCAACTAATGCGAGTCGCCTATGAAACAAAGAAGATCAAGGATATTTGAAAAGCGTTTTGTACAAATTAAGAGGCTGTAATGAACCCTCTGTGATGGGTGTGAGGAGTTGGGGCTGCTCAGGGCCAGCAGGCAGTGACATTACCTGGGAGATCAGGCGGTTCACATACACCCAGCCCGTGCTGGGGTTGATTTGGAAGTACTCCACTTGATGCTCTAACACTGAATAAGTGATGGCCGCGTTCATGCCTTGGTCACTGTCATGAGCTGCAATACGGAGGAAACTTGTTCCCACGGGAGTGTCTTCGCTGAGGAAATCTTTGAGAAGACAAAGGTATTGTCAGCAGGTCTTGTCATGATTTACTGAGCTGTGTAACAGAAATACTCCTGCACATAACAATCAATAAGCACAAGAGGGATCTTCACAGGTCAGTGCCAACCGTACAGCACAGTGATGCCCTTTAGATTACTCATATCTCAGGTTTTAGTGGTAATCTGGAAGACACTGAGGACGTGGGCCTCCATGTGCCACTTCCTCGCTGAAACTAGCATTTCAGAGCAGTTAATTTCACAGCAAAGCCAGGTCTTACTACTGCTTTCTCAATCAGGGCAACACATAAAACCTCAAAATTCCCATCATAGGAGATTAAACATTTCTGTAGCAAGGCAGGTTATGAAGTATTGTCACTAACAGGGTGTCTACACTCTTCTTTCTTTCATCTTCTCCTTCCATGCCATGTTGTTAAGCAAGCTGCTGGTGAAGCAGGTTTAATGTTTCCTAGCTAAGGTCTTTGCTTAAAGCCTTTCTCAGCTCGCTGTGCCTGGGGGTACACCCCTAGCTCCCCTGCAAAACCAGCAGTGCTGCCCAGCCACCTTCTCACCTTCTCAAAGACCACAGTTTTGCCAAGAGAGGTTATGCTCATCAGGAGATGGCTAAGTAATTGCTGGCACTTATTTATCTTTTGGTGCAGGCCATATGTGACCACGTCAGCCCCAAGTCCCCACTAGCCTCTATCAGGGCAGAGCTGGGGACTGTCACCCTGACAGCTTCTGGGTGCTGCTGTCCCTCTGCGATGACATCTGGCATCACGAGGGGTTCTGTACGATCAGGATCAATGCTGAATGCTAGCGACAGCATCCCCACAGGGAGGCAGGAGGTGATCACAGAGCATAAAGCCTTGGGTCCTGAGGTCTCACTCTGTGTTTCCAGCAATCTACCTGCAACAGAGTCTGTGTCTTTGTGCCAATGGTCCTAGGCAGACCAACCCTTCACTGAACCTGCTTTTAGAGCCGTCACCTAAAAATCTGCCAGCAAAAAGCTGCACAGTTGAAATAGCCAGTGCCCAGAGGAGGAATTCATTTTGTCTTCCTGATTCCTAGCAAGGATGCCAACAGAATCATGAGAAATAGTGAGCAGTTCTACTACAGCATTTTTGAGGTGGGAAAATAAGCACTTCACACTATTTATAAAGTGGTCTGCTCATGTCTTCTGTTTTTTTCTCCCTTAATATCTACAATCTGTGGCAACGGGGCAGTAAAACTGCAAACCACCACAACTCCATGAACACAAAGTTGAGCTTTAATTAGCTTCTCTTATTCCCATGACATTTAATTGGCCTATGATTCATGTCCCTGGTATGTCAGTACAGCCAAAGCTACTCTCAGAAGAGATTTACTGGCATTAAAATAGATTATTGAAAATGGAATTTATTGCTAAGAAACACTGTAAAATATCCTTTCTTTGTGTTTAAATTTATACTTTTATAGTCAAATCCTGTTAAATCACATTGTGAAAAAAAAAAAAAGCATTCACAATTACTTGGAAGGGTCATTCTCTCTTATTTCATGCACTTCTACTTGCTGCTGGCATAACTAGCAATTACTATGCCATCCGTACTGCACAGAGATAAGCAGTTGTTTAATGCCTGCTTTCCATGCAGATGATAAAATACTTGGCTTAAATGTGGGATTTGACCAACATCCTAGTGCACAGGAATCAAGAACCAGCAGTTTCCAAGAACAGGAACCTACGACTAATGGCGTTTGATCTCGTTAGAGAGGAAGCTGTTTTTGATTCTGTGATGTACAAACATTGATTACTTACGTATACATGCTGGAAAAGTGCTACACATAAAGTGACCTCATTATCTGCATTTTCCCTGTCCCAAAGGGCTGCCTTTGCTACAGGATCTTTCCTGGTTTCCCGTGTTCATGAAAAAATCCCAGAAAAATCCACCTATTCCTTGGAAATGCCAAAGTCATCATAACTACCAAATGCAACCTTTCAGCTTCACTTCTTTTGAAAAAAATCACGGGCAGTTTCACTTGAAGAAGTACTTGAAGGTACAGTAGAAAGGTTCATCTTTGCACAAACATTACTTTTGTCTCAGGGACTTCTCTGCTCTGTCCTAAAATGCTTTTATGAACCCTCTTCATTTTAATAAGACATTGGTCACTGCTTTGCCCTATGTGACATTTCCACTGAACAGTCAAAACCTCCAAAATGGACTTGCTGTCACACACAGCATCAGCCATTTTTTGCCATTCTTGGTGAGGCAATTATGCAAGAAAAGCCTGTCATAGTTCATCAGCTAGGAAGCATGCCTGTCGTTTGTGGATGACATGAAATGTACCGAAGTGCAGGACTCAACTGGAGAAGCAGCAGCTGCAGGTAAATCATTGAAAAGCACATCGTATGGGGATGAAAAAGGAAATGGCACCAGGGCAAATGGGAAAAGTTAGCTCAGGAGCACAGGAGGGATTAGGGCTCACAGCCAACTGCAGGCTATAAGCCAAGGATTTCAGGCTGTTTGACAAGAGATAAACACAACTCCAACCTATTTGAACTGGGGCACTGTATCAAGGAGACAGATGATGACTGCTCTTCTCACCGGGGTTGTTGACTTGTCAGCTGTGATGTCATGTTTTGTTTTGGGGGACGCTGAATAAAAATTCAGAGTGCAGAAGAATGGGGCAGGGAAAAGCCACAGAGGAAAGGGATCGGATGTGCCTGGTTCGTAAGACTGAAAACTGTAATTGGTTTTGAGAGTATTGCAATAAATAAGGCACTAATGGCATCGCTTAATTCTGCCTTCTTCCACTGACGATGAGATAAGCAGTAACTGGCTTAGCTGGCAGCAAAGATTGGTCTTTGCTGACCGTCATTAAAAACTGACCGTCATTATTAGGAACTACTAAAGAGGTTCATGTTGTGGTAGTGGAGAAAACGTCACTCACACTGATAGCGACTGTTCTCAAACTTGGGATCGTTGTCATTGACGTCAGCGATAAAGACGGTGATCTGACAGACGCCGATCAGCGGCTCCTGCGCTTGGTCGGTGGCGGTAACAGACAGCGTGTGCTCTCTCTGCTTCTCGCGGTCAAAGCTCTGCGTGGTGGTGATGACCCCTGGGAACACAGACACCTCGGGACTGAGCCTGCAGAAAGGGACTGGCGCTGCTCCTGCACAGGAGGGGGCTACAACTGCACGCAGCACAACCATAAAGCTCAATCCCTGGCCAACCCTGCAAGGCAGGGCTTGGACCAGACCAACTACAGGTCCTGCCCCTCCTCTCTTCACTTGCCAGATAGCACCAGCGGTCTGCAGCTTTCTCTCCTGCCCTGCTAAGGAGCTTCAGTCTGGGCACCTTGTTACCTCACTGCTAATGGAGCACAGGAAAAACTCCTCCTTGAAGAGGCCCGTCCTCCTTGGAACTGCCCGTCTCTTAGGGCAATTGCACTGGTAGTCCAAGTAACTGAATATTTGAAAGATAGTTCATTATTGCTCTGGGGAAGAGTCACATCACAGGAGTCTTAAGTGATGTAGTCAGTCATCCCCACATCAGGAAGCAGAGACTGCCTTGTTGAATAGATTAAAACAGGGTAGAATCATGTAGCTCAGTTAATAAATTGAGCATTTTTCTCCCTGTCTTCACCTTTTCCTCTCAACTAAATGAGTCTCTCCCTGTCTCGGCTCTTTTCTTCTGGTTGTGAGACTTTAAAGTGGCCCTCTTGGGGCTCCTTCCAGACCTACATCTGCACTATGCTCGAGACAAGGACTCTGCTTCCCTATTGTTGGCTTCTCCAGTCTACTGGGGGGTCCTGGACACCGACATGCAAATATCCCACTTGCCTGTTTTGACTACAGGAACATCAGCAACTTTTATAGCTCCTTCATCTGAGATGCATCAAGACTGTCACTGTCCTCAGAATAGCTTTTTACCTTCACTTTGATCTGGGGTTTGTTACCTTACTCAATTTGCTATCTAAGTCACTATCATCTTAACTGAATCTATATGCATGGTTACCCACTTCCTCTAATTTCTTTTTTCAGTATTTATTTTATAAGCTCTTATGGCTAACCGACAGTGGCCCTCTCACTAGAATACAACAGCATTTTCATTTTATCTCAGTAACCTGAAAGCCCCTGACCTGTGTCTGGATCAATGCTGAAGCCCAGGGAAGCTCCGTCGCGGTGCATGAGCCCGTACTTCACCTCTCCGTTAACGCCGAGGTCTGCATCGTAGGCTTCCACCTGCAGCACGTATGTGCCTGGAGGCTGGTTCTCCAGAACCCAGGTGCTGTCGCTGTAGTAAGTGCACTAAAAATAAACCCAAAATCCAGCCCTATGTATTACACCAAGCCGCATGAATTAGCTGCACAGTGGCAGCACATAGGAAAACTCAGAAGAAAATCACTTCTATTACTTATAGTCACAAAGAATTCAAGCTCCAAGGGAGAAAGAGGATGGAAATAACGAGAATGAAGTCTTTGTTCTTTAAGCATGAAGAAATGTGTTTGATTACAGACTCATTCAGCTTTACACAGTCCCTTCAGCCCACCAGCTATCATCAGGAGCCAAGAAGGATTTATAAGCTCAGCTACGATAGGAAAAGAATATATACAGAAAGACATCTTACCTCTCTGAAGACAGGCTTGTTATTATTTATGTCGTTAACTCCTACAATAACCTCAGCAAAACTGCTGAGAGGGGTGGGCCCCCCCAAGACGTTGTCATCTATGGCAGTGATGTTCAGAATGTACTGCGGCCCTTTCAGGCTGGGCAGTGGGCTTCGGCGGAGTTTAATGATACCTGAATTTGGAAGCAAAGTGCAATTTCGTTTTACCATGTAAACAAACAAAGTCAAGAGAGCATCACATTTCTCTGCCACTGTGTTTTAGGTTCAGTTTGTATTTTGGTTGCAAAGCACAGGATTCAATCCTCACTAGATCACATCAGATCGCACGGTCTAATTCTAGCTGATATGAAGCATCTCTACTTGCAGAATATATCAATATGGTGATCCCTTATGATTTTTGACATACAGGTGAAGCAGTCGATATAAACTAGAGGATATCATAGAATCACAGAGCAGTTTGGGTTGGAAGGGACCTTAAAGACCACCCAGTTCCAGCCCCCTGCCATGGGCAGGGATACCTCCCACCAGACCAGGTTGCCCAAAGCCCCATCCAGCCTGGCCTTGAGCACCTCCAGGGATGGGGCATCCACAGCTTCTCTGGGCAGCCTGTGCCAGGGCCTCACCACCTACATAGTAAACAATTTTCCCTTTCTACCTAATCTAAACCTACCCTCTTTCAGTTTAAAACCATTACCTCTTGTCCTACCACTACAGGATCTTCTAAAAAGTCTCTCTCCATCTTTTTTATAAGGCCCCTTCCAGTACTGGAAGGCCGCTATAAGATCTCCCCAGCACCTTCTTTTCTCCAGTCTGAACAACCCCTTTCTTTGTAGGAAAGAAAACATTGCACCCTTTGTGTGACTGCCAGCAGGGAGACCTTTGGAGGAGAAGAATGGATATAAAAAGGAGGGAGATAGAGGCCAGGTGGAGTTTTTCTGTGGTATCTTCTCTCTCCTGAACACATTCTGCATTGCCAGGTGGGGCTGTCCTCATGCTTAAGAACCATTGTAGCTAGAAAAGTTAGCGAAAAGATTTTTATTTTCCTGTCAGTGTTTTTAAAATGTGTTTGCTTTGTGCATTCAACAAATGTACCTGCAAAGAAAAGCCAGTCAGTTACTTCTCTTTTATTGAGCAGTACCATGCTTCATGAATAAATGCAAAGATTTAGGTGGCTTAAGGACTACTGCTGAGGTAAGATGCCATTTATTATGAGACAGTCAAAACTAGGCTGTAGTCACTTGGCAGCCCTGTATTGTATTTAGTTTAAGTAAAAGCCATTCTCTTTTTAGGATCCATTCTCTCCCATGCTGAACTTGAATTTGGTGTACGGAAATTAAAATAGAAGAGATTGCTTAGAATTAATACATATAATTTTATCTTCCAAATTTGTATTTATGAGGCAATTGCTGTAGACCAAGGTTGTAAATGGGATAGGAAAAAGGGCACTTGGAAAAAAAGTTACAGGAAAATTAACAACGGAATTTTAAAAATTGCTCTGAAAATCTGCCTGAGAGTAACCTGAAGATAAACCAGAGACTTGCATTCACTTATTACTGTTGTAAAACCTTTCTTACCTTTCTCACTATCCAGTTCAAAATTGCCCTCCTCGTTACCTCCAGCAATTAGGTACCGCACCCCATCTCCATCAGGGTCCTTGGCCCGGACAGTGGCCACCAAGGTACTGGGACCAGCATCTTCTGAGATGAAAGTTCTGTAACTGGTGCATGGAAGGAACAAATTGGAGGGCATTTAGTACCAGCTTCTAAAGCTTTTACATTACCAGTGAAACCAGGGGGTACTTACAGATGTACAAAAAAAAAAAAAAAATAGTAATAATTTAGCCAAGTGTTACCAAGGTCACACACAACATCTGTAAAAAGCAAAGCAAATTCAGGGTGGCTTACATGGGCTGGGAGAACACAGGAGCCTCGTCGTTCACGTTGGCCATTCGAATGCGCACGGACGCAGTTCCTGTCCGAGGGGGATGTCCTTTATCGACAGCTATCACCACGAACTCATACATATGGTTTGCTCGCTCAAAGTTCAGCCTCTGGTTAGAATTGATGACCCCGTGGCGCGTGATGGAAAAATCAGTGCTCTGGACGAAGTAGGCGATCTCCGAGTTGGAGCCAGAGTCGCAGTCTGTGGCAAGAACTGTTAGGGAACACATTTAACATGCTGCAGCAGGGCTTTGGTTATGCTATTTCCTACCTAGTAAGCTTCAGATAGATTTTTTTTTGGAACAGACATCAGGCAAAAGTTCATAAAAAGCCATCATAAAGGCCTTATTTGCAGTAGGAGGCTGGGAACTCAGCAGGAACCCGGGACAAAACAAGCAAGACAGCTCTGCCCCAGCCTGGCTGCTCGCTGCAATGCCCTGAGAGCGCAGCAATCCCAGCACTGCAACCTGCTTTGTGCAAACAGCAGTCAGCACTGGTAATTAACACGCAATCAATATGCACATTGTTTGAGCATTATCAGTCACAAATTGTGTCCTCACTCTCTCTGGGGATGCCGTTCCAATTTAATTAGCTCCCGGCAACGTTATAGCTAAAGTACTTTTTAATTACCTGGCGCTTCGAGGTATAAAGAGTGCTTAAACATTCCTCCTCGACAAGTGTTTGCTCAGTACCCACGGTGTCCCATCTGCTCCAGAGCAGCAAAGCAGCAGAACAAAGAGCGAGAGCTTACATGTTGTATCAAAAGTGATTTGAAGAGCAGGAGCTCACCTCTTTAGTTACCCTGCCATTTTTCTAGCCAGACAGTGAGGCTTTGCCTCATACTGGTATTAAACCACCTCCTCATTTGACCAGGAGGATACGATTAGGGCTATCTCAGCACAAAATAGTCTTGTGGAAGGCATAGAAGTGACGCCAGTGCATGTAAGAAGCACATGGACACACTGACAGACAGCTCAACGAGGTGCAGAAACAGAGACCCATAATTATGAGAATATTCACTCAAAATAGGAACAGAGAAGAGCAAGATTTCAAAAAGAGCAGTGAAATATCATGTTAGTTACTCAGGAAAACAACAAACAAACAAACCAACCAACCCACAACAACAACAACAAAAACCACCTCTGCTTTTGGAAAGTTACTCATCTCAGTATAGAAGGTTATTACTGTGGTTCTAATTTCCTGTTTAACATCTCAGAATCCATTTATAGAAGCACATTTTATGTGCTCAGTGATCATACCTTTTTTTTTTTTTCTTTTTTTTTTCTCCCTGACAAATAGGGAACGTGATGCTTGCACATTACACAACCACCCCTTGCTTCCCAATAGCAACTGGGAGTTCCATTCCCATTCCATTCCATCCTGCAAACTGTCCTGCACTGCAAACACATTCTGAGGATCGTAGAGCAAGCGCAAGCAGGTCTGTGCTAACTCTGCCCATACTTTGAGCCATCTCACTGCAAGCTAACTACAGTTCAAAGCCTGGTATTTTCACACACAGTTGCCAGCTACAGCTCTAAGCCTTGCTTTGCTAGTGCAGCTGAAGAAGTTCACTGGCCCCTGCTGAGCACAAACCTCTGTGCTTTTCAGAGCATCCTTGTGTGCATCCAGGCATCCTAAAGCACGTGCAGTGAGCGTAAATCCGCCTGTAGTGACTAAGCAGACAGACTGACTGTGTTAGCAGAGCATCAACACTACAAACACGACACAAACCAGCCTCCCAGTGTGCTGAAATAAAAGTGTTTGATGACCAAACCCTGCGTTTACATCATCCACAGGTTTAACAAGGGGCACAGGTCATAGTTTTACCCAGTATTTACCATAATATACCCCATAATTTACCCAGTATGGCAAGACAAACAAGCTGGATGCGCTTATAAAGCTTACTGCACAGCTTTGCCATTCTGCTTGATTTGGACGTGGGACACATTTTTTTCCCACAGTTGGGTGAATTTTAATCAGCTTTACAAGTCTCACGGAGAGAACAGCATTCATCTTTTCAGAGAAAATCACATGCTTGGGAACTTCTAGCAGTTAATCGTTCTGATCAACTGGCAACTTATTTCTTCCCATGAGCCATTAAACCAAAAATGAGCTGCAGCAAGCTGTGGGCTCTCTTGATAACTTTGCAGGGAAAGCAGTCCCTGCAGCTCTGCTATCGGCATGTCACCACGCAGGGGAAACTAAGCTTCTTATCACCACTGTATCCTGTACACGTTCAGCTTCAAATTCAGGAAACTTCCATTTTTGTCATCAAAAGACACGTCCCAGACGTGAACATTTTCACTGAGACTCGCCTTGGTGCTCACCCATTTTAGAGAGTTTATCACCGCCCCGAGTCTCAGCCTGCATTCCTGTTACCTCACCTGCCCGTGCTTTGGTTTGAATACTGACAGCGAGCACATGTGCATTTTCCTGGTTTTAGGCAGAGCACATCTGTGCTACCTGTCACATCATGATGGGCTATGTCAGATCTGGAGACATCTTCAGAGACGTTCAACCAACACCAGAAAAACAGGTTGGAAAATGGACTTTTATTCCTATTTTTATTGGACTCCATAAAGTGAGACAAAAGGTGCAGTGCCATCCACGTTCAGTCCTTATCTGTGTAACCACAGGATTTTGAATGTGACTGTGAAGTTTTGGTTGGAACTTGGGGTTTAAAATTATTTCCAAAAGCTCCATTCTTTTCAAGTGGATAATATTCTGAAGGAGGGTGGGTTTTGATTAGATACAAGGAGGAAATTCTTTACTCTGAGGGTGATAGGCACTGGCACAGGTTGCCTGATGAAGCTGTGGATGCCCCATCCCTGGAGGTGTTCAAGGCCAGGTTGCTCCCAAAAAAAGCATATCTGCCCCCCTTGTGCAGATGCATCAGCTCAGGGCTCCCTGCATCTCACTGCATCACCAGCCCTCTCTGGTGCTGCTCTGCCTGGTGGCCCTGCCTCACATCAGTTGCAGCAGCTGCCGCTGGACCAATGCATTCAGCTCCATCCTCCCCTTAAGACACTTATAGATCTACTTCCAGGATACCTATAAAAGCCATCTACAGACCCCAGGGAAGGACGCAGTCCACATTTTACAAAGTCACTGCTCGCTGTGACAGAGCATTTTCTCACGGCAGAAACATGAACCTGTAACACCAACTAATGGGGCTGAAACGAGACTGAAGCGAGAGGTACCAGGAAGGTGCTCACCTTGCAGTAGAGACGTTCCGACAGGAATGGTTTCAGGAATGTTGTCCCTGGTGTAAATTGAGTGCTGGAATTCTGGAGAACAGTCATTTTCATCTGTGATATGGACCATGACCTGAGACAAAAGGACACCTTGAGAAGGAATTTTAGTTTCTACGCTCAGGAAAATGTGCACCTCACCCTGGATATAGCCTGGGCATTCACTGGAGGTATGAGGATGGGACATTAAACATTTTCTCACACTACAACACAGAGAGATGTCATCTCCTCCACTTCCAAGTTAATGGGAGGCACAGCCAAAGCCAAACAACAAGAAGTATTTCATTGAGCCTAAATGACCCCAGATCAGAGCCCAGACTTCTGCCTTGACCACAAGACATCCTGCCTCCTGAGTACCACCTCTCTTCACAAATTTTCTGGACTATCCACGCTTGTAACTCGCTCAGCTCATGAGGTGATGGAGCTGGGCAGGACAGCGGGTGGCACATGAAGCGATTCCCATACCTCGGTCACGCTGCTCAGCTCACTCTCAGCTTCCGTGGCTTTCAGGAGGAGGTGGTAGAGGTGGTGCTCGCCCTCAAAGTCCACGGGCTGGCTCAGGTGGAGCTCCCCGCTCCCCTGCCTGACGCTGAACAGCCCGCTGGGGTTCGTCAGCAGCGAGTACGAAAGGGGCTGGCTCTGGAAGGAAACAGCTTCGACCACTGCTATTCTGTAAAGAGGGAGAGAATAATCCTTCGCTTCAACACTACAAGGAAAGATGCCAGGTGGGTACCTAGAAGAGCGAGGAGTGGATGATAAAAGGTGGATTCAGGCTGGAAGTCCCTGTGCTACAGGAAGCACCCTCATCTCTCACCAAACTGGTCCCTGACACAGCAGGGCTGGGATAAAATACTTTTCAATCCCCTTCTAACACAAAATCCCCTTTACTTCCCCTAGGTACTCGTCCTAGAGCTTTACAGCAGATTCTGTTCTGCTTCAGTTATATAGATAACTGCTACACTTCTGACTTTCTTTGAAGCTTTAGATTAAGAAAAGGAGTTGGTTCAGATGGATAGGAAAAACAGTAAGCACGGGGCCTTTTCAGTTGCTGCTGTCCCCCCTTGCAGGCAATGAAATGAATGCTTGCCTTTCTACCATGACTTATGCTCAGAAGCTCCATCTCTCACACCAGTCTCTGGCCAGCATGACAAAACATTCTAAGAGCCCCTTAGCGAAAGCTCCAGGGAGGGAGACCAATTTCCCTCCATTCCAGTTGGTCTCTTTTAAAGAGCAAGTGTCACATCTACAGAAGCATTTCCTACTTCACCAGGTTATTTGGAGGTTTCTTATTCCTTAAATGCCCTACAGTGTGGCTCCACCTGCTGCTGGGTACCTTAAAACCCCATGCTGCTCTCAAGCAGCTGAACAGACTCTCAAACACCAGAAAAAGGGTAATTTATTTTAGAAAGCACATCACAGTTTTTATAGTGTAATGCACAAACACACACGCATAGCCCTGAGAAGCAACAACAGGAAACATTCCTTTACTGGCCTCACCCAGATGGCAGTGAGGGAGCTCACCTGACAAAGCAGGACTTACTTTTCTCCCACCGGAGTGTTTTCGGGAACAAACAGGCTGTAGGACATGTTAGTGAACTGCGGAGGCCGGGAGCCTGCCAGGACGGAGATGGAGGCATAGGGGCTCTTGTTGCCATACTCATCTGAGGCTTGCACGGTGACCACGTACTCCTTGTTCCATGCCAGAGGCAGGCCCGTTGTCCTGATAACCCCAGTGTCTGCATCTACTTGAAACCGCTCCTCACCACCTACCAACGTACACAAAGCTGGTGTGAAACACATCCCACAGCAAGAGCGTTTGCATCTTCAGTGTTTTAAGGTAAGCTATCCTCGAATCGTCTACCTATATCCTTGCACGTGTTTCTTTTTCCCTCTCCTTATTTCTTACACCGTGCTGTTGGCTGGTGCAGAGTAAAAGAGACAAGATTGTACAAAAACCAGAGCCTTAAGCTAACTGTAAGGCTGCAATCGATTTCAAAATAGATGTAAAGCAAAGCAGGGGGCACAAAGAAGATTCCCCTCCACATATCTATTTTACCTAAAGCACCCCCACCTTCTTTACCTGCTGTATCTTGTGTCCCCCCAAGGGATAAAACCTACCGACTAAAATGATAAAATGGGAAATTGGTAAGAAAAATCCGCAGCTTGGCAGATGTTTGCCATTTTTTCAGACTGGACCTACCTGCAACTAGTGTGTAAGTCAGGCCAGCGCTGGTGTTTTCGCTGTTACTGTATCGTGCAGCGAGCTGGTAGACGAGGGTGCCTTTGCGGGCGTCCGGATCAACGCGTGCCAGGTAGGGGTACGGGTACATGGCCCAGGACAGGAGCTCCTCCTCTGGGGCCAGCAGGGTGACGTGGCAGAGGTACCAGTCGTCGTCTGCAAGAGATGCACACACTGCTGGCAGCTTGTTCACACACCCAAGAGGAGGACTCGAACTGCACTGACCGAAGTGGGTTTATAATGGAAACCGCTGGGAAGCCGAGAAGCAAAAAATGTGCCGACAGATCACACCTGGGAAATAATGGTGCTTATTTTGTTTACATCCCCTCTGGCAAAACCATATGAATGTAGAAGAGATAACACAGCGTGCGAGGATGTTTCTGAAGCACTCGGTTCCACGGCACCAAGGCTGGGTGCTCGCACAGCGCCGTACTGGGCTCTCGGTGGAGGAGTTACAGGAGCAGGGCAGGGACAGAAGCTCCAACCCACTGCTCAGCCCTCCCCAGGAAATCTGTGCCCGAGAAGCAGTTCCTGTCAGCCTCCAAATCGTGGCTAAGGAAGTCTTGTAATCTTCAGGACTGAAACACAAAATTAGTTTCTAATTACCTGTTTTTTCCCTCGAATTAAAAATAAATAATTAATTGCCAGGAAACACCTGGTGCACTGAATAAATTAATAAACTTCCATCTCAAATATCATAGAAAAAATAAGTGGTTCTAGAAATCCTATTAATGCTTGCCCTACAAATTTGCAATTTTCTTTATGAATTGCATTTTATGAGAGCAATTTTTAAAAATGTAATCAAATAGACTGAAAACTATGAAAAGATCAGTGTGTTTTGGTAGAAACAAAAAGGAAAAAAAAGGGGGAGGGGGGCTCATTTCTTTAGGTTTAAGTTGCCTTCAGGCTGCAGACCTCCCTGCAGACAGAGCAGTTACCGAGGCAGCAAGGTGCAGTGCTTGGTGGGCAGGCAGCTTGCACAAAATCTGTTTGTCTTTAACTTTACACATCATCATGAAGAGCAGGGGAAATTGTTGCCTATTTCCAAGATCCTCCTTGTTGTTTTGTTGTTGTTTTGTTTTTATTCCCCTGTTTCAAGCACCGTTCACTTCTCTCACTCAGATTTGGTCATACACCTTCCTCATAAACCACCTAGGAAATCATAAATCAGACTTCTCAGACTTAGCAGTTTATCATACTTTTACCTAACTAGATGTTGTATGGCTGCAAGCCACACTTGTGCCCCAGTTTCTAGTCATTAGCCTTGACTAACAACAGAGGTTTTTTTGTTTGTTTGTTTGTTTGTTTTTTTACCATTCCAGCTGCTTTTGAACACTCCAGTCTTTGTTTTGCAGTTAAGATCAGTCCCCGGTACTCCAGTACTACCTAAGGATGGACCAAGCATGGGTGTCAGATTCTCATAAAGCAGCTCCAAAACAGCCCCTAGCACCAAAACACCTGCAGCCCAGTCGTCACCAACTACACAGCATCCTAGAAGAAAAGCACTGGATCTGAAAAAAAATAAATACATATGGACATTGTTTATGAAGGCTCTTCCATGTGTGTTCTTGTGCCTTTCAGAAATTTCCCCAAATTTCAATATCCACAGGAATGATCTACTTAAAGAGTATTTAAGCTTATAACAGATGTCTTATGAGAATAATTCATCTTTAACTAGCATTCATCGCTGGTTTTACAAATGCCTTTGTGCCTACAGAAGTGATATTTACTCAGTCATGCTGCCAGCTGTGCCCACTCTCTCCTGCCCAAATGGCCTTTGAATCCAGTGGCTTACTCGTTCCTACAAGCCTTACGAAAGCCAACAGGGATCCCTAATAATGGTTCACTCTGAGGGAAAGCAAAAGATAAATTAGTTTTCACATGGTCTTGATGAGTGGACTGGTGCAGTTCCAGTGCAGCACGAAAATGACAGGTCAGCTCCACACCAAACACTGATAAGAGATTGTAGAGGGTGAAACTTCTGTTAGTGAACAGATTTTGTGCCTCAGAAATACTCCTAAGGTTTGGGTAGAGTGCTCAGGGGTATCATATCCCCTAAAACACACTACCTTGCCTACTGGGCTCCGTTGCATTAGGTAGGTATGGCCATATCTCGAAGGCAGGGCAATATCCTTACCATTGGACCTGATGCTTGTTCCATACACACAGCATTTATTTCCCCGGCCAAAACCTCCACCAACCCACCTGATGTAAAGCAGATGTACCCGTAGTAGTAGGCACAAAGCACGCCTTACTCTGCTGGTGACAAGTTCTGGTTTTGGGTCCTTCCATCAGCAGTGTGCAAGCAAGAAGTGTACAGTGACAAGAGCAGAACCTCGTCCTTTCCATCAGCCCATTTCCTAAGATGATGTTTTTTAAACGCTTTTCTTAATCTTTCTCTTAAATTTTTATGCACCAATTGCTGTGCTGGCACCAAAACTTTAATGCCTGCACTGAAATGCCTGCGTGGAAGCCACCAGCACACGCAAGTGAGGACAGCCTTCAAAGGGGAGCAGCGACGCACGGATGGGATGAAGATCAGCTCCGCTTCGGGATCGTATTTCCAAAAGCAAAGGCTGTTTGCACACCTGCCTAGGTACGAAGGAATGGAGAAACTACCTGTGCAAACTGGATTTGGGGCATCCTGCCCTGCAGCACCAACATCAGCCACACGCTGTGCTCGTGGGGTGGGAGGCAATGGTGAGGGCACGCAGGGATATTTCTGGCAAGGTGCAGCATTGATCTGGGTCTGAAACAATTTTTAAGTGCCTTCCTGTTGCTTTAATACACTGACATCTCAGAAATATGAAATCATAGGCTGTGTAAAGAGAGTTAGCAGGCTTGCATTAAGGATAAAGGGCTGCATATTCTCCTTTGGAGATCTCTGCTCTTCTCTTTATCTTGTTACAACAAGGCATCTATTTAAGTGATGAGAAATCCTTACGTACCTTGCTAGGAACACTTGTAACAAACTTTACATTTACCTCTTCACTTTTGAAGTTTTTTGCTTGTTTCTGATCTCTACGTGTTACCACACATTCTTACCACTTATTTATTGCCTCTGGGTCACTACATATTTTTACCATGAGATTCTTCCAGAGATACAGACAGACAGGGTAACACAATAACCTTCATCCTGGGGCTTGCTGTTTTGTCTAACGATCTCTGGCTGTTAAAATGGTTTTACGGTTCAAGCGAGCCAAGCCTTTCCTCTGCTGGCACCTGAACTTGAAGGCATAGCGGTGGCATCCACATATGGCTTTAATCAGTCCGATAGTGGGAAGAGAAAACAGCAGCGTGACCCCCGGGCCTGACTGCCAGGTCAGATTTCTGCTTCTGGTCTCAGGTTTGGTTTGCTCTAAAAATGTTGGGGGGTGCCAGGAAGAAATGGGCTATTTGGGCATGAAAAAACTAAGCTGTATCTTCACTGGAAATCAGAGCTGGCAACATACAAGGTTACTCATTAGTTTTCACAGAGGCTGCATTAAGCAGATTAAATGGCTTTACCTTCCAGGTGGGCATACTGGTGGATGTATTTTTTCTTTCAGAAAGCGCAAGGAACTCGAACTCCTTGATGTTTGAAAGTGTAATATGGGCTAGGTGCGTTTTCAGGTACTTCAGGATCTGACAGACATCTTTTTAAAAACGTAGCTTGCTGTCGGTGAGTCGCACGGCTCGCTGCTTATCAGGCTCTACCTACGACACCCCTGGCGAGGAGCGGGTCCACAGAGCCCTCTCTGCCCTGAGGGCAATCCCATGCCCATCACTGCTACTGCTAAGTCAGGATTCAGGAGGCTGCAGTACTCTGTACGCACATTTATTTCAGTATTTCAACGCTAATACCTCATCTTCTAGGTCTACAGTGACACACTGCCCTGTGTTACTGCCTTTTCCTTGAAAAGAAAAAGCCAACACACAAACATCACTGGAGAAGCAGCAGGCGTGAAATGCCTGTCTCCACTCATACCATTTTTACGTAACACATGGCAATTAGTGAGGGTCTGATGGCTTCGTTTCTCATTTAAAGAGAATGAATTAATGAAAAGTTGGGCGCATGTCCCATAGTATTGATTGCTGTGTCGCCCACTGTTAATTACATTTGGTAAGCGGCATGAGGAGAAACGAGGAGCAGGCAAAAGTTAATTCTGCTTGGCTTTAGACAGTTCACCAGATTGCTTCAAATGAGAACAGGATGCTCAAAGCCTCCAAATGTTGTCTTCATGTAAAATAAGCAGGTAGAATGAGATCCCAAGTTCACTACTGCACACATTTGGGAGATCGTTTTTATTTTAAAAGTGGCTCAAAGGAGTGACTGAATGACCTTGCCCCACTTGATCATCGAATTCCTTTCTCCCTGAGGCTCATCTCTTGTCAATACTTTATCGGTGCACAGACAGGAGTAAAAATACATCGTACCGCACTGCGCCGGAGAGGACAGCACGGCTGATTTACACGACGCTGCCCACAAGGTTATTTGCTTTCGTTAGGGATAAGCAAGGCGGTCAAACAGCACGCCACCCTCCTGGCTTTGTGGCTTGACTGAGAAGTTCTGCTTTGAATGTCAGAGGGTTTCTTAAGGTTCGGGGCTGGAAATACTGCCCAGCATTTTCACCGTGCTGATTCCCAGCTGTGCAGCCCAGCGCTCCCCTGTGCGAACAAGTCTCTTAACAGCACTGGGATTCACAGCCTGCACACGATGGGAAAGAGATCACTGCCCCGAGCGCGCTTCAATGTATTTGTTTTCCTTCTAGCTCTACGTCTCACAGTTCCCAGCCATTACAGGCTGTATAAAACACCTACAGAAAGCCCTACAACCCCCCTCTGCAATGAAGCAGTGCGAGAAAAAGAAAGAAATGCCATCCACCGATGCTGTCAGCGACCCAAACCTCTGCCAAACTCCGAGTAAGAAGAGCAAAGCAGCTCCAGGGGATGTGCGTGTGTGTGTGGCTTGGGGTGCTTGTGGCACCTTCATCCCCTGTCAGACCCCATCCCCATCCCCTGTCAGACCCCGAACATTCACCGCAGCGCCCAGACGAGGGTCCCGGAGCCCCCTTACCTCGTCCCCCTCCTCTGTGCACCTTGACGAGCGCCTCGGCGCCGCCGCCGGCGGGCAGCTCCCCCCTGAGGTAGAGGCGCCCCGAGGCCCTGTCCACCCCCAGCGGGGCCTGCCCGGGGGCCGCCATCTCGAACCAGCCGCCCGCCTCCCGGCCCGGCGGCAGGGTGAACACGGTGTCGCCCACCCTCGCCCCCGGGGGCAGGCGGGCCGCGTACCGCCGGGGGCCGGGGGGCAGCCCGGGACCCCCCAGCCCCGCGGCGGCCCCGCAGAGGGCCAGCAGAGGCGGCAGCAGCACGGCAGCCCGCAGCATGGCACGGCTCGGCACGGCTCGGATCGGCACCGGGCTCCCTCCACGTGGAGCCCCGGCCCGCCCCCGCCGCCGCTGCCAATGAGGGCCGGCAGGGGCGGGCACCGCCGGTGGTCTGCACCGGGCAAAGCCACCCTCAGTGGTGTCCCCAGTGCTCCCAGTGCCAGTCCCAGCCTGCCAGCATCTCCCCTCACGGCTTGGGGTCCCCTTTGTGCCAAGGCGATCCATCCCGCTGGTCAAGCTGCTGGAAGTGCTCTTCATGCTGAGCCCAGCTTCCGTGGTCTACCGGGGGGCTCTTGGCCAGGTGGCTGTGCCATAACCCCAGTGATGACTTGTCCAGGCTGTTAAGGGAAACTGCTGAAGGGCCCGAGCTGATCAAAAAAGCTGATCCCGATCAGCTTTGGTTGGGCATTACGGGCAGACATCAAGATGACGGCCAACTGCTAGGCCGTGCTGGGAGCTAGCAGGGCATGAGGAGATCGCACTCCATTCCTGCCAGCTCTCGGCCCCCATTGTTACCCCAGGAAGGTGATGGGATGAGCCACATCCCATCCGAAAGGAAACCCCAAATGTTGCTCAGCAGGGTGTTACCAGTAACAGGAAACCACCATCAGGATCCAAGCAGCGTTAACTTGCTTTCACACCTCACTTTTCCTCTTTGTGCCCTACCTAAAAATAAAATGTGAATAATTCCCTACCTCCTAAAGGCACCGGAAAGAACATTAAATCATGACACTTACCCTGAGCCAGCCAGAACACTGGAATTTCTGGTCCAGTGTTCATGGTCCAACCATAAGCGGGCCACAAGATGATACATTCTCACATACATTTAGGAACATACGGTTTTGTCTACAGCATATCAAGACATGGACTGGATTATATTCATACTACTGGGATAAATAATCCCTCGCACATGTGAACCCAAACACTGTTAATATGTCGCTAACACAAATTTCATGATGTAAATTTAGGCACCCGTTGGCAGAATTAGGGCACATGCCTCCAGAAGAGAACCAGTGGGAACCTGCCCACCACGGACATGGACCAGCACAGCCACCTTGTTTTCAACACCCAATTGCACAAAATCATCACAATGACCAAAAATAAGAAAAAATAATTTGTGCACACAAATCCTACCCTAAAATATAAAGCGATGCAAATCAGGTTGATGTGCATTAGAGTGCAATAACCAGCTCCAACATTGTAAGACTGGATCTCAGCCAGGCACGGCTGACGCACCACTCTTACTGGTGTCAGGCAGTTATATATAATGGGGTATTCAGAAGTTTTTTCAAGCTATAAAAAAGGACTGAACTGTGTATTTTGTTGGAAACTGATACCGATGCACAGAGAAACATGTCTCTGTCTCGTCAATGAAAACCATTTTTCTCCTGGAATTAAGGGGCAGGGAGGGAACATCAGTTCAGCTGATGGGGATTAGGGGAGTTCAAAGCAGGGGCCTTTGGGTCTCCATGGGGCCAGAGGTTGATATTCTGTCCTTGTTACTGCGTGGAAAACCAGGAGCAAAACATGCACAGTTCACAGATGACTCCACATCCATCAGGGATCAAAAGGCAGCTCCAGCACCACAGGAAGGGCACACAGCTCCCTAAGGCTGTGTTTTGCTGAGTATTAGGTTTCCTGGGCAGGACACTGCTGAAAGAGTTGGATGGCTCTTTCCACATAGCCCCATTTTCTAAAGAAACTCGAGTCTTGCTGTGAAACTGAAGCAAAAACCATGGAGAGACTGATCCAATGTTAATCAAAGAGGCAGTTCCAACAGGAATAGTGGAGGTGGCTCTTGGCTCTGATAGGAAACAACGGAGAAAATAAGTAAATAGAAATATATTAAACAAGCTCTTTAGAAATCTTCAAGACACCATCAGCTTCAGCAGAACTCATTTTTGGCATTCTTCTTGAGCAAACCTGATGGGGTGAACTGGGGACCATGGATCACAAGCAGTAAATCTAAGGCCTGCTCTTGTGAGGCCGAACCAGCAGCAAGACCAGCGGCCCTACTCTACCCACACCAAGGCCCCAGGATAGGGTCATCACATCAGGGAACAGCTCAGGTCACTACAAAATGAGCCCCCCCCATTTTTTTTTTTTTTTTTTTTTAAAAAAAAAAACAAAGACTTCTGCTCTAGCGTACATTTATCCAGGTGTTGGTAATGTGGAAATATATTAAAATTACACTGCTAGTGCCTACATGCTTTTGAGGTAAATTTTCATGACGAAATGAAAGCAAGACTTGGTTTTGATGTACTTCTCCAAGACTGTATGAACAGGTCAATCACTTCTGCTGAAGCAATTGGTATAACTGTGTGTTATTATCCAGATTTGATGTTAGATCAGCCAAAGAAACAACACAAGCTCTTTCCTGTATCCACAGTTTCAGTGGCCAGGCTTGGAAGGGCCAAACAGCTTAATTCTTGCCCATCCTTTGTCAACCTTCTTCAGAGGGGAAAATGGCATAGGGATTTCACACTCATTCTCATTTTACAGAAAAGGTTGGTATTTATTGCAACAGTGCAGCAAAAAGCCTTAAATGTTTTTGGTCCTTCCTCAACCAGTCAATGTAGTAACATTGCGTGATGGTCAACACGCAGTCAAAACTTTGAAGCCCAAAGAAATGCCAAGGCTGTTCAAAATACTGTAGGTGAATGCATGTACGGCTGGTGTGCCATAACCCAGTGAGCCATTCAACAATATTCTATATTGTTTTACATTTTTATATTTTACACACAAATTTTAATTCATGAGATGCATCTCAGCTCATTACTATTACAAAAATGTCTACCACACCTCTGTTAGTAAAGCAATCTGCAAGTGTATAGGAATAGAAGTGTGTGTGTGACTGGGCCACAGCAAAAACTGGAAAATCTGGGAAACTAGGTCCTAGAGACAGATTACAGAACTAGCAATTAAGGAGAGGAAACAAAACTAACAGTACTTTTACCTAACTTCTCTCAAACACTGATTATGATCAGGATACATATTCTGTTATATATACATGTGTGTGTATGTATATACATAGATAAAATACACACTTTATTAAAAAATACATATGTATCTTTATGTACCTGTAAATAGTGTTTTATATATAAGAGAATATTTTGCATCTCACAGCTGGTAACCACGATCTATTCTGGATAAACATGTGGAAGAGTGCAGAAACACCAGCATGTATTTCACAGTGCCAGAAAGCCCCATTCCCATTTCACAGACCCTAGGGTGCTTGAAGCATTCACAGCTAACCATGAATATGTCAGCATCAGAGCATTTCACCTTATTAAAATCAAGCTTTTAAAATTCCTTTTAGATCAGCCAGGAAGGAGTCTGAAGAATTTTTCAAACATTAAGGATGAAAGATGTAAATACGTATTTTTAGGTCACGTGATCCTTTTTTTTTTTTTTTTTTTTTTTGAGAAGCACTTCATCAGGTATTTCTACCAACTTCAGAAATTTTAACTAAAATAATCTCAAGGTTTTCATATTACTACATAGGAAATTATTACAAAATAGTCAGCATTCACTCCTACTAATACCATATAAAATGATAGAATGTAATCATGATCTGTAAAAATTCAAGGCACAATGCATTAGTTGATCAACAAATAAATCAGTAAGCATTGATGTCACATAGCAATTTATTTCCAGCTGACATGCCTGTTGTGGGAGGATCTTTTGGAAGAAAGTTAGGCTTTGATAACTCCATACAAAGCACCTGGTGTTCTGCCACTCATCTTCATAACGGCTTGTCTCGACACGTAGTCAAAGTCAGCATGGCATGGATTCAGTCTGAACAAGCTGCTAATCCTCAAGGGTTGTAAAAAAGTGTTTATTCTGCCCATATTTTGGGCACAGATATTTTGGGAACGATATATGAGGTATAAAGTCTCAACTCGACTGAACGTTGCAGATGCAAATAATACAATACAAAAATTGTTTTATTACCACAAGAGAGAAAGGAATTAAATTACCTATGAACTCCCTCCCACCTGTGAAAGGGTATGAGAGTTGTCAAAAGAAAGCATAAAACGGTTTGTCCCACACCAATCAATTCTTTCTGGACTTGGCTTTTATTACATTTTTTTTGCACAGAAAAAGTTTGTCACAAGAGAAAAATATTTACTATTTATACATCATTGTGATAAAAATATGTCCAAGACAACAAACAGGATGAAAGGAATCAGATTCCTTCAATTTGTTATTAAATAGCTGCACATAAGTATGTCCAGATGCCACATACGCTACTACTAAATGTCACCATTAACAAGTACAGCATCACCAGTAATTCTTCCGCATTACTGAAGTAACAGAGTTTGAAACTTTGGAAGGCATTAAACACCCACCTCTCTCCCACCAAATAAGTAGGTACTTGAGAGGCAGGATTGCGTACATGTAATTGCGCTGAAATCAAAAACACTGCCAGACCTAATTACAAATTTAGACATCCAGCTGAGGTACCAAACAACTCAGAATACCTTTAGGCACAGCTAGCCCTGCATTTGGCATAGGAAGAGTGCAACAAGGAAAAGGTGATATTTTATTCCAGCTGTACTGATAAAGTAGAATTGAGTACTAAAATAACATGCATTGCATGTTTTAAAATTTTCACTTTTTCTTTCTGAAGTTTTAAAAAGAGTACTAAAGGCATGATTATACGGACGTTGAGGTATTACTTCACATGAAATATTGCTTGTATTGGAATAAACTCAGCTTTTCTTTTATCTTTAATACCATAGTTACCATAGTAGAGTCCATCTGTCCATCCATATAGGGGATTTACGGACTCAACCACCACTAGCAATAAACAGAAGCTTCTCGTGACATCTCCAAAACACAACAGCAAAACAGACATCTCTGAATGTAAATACAACAGGCACACCTCCACACTCACACAAACAGCTTATGCTTTCTCCTGTTAGACTTTTGGTTGAAGGATAGTTTATACTTAGTTAACAGTCATTAAAAGGTGTTTCAACGACATTTTACAATCCCTACGTCCAGATCTTGCAGCTCCTACTGACGTGAACTGCATGGGAAAGCTGATGAAGGGTCACACGACTTGGGTGTTTGCAAATGACTTATCAGAAATAAGGTGGTAAGAACAAACTTTGGTCCCTAACCTCTTACCTTTCAGTAAACAGTAATGCAACCAGAGCAAATATCCTCAAAGAATTTTCAGTAACCATTAAACCGTGGCCCTCTTTCATCAGTAATTTACTTATTTTCCCTTGCCCTACTCATAATGGAAATTGCATTTAAGATTTGCATTTCCTTGGGAAGAAAGGAAAACAACGTTTTTATGATAATATGAACAGAACCCCTTATGTTCTGGAAAGCCTTTACTCAATTAGTCTGAAATACCTCCTTGCAAATCTACCAACTGTGTTCAAGTGTGGTAATTTAGTATGTGAAAAAGTGCTTTTAAAGACAAAAGATTACGACAAAACTGTAAATGTCAGTTTAAGTGTGATCTGATTAAACTGTAATCCACAAGTCTAATGGTAACAGGCAAGTGCCTGAAAATGCTATGTTCATTTTATTCTTTCAAGGTAATTTTTGGCGTTTTCTAAAACCAAGCATACCAGAAACTCGAAACACAAAGGAAGAAATAAACCAGCAAAATAAGAACACAATTTGCTATGCAAGTTCTTATTCTTCCCCATGAACAGTTGTTAGTAAGACGGCTGGCATACATCCTAGGTGCACCCACTTACTGCAGGAGTGTCTTTGGAGGCAGGGGTATTAAGACACAATGGAAGCTCTAGAAGTTGGAGGGACAGGAATTTCTTAAAAAAGAATCTTCACAAAGAGAAACACCAACTGAGTTTGTTTTTTTTTTTTTTTTTTTTTTTTTTTAATAAAAGCTTGCAAGGCACATGTTTCAACTGAACTGCAACATCTACAGCAAAACAGATCAAACTTGCAAAACATTCCCCCGACCCGCTCAGGGATTTAAACCTGTGACCTGGGTTGAAGACCAAGGTAGGGTTGTGTGCACAAGTCAGATGTGATTACACCCCACGGTTGTCCTTTTGAGGGATATCATGAAAAGTACTGCTTCTTTTTTTTTCCCCACAGAAGGCAGAGATTAGAACAGACAATGTTTTTGATAATCCATAACTGGATAAGAAATTCAAGCTTATCATTTTCTTCATAAAATATGAATCTTCCAGTCACTTGGTTTAAAAATGATGCCTTCTGACTGGGACGACAGCAACGTCACTCCCAGTAAAAGGCTCCTCTCTGTTACTTAAGGCCGCTGTGCCAATGATGCTGCTATACAATTTTCTCTAATATAAAAAGCAAGGTAAAAATCTTATGTGATTCTTCTACTGCAGAATCAATTGAAGTATCAAGAATATGTCTTTAAAACTATGACAAAACTAATAATAACTATGTCACAGTTCAAATAAAGTTCAACATGTTCATTCAAACATGTATAAAGGCCAATGCGCTACAACGAAGCTTTCCTTCGATGTACAGATGGCCCCGTTTGTGTTTTCCTTAACATATGTGCTCTACGTGTAAGTATTCAGACTACGTTCTGTGTGGTCACACACACATCCAGCGTTGCAGTAAAACACAACAGGCAGTCCAGGGTAGTTGAGCATTGCATCTTGGCATGGCATCGTAAGGCATGAAGCCAGCAGCAAATCGGCTTCATCCACCCAAGTGCAACTGTAACCCTGAAACTTGCTACCTGGAATGCCTTATTGCTGTTATGAAATGGTATTCGTGAACGATCAACTTCAGGAGAGCAAACGACTGACACACAGACATGTAATTCCTGACAGGAATTCAAACAAGCTCAAATTATATATGGAACTCTAAAATTACTGCCATATATGAAACCTATAGCACATACAGAGAAGGCTTCTGCATGCCTGCTATAGCTAAAGCTAATACACTAGCTTCTGTTTTGATATTCTAATTGAAGTCTGAAACAGTCCAGTGCGGTAAAACAAATGCACTCGTGCAAGAGCAAATAAATGCAGACTGCATTTGGCCAGAGAGGCAAACGGGCTATCCTCAACACAGTGACTGTATCCCCAAAAAGGATATTTACTTTTAACCTGTAACTCAGTTACACTGACAAACGTTTCTCTCAGTGATCACATCCGTACTTTTAATGGATTCATCTGACTCACAGACCTAAAAATATGACTGAAAGTAAAAACCAGATTACAGGCATGTTGACATTTACAACAATAAAGCTTTTCTCTTTTAAATCACTCCAATAGTGATAACAGATTTTAAAAGAACCTCAGCACTACCTCTTAGTGTAAACAAACGTATCTGCATAGAGCAGAGAGAAATCATGCATTTACACCAACATGTTGCAATTCCTAATAATGTCAGAGTCAAAATCTCTGAAGTCGCATTTTATTA
Organism: Oxyura jamaicensis; assembly: GCF_011077185.1. Lineage (NCBI taxonomy): Eukaryota > Metazoa > Chordata > Aves > Anseriformes > Anatidae > Oxyura > Oxyura jamaicensis. The sequence goes on along the minus strand of NC_048894.1, from coordinate 134,798,100 downwards.
ACAAATGCAGTAGGGAGAACTTTGCAGCTTTCGTTTGCAGAATGGTTTACAGATTTTTCAGTTGAAGATTCATCCCATTTTGCCAGCTGTTTCATTAAGGACTTCTGGATTCCAAAGAATCACTTCCACGTGCCTGAAAGACTGGTCTCTGGGCCAGGTGTTACAAGAATACCTAACTGCAGGCAGCTCCTGACGGATGAATAATCTCTTCCAAAACTTAAGCCCTGGCTTTCTGCCCAGCTACATCTACATAAGCAAGGTTACCATTACCTTCTGTTGGGTTTTCCATTTGTAACACCAGGACTAGGCCCAGAGCTGGAGTTAAAGCATCATTCGTTCTCTTGAAAGTACATCAGCTAGCAACAAACCAAACAGGATGAACAGGTAATTCGTGGGGTCATATAGGAAAGACAAAATTTGGAGGGAAGCAAGGCTGCACAGTACTTTCAGGTATTTTCAAAGATCCCAGTGTAGTTGCATAATCGATGTAAAAACAGCTATGGACTACTGTACCTTTGCTTATCAGTGGTGGTGAAGATAGCGTTTAAAGTTACGGTTATGGCACTACTGTAATATGACAAAAAAAGATGTAAGTTGAATGAAGTGAGTATCTTCCATCCCTCCTCACACAGAGGATGCACACACACACACATACACACAGCAGCTCACACACAGAGGGAGTGAAAGAGAAGTGCAGAAGTCTCAGTAGCAAACCTAGGTGTCCTGCTACACTTGTCTAACAACAAGTACAGCACGCTGTTGTGTACTGGCCCATTCTGATGGCTCCTAAGACACACATACGCACACACACAGACATACTTAAGCATGGAAAAATCCTGAAGACGAGTTCTTTCCAAACTGAAGATCTGACTTTGTCAACCTCTCCAGCTAGGTCTAAGTCCAAGCACTTCCACCAGCATGTCTCCAACAACACAGAGATCAGTGCCTTAACCTATGCAGGTGTTGTTTAAATAAAGTTCTTCCTTATTTGATTTATACAAACTCCGTATATACACGTAAGATGTACGAATGTGTTTGATAAACATAGCAATGTTTACAGTGGGAAACAGGATGAATAAAAAAAACAGACTAACAAAAGAAAAAAAATCAAACCCAAACACTTACTTGAAGACTCGGGATACCGCTTTCTTGCTAGACAATAAAAGATATATGACTTAAATGAGGTCTTTAACATAACTTTTCTGCATTTTCCAAAGTCTACCCACATCAACAGTCTAACACTAAAGTTAGAAATCTCAGTTAGATGAAGATTAAGATGATTTATAATGGGAAGACAAATGCAAGAACAAGGAAGACTGTCACGCTTTCTTGTAGAGACTGTAAAATTGACAAATTTTCCTGTTTTCTTCAAGGATGGTATCTGTATCTGTTGGTCTGTAGTTCAAACAGTTCCAGTTTGGTGAAATAAAGTTGTCAATACACTGTTTGTGCCCACATGTAACTGCAAAAATAACTTCCTTGAGCAAAAGGAACTCTTCCAACTGGATCCCATTCATAATCAATCCTCAGAAAGAAGGTTGCATGCTTTTTCATGACTGGAAGGATATCACAGTGTTGATTCTATACACAAAGTAGGATCTATTCCAGTACACCCGAGTAAAATAATTCACATATGGAGAATAGTTCATTTTGATTTCATGACAAAATCGTCCATATTTTGAGTAGGCATAACTGTCACCTTCCTCACAAACCACCTGTCAGAAAAGAACAAAATTAATTAAAATACTGAAGATAAATCATTACAGAATGCATTTCTGTACATTTCATTTATTTCTCTGTCCTCTACATTTCATTTATGATATAAGTATTTAATTTCCATACTGCATGATTTCAATAACCTGTAAAATACATTCCCCTATAATTTGTTTAACCATCTTGAATTAATACCTTTGCTGGGAAAATGGACATTAAAACCAGTGTACTATACTCATATAATTAAGAACAATGGCAGTGGAACCTATCCACATGTCCCATTTACCCAGTACTTCAAACATGACCTGCAAGGAGCATACCACCTATTTAGGGAAGGAAATTCTCAATTACCTTTTCCAGGCCAAGTAAGTTTGACATACCTAATAAAGACTGAGGATGCACATGTGTGCACATCTCCCTGTAAATCCCAAACAACTGACTTGGAAGAGATTCCACGCATTTTTGCATCTACTGTCCGATACCCATGTAGAAATCCCTTCTTTACACTTTCTAGTGGCACAAGTTTACATGGGTTTAAAAAAAGGTGGTAAGACAAATTCATGGAGAAAAAAATAAATAAATTGCTGGCTACCAAACACAGGTATTTCTCCTGAACTAGACAGTCCTTCAACAACAGATTGCTGGAGAACACCTGTCTTGCCATGTATAATCATCCTAAAGCATATGCTCTAAGCCAGGGTCAGAAATAGGGTACTGGACTATGTGAATATATAGCCCAAGTTAGAATGCAATACCCACATTTTCTTCTTAAGCTTGGCAATTTGGAAAACACAGAATCCCAGAGAGGCAGAGATAGGAAGGGTCCTCTGGAAGCCAGCTGGTTCCACCCCTGCTCAAGCAGTGACACACAGAACAGTTGTCGAGGACCATGTCCAGGAGGCTTCTGAAGGTCTCCAAGGAGGAGACCCCACAGCCTTGTCTGGACAACCTGCTCCAGTGCTCAACCACTACAATATTAATATCATATCATTATTATAACAAAATGCATTATTCCTGCTGCTCATTTGAACATTTTTCTACAGCTAGGATGCCTAGCAGGCAACCCAATATGCACTGAGCCACAGACAGGCAGCATTCTGCTCAGGGTGTGGAGTCCCCACCCCTGGAGGTATTTAGGAGATGTGTGGGTAAGGCACTAAGGGACATGGTTTAGTGATGGGACTCAGTAGGTCAGGTGGGTGGTTGGACTTGATGATTGTGAAGGTCTTTTCCAACTTCGATAATTCTACAATTCTGTGATAAGCATTCAGAATAACAGATTTTAATTGAAAGTCGGATCATCAAGCTTCTTTACCCCTTCGTCAATCCACTATAAATAGAATAAACCTCGTCACTCTGACAATCCCAATTACACAAAAATAGTATATGGTTAGTTTTGCTTACTGACAGCATTGTGCATAGTTTTTATGGTGCAAAGATAAGCTTGTTGCACTTTTAATCTTTTTTTCCCCCTTTGATTAAAATTATCATTGAAAGCAACAACAGCTCTGAAAAGTATCAGAAAGTGTTCCTTAGGATGAACTGCTGAATAACTGGGTGTTACGAATGAGAAGAGGAAGAAACAAAAGAACAAAAGAGGAAGTATTAAAAACCTGACAGTACAGCTGGGCTGCTGAAGTTACGATGAGATCAAAATTATGTGTAAGGCAGTGAAGCATGCAGGAAGCACAGGGAAGAGAGATGCATTGGTATGAGGGAATGAAATCCTGAAACTGTGGTTAATTGTTCCAGATGACACGCTCAGTATGGAGCAGGGACAGGAACTGACTCATGCAAAAACAGATCTGAGAAGAAACTGAGTGATAATGTGTTGATTATCAATAGCAGGTGTTATTCCCCACCCTCCAGCCCCCAAAGCTGAGTATATTGATTACAACATGGAATAACCATGGCATAAATGGAAGTAATACAAGAACAGAGACAATATCCTCCATGGATAAACTGGCCAGGACACCTCCAAATGAAACTGACACCAACTGCAGGTTATTTTGAGTATGTAGGAATTTTAGAGTAATCCCCAAAACATATCATCCCTATAACTACTCCCCCAAATGAAAGCAACTAGAGGAATGAAACTGAGTTTATTAATTTTAAAATCTTACCTTTAAAACTAGTAAGGAATGCCCTCTGAAGCAGGGATGTACTGCTTTTGTAATAACCTCTCATGTGGTACAGTCAAATATTTAGGTAGTTAAGCAGTATTTAATGATTGGCAGAAAAGCAGCATTGCTACATATTGATGTATTAGGAGGGATTAAGACATGTAAAGAACAATATGGGGTAAGAATACAAAGCTGTCTAGGAAACAGACAAGCCAAAACTTAACTGATCACTTATAAAATTTATGAATCTTTGTCCACACATCAATTACAATCAGACAAATAAGAACAGCATTACAAGAATGTTTCCTTTTAAATTAATTATTTCTGTATTCAAACTCACTTTTATCTTGCTGTTACTTACATGACCATTAGCAATATCCAGCAGATCTTTAACTCTACATCCTCTTACAGGTCCCACTTCATTGCAAATTGAATCTTCAATAATCAGAAAATTGGCTTTGTAAGAGGTGAGTATCTTATAAATATCCTCTGCCGACCTCTTTGAATATATCTGATAAATCTGTAAATTAGGAACACATTTTAATGCCAGGTAAAAATCAGTAGAAAATTAAATACTTTGGGGGTGAGGAGGACAAAACTTACTTGTAACAACAAATTATACGTGCACATCAAGCTATAAAATATCTATTTTTGAACTCTCCGGAGGTGAAGTAATGGGGAGCTGAATAGGAAGTATTTGTCTCTGCTAGTGACAAATTCCCATCTTATATACTCCAAGTGTTCTGATATGTCTTCAGAAAGAGAATATTCATTTCTGTCCAGACTGGAGCACTGATAATCTACTTAATACTACCTTCCCCATTTGCTGGACTCCCATGTCCTCTTTCCTTCTAATTTATTTAATTTTGCCCCCATTACATTTGGGTGAAGAATCCAGTATCCTGCTAGAGATTCCCATTTCCCTACTGTAATCCTGCAGTGTTCAAACACGGAGTGAGAGCTCAGGAAGAGTAGTGTAGAGTAGCAACTTTGATTTCTCTCCTGATCTGGGCAAGTCTGTTCTGCTTTGTGACTTTCCCCATAGCAAAATACACAGAACCAAAAATCTATCAACATAATTCAGAAATGACAGTGTGCCTAAAACTCAGCATTGCCACACTGCTCAGTAAGGAATTTTGTTCGTGTGATTATTGGTTATGTATTGCTGTTACCTTTCTTCACAAGACTTCATGCTCTTTTCTCACCTTAGACTGCAAACACTTTGGAGAAAAGACACTATACAGAATAACACTTGTGTACAGTGGGAGTTGCACCAAACAAGTAATTTACACTGCCAGGTCACCCAGGCAACATGAAAGCACAACACAAACGTGTATGCCATGAGGAATGTTACAAGGTCACCTTCTCTGGAATATTAACATTTACAGTACTCCCACACATCTCAATCAGGCACTTCAGTCTTACACGATGGCCTACAAATCATTGATCGTACATACATATTTATGGAATTGGATACTCACGTTTTCATTTCTTTTTAGAAGATCATCATCATTATATATAGGCAAGCTTGACACCATCCATCCAGTACAGAGCTTAATCACACCCATTAATTGTGGGCTGCCTGCAAACACAGCAGCCACAGGAGCCTGCCTTCTGCAAAAGCAATATCAACATACGTCTGAGTGCAGGAGGCATTTGTCAAAATTATTGTTTTTTTAATTTTAAACACTGTGTGAATCTTTAAAGGTGCTACAGCAAGAATAAGAGTGCATGAAGGTATTGTTAGGGATCTAACTGCAACTGGCATTAATTCCCTGGTGGCATTAATGACTTGCAGCACAACAGAGTTTGCAAGGAAGGCCTTCTGGTGGGGCAAGGGCTGATGGCCATTCTCTCCTCTTTGCACCAGTCAGAGTGGTCCTTGATCAAACTGTTGGTTTGCCAAATGGTTGCTGTCTGATGACAAAACAAGTTTGGGAGGGAGCGCTGGTAGTGGGAGAAACAATGTGATGTTGTCTTGTAAGTGGCAGACTTGTGATTATGTTCGTTTGATCTGTAGGACAACATATTTCATCATTTATGAGTAAATACTGTCATGATATAGTATAACATCTACAGTAATTATACTTCTGGATTTTGATTTCATCTTTTGATTATTCACACTGCTGCATTAGTGAAAGAAAACAGCCATTGTCACACACTATTACAGACCTTGGGCAAATTTTCCTGCAGAGAAAATTCAAATAAATTCATTTTATCAGAGCAAAAGTTATAAGAAAATATAGTATAATAATGACATTCAATTAAAATTCCAATATGGATATCTAAGCATATCCTAAAAAAATAAAAAAAATCCTTTTCATTAGAAATACGAACAGCTGCTACAAATAAGGGTAGTCAAATTGCTCTTAGCTGAGTGAATCTCAATGCAATTCACCATGATTAATTATGTACTTGAAGTGTAATATATGCAGACTAATGTAAAAGCCATTAGGTTCTTGGCATTATTCCACTTGCTGCCTTGAAGAGCTACAGCAGTGACAAACAACATACACTACTATTAACAGAAAGAAGAAATTGGCTGGAACACCATAATTACCAGCCTTGTCTTTTCTGAAGATGAACAGGTTGACATTAAAGACTCCATAAATACAGAAAATAATATTCTTAAAAAATACAGTTAAAGGTAAGTACGTTATTTGAACACAGGGGACTTAATTTTCCACAGAAGTGCAGTTCCTAATGACATAGTTCAAAATTTAATTGAATTAGGCCATAATTGAGTTCTGAAACTTTTGGTGAAAAATACATCTCTGAAAATAACCTGACTCTCACATTTGCCTAGCCAGCCAGATAAGAACCTTTGAAGCCTTCTGCTCAAAGGGAAGTTTGAACCACATGTTACACTTCACGTTTCTTACCTGAAGTCTCTCCACACTTAGGTTTACACATTTCATTTTACTGGCTCCCGCGCACACAAATTTCATTGTTTCTATGCCCCATGGCATTACAGTCAATATGACTCCTCTGATCTACTGAAAGGTCATCAAGGAAAGAAGCAAGTACTAGGATGTACATGTTTATCTGGAAATCAGTTCTAGTAATGATATCAAATATGAGTTGATTGCATGTTTCAGGATCTTCTCTTTTTACCAATGACAAATTCCTGTTACATTCCACGGCAGTTTAACACCAAACTTAAAATACTAATTTCTCCTCCCATCTCCCCCTACATCATGTAATGACTTGGTAAGTGAAAGCTAAGATTAATAGAGGTGGCTCCACAAAATGCTGTTATAAAAATACCTTGACATAAAGAATTAAAATGAAATATAGAACTACATACTTACTTTATCCATGTCATGAGTTCTACTGTGTCAGGATCATAAAATTCTTGTATTTCTGAAAGCTCAGACATTATCCTAGGGAAAAACTGATGGAAACATACTTGGTTACATACAGTTAAAAAATAAAAGAAAAATTTTATGGGCCATCTCATTATGTTATGGCCTTCAATAACACAATAGAAATGTGTTTCAACTGAGTTTTCTCTAAGCGGTATTTTTGTTTGAGTACTTTGGGAAACATATTATTTGTACTTGCCTGACAGCAGCAGACCTTCTCCAAAATAAACATAAATTAAACCTAAATTCTCATCTCTAATTATCTTAATACTTATAATTAAAATCAACCAAACAATAACATCAAAAAAACAACCATCATCAACTTTAACTGGTCTTCAATGCATCAACATCATACAGAAAATAAATAAGAGCACTAAAACAAGAAGCTGACAAATCTCTCATGGCAAACCTACTTGAGCAGGGAGGCTGAACTGATGCAACTTGATGAAAAGCAGGAAAGAAGAGAACAAATATCCTAGAAGAATATCATTGTGGTTGCCAGCTCTTAAAAAGGTAAGTGGAGGTTACAACTATGGCAGACTAAATGGACAAATTTATGCAAATGATTGGAGTCTGCAACCAGACACAATAGGGTTGCCTGGGAAGGATACAGAGACGTTGTCTGAGCAGCCAAGGATCAAATTAGGAAAGCCAAAGTCCTTTTAGTATTAAATTTAGCCAGAGTAATCAAGGGCAACAAGCAAGGCTTCTGTAGGTACATCAGTGATAAAAGGAAGACTAGGGAGACTGCAGGCCCTCTCCGAAAGGAAACAGGAGACCTGGTCAACCAAGACATGGAGAAGGCTGAGGTACTCTTTTTTCCTCAGTCTTCAGTGGAAAGAGCTCAAGCCACATAGCCCAGGCCCCAGAAGGCAAAGGCAGGGAGTGGGAGAATGAAGAACCACCCAGTGTAGGAGAAGATCAGCTTCAAGACCAGCTAAGGAACCTGAAGGCTTATGTGAACTGATGAGATGCATCCATGGGTCCTGAGAGAACTGGTGGATATAGTTGCTAAGCCATTATCCATCATATTTGAGAAGTTGTGGCAGTACAGTGAAATTCCTCCTGGCTGGCAGGGGTAAAACATAACTTCTATTTTTAAAAAGGGAAAAAAGGAAGACCTGGAGCCAGCCAGTTTCACCTCTGTGCCTGGCAAGATCACAGAGCAGATCCACCTGGAAACTATGTGAAGGCACATGGAGAATAAGGAGGTGGTTGGTGACAGCCAGCATGGCTTCACTATGGGCAGATCGTGCCTGACAAATCTGGTGGCCTTCTACAATGGGGTTACAGCATTGGTGGGTAGGGGAAGAGCAACTGACATCATCTACCTGGACTTGTGCAAAGCACTTGACACTGTCCCCATGATATCCTTGTCTCTAAACTGGAGAGACATGGATGTGATGGATGGACCACTCTGTGGTAAAGAACTGGCTGGATGGTCGCACTCAGAGCTGTGGTCAATGGCTCAGTGTCCAGGTGGAGATTGGTGACAAGTGGTGTTCCTCAGGGGTCAGTATGGGGACCAGAGCTGTTTAACATATTTGTTGGTTACATGGACAGTGAAATTGAGTTCACCCTCAGCAAGTTTGCTGATGACACCAAGCTGTGTGGTGCGGTCAACACGCTGGAGGGAAGGGACGGCATCCAAAGGGACCTGGGCAGGCCTGAGAGGTGGGGCTGGGAGAACTTTATGAGGTTCAACAAGGCCAAGTGCAAAGTCCTGCATCCAGGCAAGGGCAATCCCAAGCACATATACAAGGTGGGTGGAGAACGGACTGAGGGCAGCCCTGAGGAGAAAGGCCTGGGGGTGTTGGTTGATGAGAAGCTCAACGTGAACCAGCAATGTGTGCTTGCAGCCCAGAAAGCCAACCATATCCTGGGCTGCACCAAAAGCAGCGTGGCCAGCAGGTTGAGGGAGGTGATTGTCCCCCTCTGCTCTGCTCTTGTGATACTCCACCTGGAGCCTGCATTCAGCTCTGGGGTCCCCAGCACAAGAAGGATGTGGGGCTGTTAGAGCGAGTCCAGAGGAGGGCCACAGACATGACCAAGAGGCTGGAGCACCTCTCCTATGAAGACAGGAGCTGGGGTTTTTCAGCCTGGAGAAGAGAAGGCCCCAGGCAGACCTTACAGCAGCCTTCCAGTGCCTAAAGGGGACCTACAGGAAAGCTGGGGAGGGCCTCTTTGTCAGGAAATGGAGGGATAGGACAAGGGTGAATGGCTTTAAACTAAAAGAGGGGAGATTTAGATTAGATATAAGGAGGAAATCCTTCACTCAGAGGGTGGTGAGGCCCTGGCACAGGCTGCCAGAGAAGCTGAGGATGCTCCAACCCTGGAGGTGCTCAAGGCCAGGCTGGATGGGGCTTTGGGCAACCTGGTCTGGTGGGAAGTGTCCCTGCCCATGGCAGGGAGCTGAAACTATATGGGCTTTAAGGTCCCTTCCAACCCAAACCATTCTGTGGTTCTAAGAACAGTTTCTGTATGTTAATACCAGGGCTGAAAAGCCATAGCACCACAGGAGCTGTTAGACATATACCTGGACTGTCACAGGAACACAAGACAGACAAAAGAGGAACTGCCACTGCTGCCCCAAGGAGAACCAGCTTCACTTCACAATCAGAGCCCTTAGAAAAAATCTAGTTGGATGAGGGACTATGCCTGACTGAATCAGAAGGCAGCCACGCGGAAAGATGCTGAGCTGTACACTCATCCCTCTGTAGCCAAAGTAACAGATTAGGAGCCTCAAGGCATTTGCACTGTCCTGTTCCTATCAATCAAACTTTCCAAGCTCAGAGGTGAATTATGAACATGGAGAACAAACTGTTCACCAATACTTAAAAGCAAAAGCTGGATTTGCAAGGGATGTAGCCCTCTAGAGTCCAAACCTGAACACTGCTTTTACTAAAAAATGATGTGTAAAAAGAATTTTTGTTCAACTAAAACTAGTTTTCTCTATTGTAACCAGTTGCATAACTTTTTTGAGCAATGGTAGCTTTTTTTCAGGAAAAATTATCTGTAACTCTGCCAGAAATGTGTAAAGAGGGAGATTACACTGCAAACAAAATCACTGTTGCTATAAATCACCTGTTGCACAGGTGCTATAAAATGTTAAAACAATGTTAGTCAAGACTGACTTCTATTTTTTTAATTTTTTACAAAGCGTTCAAATATATCTTAAGTTCTTATAAAACTATTCAGACTAACTCATTTGGAGCTATGACACTATAGTAGTGAGTTACACTCTGTGGGATATTTTCAGCATTTTTTACACTGGAAGAAGTTTAAAAAATAGATTTCCAAATACTCTTCCCCTGCCTACCAGTCTGTCTTGCAACATGACTTGAAGTAAAGAATGGACTATTTCTTTTAAACAAGGAAACATCCGTAGCTTTTTCCCCCTGTATTGTAGTATATACAATATCTGTGCACAGTGCTCTACACTAAGGATTTAACTCCATTATAGTCTGCTTGAAAAGCTCTCCGATTATTTGCCTATGGCCTTCCATAATTCTATTTCCACCTAACCTCACTTCCTCTCACTAAGAACAAGATAGAGACAACACACTTTTCAGTATTCCAAGGGTTTATTTGGCAGTTTTCTTTGTTGAGTCAATTCAAATATCCAAAGCGTAACAGATGAACATAATAATGTCTTAATTTAAATTCAAATACTTAATTACAGTAAATGATTGTTAACAAACTGAATTTTCAAACACATCATACTGAAAAATGTAAACAGTTTTGTTTTAAAACGAAATAAAAAGAAGCCAGCAGATTCTCAGATGTCAGCTTTTACTTCTCCTTAGCATTATATTTGTTCAGTGCTCTGACTCGTATTTTGCCTGAAGACAAAACAAAATACAGAAAGGTACTTTTCTTACCTCTTTCCACAAGCTGAATCCAATTATTGTGGGAACTGCCATACTCAGAATGAGAGCCTAGAAAACAGATGTTAGAAGAAATGGATTATGGACTGTTCTCTATTCTCCAACCTAGACTATGAGGATTCTGTTCATACAGGAGCATGCTACATTTATGTCTGAACCCTTAGTGACTAAAGGTAAATTTGTGCAGTCTTCTACTGGGCAAAAAAACTACAAAAAAGAGCTTGTCTAATTTAGCACTGACAAGCTTTTCTGACCCATGTTAACTTTACCACCAGTATTAGAGATGGTTAATTATTGCTCCTATAACAATGATACAAAACAATGATGCAAGGTGCACGTGAAATAGAGAACAGAAGTGAAAACCTCTCAGATACAAACACAATGAGATAATTTGAGAAAAGAAAAAAAATATGAAAAAAGTATTTCAAACTCTGATTTTACTAATGCTTCATTCAGATTAACAATAGTGAGACAAAAAAAAAAAAAAAAAAAACAACAACAAAAAACCATTTTGCATCACACCATCACTCTAACTCGTATCATATACCCTTTGGAAAAGCAGAAGATTGCTCATGTGGTACAGAAAATAGTTGGTAAGGAGTGCACACAAGGCATTCCTCTTGATAGTAAGCTGTTAACACAGCTACTCTATGAAAAAAGCAAGACCATATAGCAGGAAGCATGTAAGTATAAAGTATAAGGGAACATACTTGACATGTATGTGAATATATTCTTACTCCTTGACTGGAAGGACACTGTCAGTGTTTTTGACTAAACAGTAAGTGGCAAAAGTGGCATACATGAATCTTTAAGTATTAAATATTTATTCCTATAAACATCTTGAAATTAAAGGTAGAGTAACACTATCTTCATTTTATTAATAAAACCAGTGCAAAAGGTGACAAAAGCTGCCCAAAGCAACTCTCAGCAAATTACGAATAATGCTAGGATTGGAAGTGTGGGAATTGTTTGCATCACAGCACAAGCTTATCTTCAATCACAGCACTTCTCTAAAATGGCCACACAAGAACAAACCCTACACTAAGTTAACTCCAGCTACCATTTCTTATGAAGCTGTTTTACTCTCAGCAATTAAATAAACCTAGGCACCACATTTTAGTCTCATTTCCTAGTGAAACAAGACTTACGTCAATGCTTACCTGCAGGCCTGTACTTTCTCTCCTGCACTCTTCCTAGCATTTGACCTTCTTGGCCGATCTCAACTAAATATAAGAGGTCTTGAGGTCTCAAAGATTTTTAAAAGAAATTAAATAGATGTGTGAAAGAGAGAGATGAACACAGATCTGCTCCTCCTGAGAAAAAGGCTCTAGTATGAACACAGGTTTATCACCAGGTACCAGAGAACACGTGAAAACATGCTACTAGAAATAAAAGGCATGGGAAAAAGCAGATATGTGAGATCCACTGCTGACAGAACTACACATTCCTATAGTGGGGAGTTCTTTAGGTTTTAAGTAATTGTTGTTTTAAAAGCGATATGCCTGCCAGCTGCAATTCCCAAGACATTGGTGACAGAACTCACCAGCAGTATCGGGTGCACAGCTTTCAGACGAAGCCACTTGAAGAGTGTCATCCAAAGTTCAGGAGAGCACACACCAAATGCAGCAAGCATGCAAACATATGGAGTCCATAGATATTTCATTCTGAAAAATAGCGCAAGAACTTAGTTGGGACTCTGTACATGCCACTGCACAGATTCAGGCTATTTATAAAAGCATTCAGATATTTTTTTGCTTGCATATCCAGACCGTTTGACACGGAATCTGAGATCAAACTTGAAGGCACTGGAAGGTAAACCAAGGAAATCTCTAGCAGAAGAGCAGGCACCTGATTATCTGCTGCAAGATGTAGGAGCAAGATCCCAGGTCAAAGATGACAAAATCCTTCACAGAGTTCAGGGGAGGATGAAAGAAAAACATACAGACTAGTAAAGTCACTTGGCTGTTGCAGTGTTCCAGCCAAACAAGGATAAAAAGTAGCTATTCATCAAAGTTGTACAGACACTGCACTATAAGGGAGTTCCTGAAGAAAGGAAAGGAAAATGTTTAATAAACAATTTACTATTTGCTGGCATCGTTTGCCTCTTGAGGACAGACAAGTCAAAGACAACTACTTGGCAATACAACAGTCTGCTCACTTTACTAATTTGTGAACATTCAGATATTAGGATGACGAGTGTGATACAAACACAAGTTTGCCACCTTCAAGTTGATTTAGCTGAGAGCCAAGACTGGAACAATAAGGTTTTCCAAACCCTAGGTGCTGTAGCTTTAAGGACTAATGCTCATAACACCTTTGGAAACTGTTTTGCTACTGCTTTAACATGTCAAGCAAAGGTATACCTCAGGCTAGCCTAGATAAAAGGTGATGAGTAAGAAATCTTCGGCATATATCTTAGTGATCAAGAACAAATAGTATTCATCAAAACACTACATGAGATCTCACCAGAATACAATATTTGAAGAATTACAGAGCAATTCTACACCTAACTACCACATGGGAAGCGAATCACATTTGCTCTGATTAATTTCTCAGAATTTGGCTGCATTAAAGCTTGGAAAACACATTAAAGAGACCAAGCACAATTCATCACACTCCTCTATCAGAGAGTCAAAATCCTCTCTGCTATCTCCCCTACTAATTAGTACCATTGTATGCCAAAAATATTTCTGAAAAGACTTTTGAATTGCAGACACATTTCAAAGGGGGTTAAAATAGAGCACCACGTCCAGTTAGAAATTCTCTGTTGCTTTCAAAAGAGATACATCAAAACGAGACTTACCCTTCCAAACACATCGCTAGAGAACCAAGTAAAATTGTGTGAATTACATGATAAACTATTTCTGGCCTCTCTCCAATTCGACCATCCTCAAGTTTAACTGTCTCTTTCAGTGGTTCACCACTGCAGTTGGAGAAAATGAGACATCACTTAATTCAGACATTATCTCAGGCAAAGTTGCCAATAAATATATTTTTATGACCGTTAAGTCAGCAGCACACTGAGATCACTCTGTGCCATATCATACACCATCGTTGCACTGCTTATTTGGTTTTCATTCTTTGTCAGTGACCTCTCAGTACCTGCTGTCCCTTGTCTCTGGAGCAATGGCCGTGAATTAACACAACAGGATCACTGCCTGTGACCACCAATCCTATTTTAAGGTACTTCAGCAACAAGAGACAGTCTAATTCAAGAGCATGCATACTCCACTAACATTTAGACAAAGCATGCTGTACACATACTCTAAATTTCTTTGCATCATTAAGCTGGTGAAGATTATGGAATCTGTACGACTACACATACCATGTTATCACAAAGTAAGATTACAAAAACAGCTTTCAGTGACAGTGCTATAAAATATGATGGATATATAATTATAAATAAAAGACAACCAAAATCTTACAAGTGTTTTTCTACAAACAAGATAGTGAGGCACATGGAAGACCTTTCATTCTACCTTTAAGTGATTTCAGTTACAAAGTTGTAAATAAATCCTCATGACAAAGTGCAAAAAATATTTGAGATTAGTAACTGCTTCAAAATTAAATAGCTTTTTTTTTTTTATTTTTTATTTTTATTTTTTTTTTTGAGGAGGGCCAAGGGTTATTTTAAGCTTTTCTTAAAACAAATTGTTGGATATACTGAAGTTACTGCTCATCACAACACAGTAAATAGATACTACACTCGCTAGCAAAAAATCAGTAGTTTATCGTTTTGAACATGTTATTTCATATCCAACCCGACATGTTTTCATTTATAGCAGTACAATCTTTACCTATTGAAAGTCTTACTCCTTGAAAAAACATCTACTCATTTTTGCTGCAGACAAGTGAGGAATCTGCCTTAACACCTAAGCACAGTTACACCATTTATTTTCTACCAGGGAGATGTAATCTCCTAGCCAGTTTCCAAGATAAGTTATGCTAGGATCTATGATCTACAGTCTTGCCACTCTGAGCCTGCACACAGACAGCTCCACTACCCTTCTCTCAAGGGAACTGTGAATCACTGTGAAACTAAAAATAATCGAGTCCATTTTACTTCAGCTCCAATATGAGCAGCAAAGACCGATGAACAAGTAAACAAGATGTGAAAAAACAAACCAAACAAAAACAAAAACCAGGAAAGTGTTAGAAATCTGAAATCCTCTCAACTCCACCCATTTAATTCTTTGCAATATGTAAACTTGGAAAAAATAAACTAAAAAACAAACAAACAAACAAACAAACAAAAAAAACAAAAAAAAAAAAAACAGAGAAACAAATCCTTTAAAAACAATCCAGGGACTTTAGAAGGGGAAAACAGACACTTCTTTCTCACAGTGCTACGAGAGAAACGTATCACAAGACAAATCTCTTTGGAATCGCACCTTTGGAAAACAAACAAGACACAAAACAAACAAACAAACCCAGAGACAATTCCCTGTCCTGACTGAAGGGATGCTCAAAAAGCTCCTCACTACAAGACTTTCTGTGGAAGCCCTTCTACTGCTGCCCATGCCCTCACATGCTCAATGGACTAACTCTGTCTTGAGGCCTCAATCAGATACATGATTGACTTATAAATCCATGAACCTCTTATTTTTCACTTCTAAATGTCCAATATAAATAAGTTACTTACCAAATTCTCCTAAAAATGACCTGAGTTACAGAAAAAAGGCAGATAATTAATACTAAAATATAGAAAGGCAACAGTGATGACTGTGTTAGCCGCAAAAAAAAGTCTTGGGATGGTGCCTGAAGAGATTCTTGACAAAGGAGCCAATTCATTGTAAAATTCCTAGTAAGGCAAAAACATCCCATTAAAAAACAATAATAATACCACATAGATTAGGAAAAAAAAGTACACAACCAAGCACATTTTCATCCATTCATGTCATAGGAAACTATTTGAAATTCATCTTTGAAAAGTGGTATGTTATAATTTGAAACTGTTTTACAAGTCTTCTTTACAGTAACTATCAAAAGCTTATCTTCCAGAAAAAGCCTGTGATCTTAAGAGGTCAGACTACAACTCTTCTCTCTCACAAAAACCCAGCCTCCTGTGTAACTCCATTATGAGGACCACAAAGCACTTTGTTGTCACAGTGGATTAAGATTTTAGAGATATTGATGCAAGAAGGTACGCTTGTCCTCATTCCACAGGGAAAGTGGTCATCTGAGAGCACTCGTAAGCCTGAGGCACTGCCAAGAATGGAATCCTTAATGCTGAAATTCTAATTCTGTAGCTGAACCTAGTCCATCATTCTTCTTTCTCAATTAATGAGCAGAAACATTATATACTCTGCCAAGAAGCACTATAGATGTGTATTCTCAACTGGACTCGGTGTGGCATGTGATTCAGTGAGTGCATTCTTGTCTTCTATTTTCTTTTGCTTTCCTCCTGCTTTTCTTTTACTCCCAAGTAAAGACCAGAGAACTGAACCACCTTCAGTTAGACAGAACCAGCTTCAGGATTAACAACGGAGCACGTCCAAATTAGCCTTAAAAGACAGATCTTGAAGTTCTTGTGCTGCAAACCATATTTCCAACATTTAATTACATGATTTTCCAGGGGTAGTTGCACCCAGTTTGTCTCAGTCACCAACTTCAATGCACGGTTGCACAGCCCAGAAAGTAGCATGTAGTAAGTCCCAGGAAAAAAACAAAACAAAACAAAACAAAACAAACAAAAACACATCCATAATACCTGGTAGCTGAATAAACCAAAATGCTGACCAGAAGCATTCTTGTCTTTCTTGCAAAACATTTAAGAACGTGCATGTGTGTGTTTTATAACAGCGAATCTTCGTCAAGCTCAGACTATCTTGTCTTCCAAAAATTCCCCAGCAGTTTCAGTTTTGTGGTGTCATTTTCCGAATCTTCTCCTGAAAGGCCGTGAAGTAGTTTTGTAAGAGACAGATGGAGTTCACAGGAGAGACAACTAACTCCTGCACAGAACTGCAAATGCTGGCTTGGGTCCAGGAGGTATCTCTGGTTCTTAGCAATACTCCGTTTGAAGATTTCCAGGATATCTGTAGCCATGTTGTCTTCTTCTCGCAGACCAACACTCAACTCTTTTACGAATGCAAACGGTTTCTCTTAGGATCATGAGGATTTCCTCTGACTTTCAAGTTCTCTCTTGTCTTAATTTCTTCTAAAACAAATAGCTTTTATTTTTTATTTTTTTGGTGGTGGTGGCAGTGTTCTTCTTACAAGACTAAAAAACAACCAACCATGTTTTGAGGTACTATCAATAGTCTGTGATTCCTTTCACAGGCTGTTTTCCGCTCAGGATCACTACATTTACCCTACAGTTCTTGCTTTCAAGTCTTACTAAAAATACTATACAGGGCACAAAAAAGTTCTTGCTTTTCAACATCAAAGAAAGCAAAAATCTATATGATGCTTTCACCCCAAGGGATGAAATATGAGGTGCCGCAGAAATCTCCAAATCCTAAGTGAATTTTGTATATGTATCTTTTAAAATTATTTTTTTAAAACCAAGTGACAAATATAAAGTTTTGCTAACTCCTCTACAAAATTCACACAAGCCACTGAAATTTTGTACTTAAAGAAGTTTCAAAAGTTTGGATATCTTAGGAGATGTAAAAAAAAATAAAATAAAATAAAAACTTACTTAGTTGTGTTTAAGCCAAGTTTTACTTCAAGGAATTTCAGCAAATGCTCATTTTCTTTATGAGGAACAAACATCTGAAAATTAATTTAGCAGAGAAAAATCTTAGCAAATGCAGGAAGCAGCTTTCACATAGTCACTTCATTCAGATTACAAAATGGCAGGGAATAATCAGTTATTCAAGATTTAGTTAAAACCCATACGATGGATTAAGTGTGCCAATTAAGGTACCAATATAGTATTGCAAAACTTCACTTAAATAAATCTCTCTTTAGGATTTCCTAGAAAATATCATACCCTGCATTTCATTCATGTACCCCAATGGGAGGGCTAGTGGAAAGTTGTCAACAAGTTGCCAGAAGGCTACCGAGTGGGGTTAAAAAGATCACAAAAAATGGACATAGACTTACCACCAAGCAAGCCAAAGAACATTGTGTTTAGCTCCACTAAACAATAGGACTGCAGCCTAACAAAAATTATGAGTATTTGTAATCTTCACATGAATTGTTTGAGCAGCCAAAAGTTCTATGTACCGTCTATGTAATTTAAGTTATATTTCTCAGGGTTAGGCTTTATTTTCCTGGAGATACAGCAAGGCTAGCTAATCTGAATGACACAAGAAAACAGTCAGATTTGAGCATTCTCTCAGACTTTTTTAGCGTTTACTAGGATCTTCATTTCTAAGATGACACTTAATTAATACAACCAGAATGAATTCGAGATGTAAAGGAAAAACACAAATTATATAAAAGGCTAGGGCCAGGAAGAGCGAGTTACTAACCAAAACCTAAGACGAGGTTAAAATCCCATTGAAAGCTAACATCTACCCTAAGCCTACTAGCTCTTTTCCACGCACAAGAATACTGTTTTAATATCTAACCCAATTGGTAGAAACCATCCAAGTTATAACAAAAAACACATTTATAAAATAACTAGTGTGTGATTTAAAGAGTATTTCCATACTGTTCTTTAATCTCAACCCAAAAGACCAAAACCCCCAACAAAAAACAGCTGCTAGGCTTCTTAAAGGTTTTTAAATAAATATATAGATAAAAAATTTACTCAGTCTTTAGTATTTCTATTCACGATAAATTAAGTTACGAACTCTCAGACCAATAAGATAAGCAAGACTTCAAAAGACTTTTTCAAGGTAACTGTAGATTTTCATTTAGATTATACCAATTAAAATCACTTTTTACAGATGAATCTTACCTTTAATAAGAAGTTTAGTGTCAGTGTTATTGTGACTACCAAATAAATGTACATAATTTTCAGCAGTCTTGATAAAAATGTACCTTTCTTCATATTCATCTGCAAAAATATGTTAAGAGTGTCATATCATTTGGAGTTCTGTTGAAATAATAAAAACTACATTCAGAGTTGGAGGAAAGTCTAGTTACCTGAAGGCATTTAGAGAGCATTAGAGCTGCAACAAGACTTAGTAGCGGTGACACTAGTAAGGCTGAATTTTCAAACTGCAATAGGTACCCCAAGAGGAGAGAAAACAAGTAGATTTTGTATACTTCATGCACCTGTTGAAGAAACAAAATGACAGTGGATATACATTTTGCTTTATAGAGCAGTAGGTAGTTCTCTTCATTTCCCTGTTAATTAGGGGATTTAATGGATAAATCTCTGTCCTCGAGGTCAGGAATCCAGCAGGGTACCATTTGGCTGTGAAAAGTGTTTCACATCCAAATGGCCCTGGTTAGATTCAGTAACTACTGCACGACTGCTTCATGGGAAATCTGTAAAAATGTAAAAAAAGTAGTAGTGTTTTACAAGGTCTCTTTATTCTGTAGCACCTTACTGTGAAACAGTGCCACATGAAGTAGTAACCACAGTGCAAGAGTATGAAAATGCACAATTTGTGTGAAGGAGTTGACTACTGTAAACATGCACTTGACCTGTCCCCACAATAACTTGTTCATTTAACCTATCTCTGGAAT
This sequence comes from Oxyura jamaicensis, assembly GCF_011077185.1. NCBI lineage: Eukaryota > Metazoa > Chordata > Aves > Anseriformes > Anatidae > Oxyura > Oxyura jamaicensis. The sequence goes on along the minus strand of NC_048894.1, from coordinate 134,778,426 downwards.
ACACACACTGTTACTGATACTCACTTGCTGTTATTTGCTAATTGATAAGCAGATCTTACAAATCCCTACACTTGATTCTTTAGATTTTTCTGCAAAACCCCAGTCTTTGCCCTTATGTTTTAAAAGTGCTGTTTAGGACTAAGACTAATTAGGACCAATTGAACATTTCCTTCTGCTGAAGAACAAAAAAAAAGCAACTGGAAGAAGAGGTGACTGAGTACTCCTGCACACAGTTCAAAACTGATGTCACATCTAAGAAAACTCAAAGGCACACAAGTATGAAGCAGGAACCATAGGAAAAGGCTAAGGAAAAACGTCTTACTGTTACAACATTTCTAAGAACCCTTTTGCAGAATAAATTCAAATATTTTCTTATACTGGAAAAACAGTTACCAGTTGGCCTACTGCATTTGCATTATATGTTGACTAAATTAATATAGGGTGGGCCATCTGGGGTGAAAATGAACCCCCTAATTGCACAGAGCCAAGAGAGAATTTTTTGCCCCTCCCTCCCCCCGTGAAAAGGAAGAGAAGAGGCAGCTAAGCCAAAAAGGATGCATGACTGAATCTCATCACTTTCATCTCTCCGTAGATGTTTCCAGGCCTTGGGGCTTTCTTTAGGTTCTGCCCTTTTGTTAGGAAAGCTGTCTGAAACACAGCAGGCCAAAAGAGAGCAAGTTTTAAGCCATTTCCTTCTTCCAAAGGACAGGACATGCACTCTTGCTGGACCCAGGCTGCCAGACACTTGAGTCATCACTCGATCCATGCCCTTTGGAGCTCCTGAGCAGTGTATGTCAGGCACCTCTGAGGCTGTATTTAAGTCCCCAACTACCAGGAGGTCGATGAGTTCTAATACCTTTTCTGTCTGTGCTAGAGCAAAGCTGTCAAGCAGAAAAAGAGACACGGCCTGGACAAACAGGAGATAATGACTGTACTCCCACATCATCATGAAGGTGTATGTTGAAGCACTCACCAAAAGGTAACAAAACTTCTAGGGAAAACAAGAACAAAATAGCATTAATTTGATACCTATGCATCTCTGTCACTAAAAAACTGAGAGGTCATTAAAGCAGGAATTAGAGAAATTCACTATTTTAGGAGATAATTAAAATACTGCATTCAGATATATTTAATACCTTCTCAGATGGAAAAAAAGTCATTACTGAAACATTCAAAAACATCTAAAGCCAATCGAAAGAAACACTTTTTACAGAGAGACAGGGAGAGGAAGTTACCACCGTCTTCTCCGAGCAACAGGAAAAGCAATGAAATAGGTTACGTATCGAGAAACATTTGTCAACTGTTTATCTTAAAAAAGACAGCACACAGCTGATCCCCACACTGTTCTCTCTAAACCCTCACGGGGGCATAACAGGGCAGGGCACGACTCGCTTAGGAAAAACCACGCGCGCCTAGGAGAAATCCAAGCGGCGGCTTTGAGAAGGACAAACAGAACATCTACTGTCTCCTGCCTAGCAGGGAAATAGTGACAAGAGGTAACTACTCTAGAGCACAGTTCCACCACCAACACTTTATTAAGAAATTAATTTAGTTTTACCTCTGCAGAACAATTTAGGTTTTTTTTTAAATAGCCTGTGAGAGCTGCTACTTGACATGCAAAATATGGCAAAGCCCAATTTTCCCTTGATGGTATGGAGTAATCAATTCTTGTTGTATCTGTCCTAGAATAAAGTACAGACAAACAAAATTATTAAAGATTTATGGAACAAAGATATCAAGGAAAGCCTAAATGTCACTTCCAGTTACCAGCGTGGCCTTGCAAGCAAGCTATTCCTGTATTAGGTTTAAAGCAACACGGGCACAACTTTGCTGCTGATGCAGGTCACAAATTTAATATCAGCATGGAAGGTCCAATCTTGACTCACTTATTCAGCACGGCTCCATGTTAGGTGGTATTTACAAGTCCAAAGGCTGGGGACCACTGCTGGAACAGCAGCTTTTCATGTTACCCTGAGCATCAGCTGAGAAAGAAGAGCCTTTTCTGTTCTCATACGTTTTAAAAAGCAGCTTAGGCAATCGAGCACAACATACTCCAAATCCAAAGCAGTGCAGCAGATACTTGGCCTACAGGGAAAACTCTCCCCAACAAAAGGAGGGATTAAAGACGGATGGGAAGCATGGGACAGAACTGCAGCAGGATCTTCTCGTGGAATGACGTGACAGTATCTGCACAATTGGAACTGCAGGAGAAAGTTTTAAAAAGCGCTAAAGTGACTTAGAAGCATAAGTTGTGCTTTCAAATGTGATCAAAGCCATTGGTTTCAGAGGTACACAGTCTTCTTTGTGTCTACCGTGCTTTTCAAAAGGAGCCTCAAGCTCCTTTATCATTTAGGTACTTGAAAGCGTCACCTTTCATTTTTACCTCTGAAGCGCCTCACAGAGGAGTACTTGGAGCTTTTTTTTTTTTTTTTAACTACCGGACCTTTCAATTTGTTAGCAGTGTTTAATCTTCTTTGCCGTTGAAAAAAAATAATAGATTTATTCACCATTTTTCCTACTCTCCACTGCTCACATCTGCTTGATGTACAGTATTCTTAGCTATTAACCACAGATTTGGTCATGATGACTTCACACTCCTAAAAGATGCTTCCCAACAGCTCAACTTTAAAAGTACATCTCTAACACTTTGCTCTTCCATAGCTTTCTTGCCTTTTTTCTTTTTTTTTTTTTTAAGGGTTTCAACATTTTTTAGGGCAAATAAGTACTCTCAGATTCACAGAAAGCCCCAGAGCTATTTGGTGACAAACCAGGAATCAGAAGACAAGTTCTCATTGCCTACATGAGGTTCCCTATTATTGTGGTGTTTCACCAAAGGAAGGGGTATTTTCATGCAAGTGAAACGTTACAAAATGAAAAAAATGTTGAGGTCAGAATCATCTAAGAAGATTCCACATTGCACAAAAAAAATCTACAGAAAGCAGATTAAAAAAATAATAATAATCAAAGACCCTTTACAGAAAAAATGCACTTGGTCATTTCCTTCTGAGCAACAGAACAATGGCCACAATGTTTGGAGCTGGCCACAGACAATACTTCTCTTTTCAGCAACTTCAGAAATTTGTTTTTATTCTTCATCAGAACAAAACCAAAACCCTTCTGATGAATGCTTTTGCAAAATGGACTCGTGTGAAAACACCCATGTATTCACACGCAGCCATCAGCCCAGGCCAACTGACAGCGTGGCTGGTCTGGCCGACAAGAGGCTATTTCCATTACTCAAGGCATCGTCAGAGTCAGCGCATCTCCGGGAATGTATTCAGCACAAGAGCCCGCTCTCGCAATGAGAACACAAAGTTTAATGGAAAGCATTTTAACCCACTCTCATATTTTTAAATGCCTTAGTGACAAACTAGATTGTATAAAGATGTTTTTCTTACCTGTTAATAATGAACCATGCTACAGTCAGCATTCCTGCCAGCCAAGTCCCACTCATAACCCAACTGGTTACAAACAATGCAGTCACATAAATTCCCTGCAGTCCAAAAACTATACCAATGTAGAAATACACTGGCTCAATAACTTCCTGAAATTACAAATAAAAACGAAGAGACATAGCGGCAACTGAGCTGAAGCTGGAAAGTATTGCTACTTACTATATGCATATTGCTAACAGCGTGCTAGGTGCTTTACAAACAGGTAAGAGACGGCCTCAATTCTAGGAGAGTATCAAGCATGCTTTTCTTTTGGGCTCAGGGAGAATGAAGCAGTGTCTACTGACAGCACACTCAGGGCTCAGCTTGCTAGTGCCAGGGTTTTTGTATTTGCTACAGCATGAACACCCAATGTGTCAGATTTAAACAATCCATACTGCAGTGAGATACAAGGTTCATTGGGCTACTGAAAGAAAGTAGGTAAGAGAGGAACTCGGAAAGGTAAAGATGTGGTAAAAATGGTTCCAAACACAGAGAACATATATATATATATATATAAAGTAAGTTAAACGAGAGCATAAGGGAGAACACAAGTATGCAGCACAAGCAGAACAAAGCTCAAGTGGAACAGAACCAGACAAAAGGTTCATCTACAAAAATCTACTTCCCTGTTCCCAAACTGAATGGATAGAGACAGGCAGCACTGGTCAGTACTCTGAAGGACCTAACTTTCGTGCTTTTAATGGACGGCACAGACCCTCTCAGCATTTCTAAGGGGTTTGTAGAAGTAAAGAAATAACAGACAGGAAAGTTTAGTGCATGTAACTCCCCCACCCCCCATCCTATTCCAAAGACTGATGGGAATTGAGGAGAACCTGAAGCTGGTGGCAGGCTTAGCTCAATCCACTCCAGAAAAATTGCTCGTATTTACTGTACACAACACGGCAAGTCACACACACATACACTGAAAGCACAGGAAGCAGGAGAAACGCACATACTTCACTACCAGATGCTTGATACAACACACTGGCAATCAGTTCTGGGTACAAAGTCATTTGCTGGACTGCATTTATCGTCTTCAGTGATATTGTCTTATTGTTGTGTGTCAACTCATAAACACCTACAGACAAAAGAAAATATGTTATTCCTGGAACCACTTACTATTGCTCTTCTTAAAAGGGCTGAGAAGTATACTCAAAGGCAGGGGGAAACAGATTTGGACGCTGAAGCTATTAACTGATTCAACATTTCTGATTTTAAAAAGAAGAAGAAATTACTGTGCTAGGTGCTGTTCCACCCTATTGATATTGCAACAAAATCACTACTTTTGAACTAGTCTTTAAGAGGAAGGTCCAAAACTCATCAGCTAACGTGTAGTCTTTTCAGATACATCACATTGATGCAGTCCTGGAACAAGCATCCTACATATCCCCTTCACAGGAGCTTCTTAAGAAGCGAGACAAAGATCTACCAGGGATGAACAGGATGTATTAAACTTGTCTCCACAGAGAGGTCAGACTCGATGGCCTTGTCAACTTTCCCATCCCTGCATTTCTGAGACTTCTAAGAACCACTCACCTAACACAACATGCCTTTGTATGGGGTTGAGATGAAGCTGAAGTTGGCATACTTGTAGAACACATCACTCAGAGATATTATAATTTAACAAATAACTTGTCATTATTTAGGACAATGGAGGGAAGGAGACAAATAATCCATAAAAAAAAAGGGAACAATAAACCCAACAACAGTGCAGCAAGCAAAGAAGATTACTGTTTCCAGCTCTGAATGCATCTTGGTGTGTGGTCTGCATCTGGTTCTCTGCAGGCCAAACCAGGTCTTACAGAGCTCAAAGCTGGGCTCAGCACGGCCTTTGAAAACTGCATGCCTCCAAAATGCCTTGTAGACATGCGGGTCTACCTGTTTGCAGAGCCAGCTGCAGCATGCCTGTGAATGAGGCAGTCCATCCATCCCCAGCACGGGTAATCTTCCCAGAGATAATAAGGAATCGACTGTACCAAAGCCATATTGTACGCAGCTGACACATGCTACACATCAGCTGGGAAACTGCTACCAATAAAACTATACCCATAAAGTTTAACTGGCTTAGGATGAGGTTTCATAAGAGGACTGAACTAATTCAACAGCTGGCTGCTGCAAGACAGGGCTGGTCACTCCTCCCTCCCTCCCAGCAGTCTCACCTTTCCCCTTGTGCTCTTCTGAACTCACTAAAATAGCACAGAACTGTTCAAGCTTCTTTTCACTGTTTCCATTTTCCACTGGTTCAAGAACCTGACCCAGTTACAGATGGTGGTGACATCCAGAGCCAGTGCAGGATAAAAAGGAGCACAAAGGGAGGAGAAACCACTGCCACCCAGCTCGTTCTCCTCCCTCGTGGTTTCTGTCCCCCTTGCTCAGCCCTCATCAACAAGTACTCATCACAGCTGACAGGTTTAGAAACTGCTGGCAGGGACAGGACTGAGCAGATCATCTCTTGACAGAAACTGTTCTAGCTTCTGACAGGGGATGAAACAGTAATTTCCATCCCCTGTTTCCGAATTAAAGAACAATATGCTTACAGGGCTAAAAATCAACTATGTAGCATGGGCAAACCCAACGATAACATATGTTGCAGTATCAGCATAACATTAATCCTACTCTGGAAAGTTAGGGCAGCATGCAGTTTTTATAAATCTGACCAATTTACCTATACAAGAGTATACAAATCAGCCTCCTTAGTTTGCAGGCGTTATAACTGTCTCCAGAAGGAGAACAGAACTTCTCAAGGTTAATAAAATAAACGTTTTTGTACCTCTTTCAAAGGAAGGAGCCTTTAGCAGTTCTTTATAGAATGAGTAATAAATGGCGCTGTCACCCTGAAATGTAATTTCTCGTTCAAGTTCCTAGAAAAAAAATAAATAAATATTCACCTCCTGCAATCTCTTTCCATGGAAGACCATGTATTTTTAGACAGACTGGTTTTGTAATACAGCACATGGCTATGACTCCACTGTACATCTTCAAAGTATTCCCCAAAACATGAATCTTCCCAGCACCTCTGTTGGGTATACAACGCTCCCTAGGACTTAGGAAACGGAGGAACTCAAATCCACATACTAAGTTAGCACAAAATGCTATTTCATATTCTCAGACCTGAATCTCATTTGACTTTCCATACCCCACTAAACAATACAGTGTTTTTTTAAAAAAAACATACATCCCTGATGTTTAGTTTATACAAACCCATTATGCGTCCTTTTTTTAATCCAAATTTTAGAAAAGTTCTTTCAACTATCAAGGATGGCACGGAAAAACACAGAGAAACATGACAAGACAAGACTACTCTCAGTAGCAGAAACACTTTATTTTTTTAAGGAGCTACTTCAAAGACAGAGGCCTGAGCAGAAAGACATGGGATTCTGAAAGCAGGCAGTTCCAACCTGGCATGAATCGGCTTTAATTTCAAGGAAACAACTTGGCTTTTGTTTCGGTAATTTAACATTTTCTTTACCTGCCTGCTGGAAAACCAGAATTTCCGTTCGTGGTACGTTGAGAGGTACACAGCGTACATCATTCCACTAGTGACTGCCGCGAGACAGCCAAAGAAAAGTTTCGCAAACCGTTGAATTAACAAATCTGAAAAGGGAGAGTGAAAAAGCTAAAGTAGTCCAGAAGACTTAAAACACAAGCAACATGCCCTCAGTGAGACTTGTTGCTGAACAGCAGTAAGCATACTGGCATCAGAATTATCCCACCACCATCACCACAGATCCATCAGGAACTGTGCTGCCGTTCCTTTCCTGCAGTGTTCTCTCTCATTTCTCACCACTGCTTCATAGGCCTTTTGGATGCAATACCCACACACTCCACAGCAAACTCCTCTCTGTTCTAACAAGCTTCAGTTTCAAAGGAATTTCAAGAAGGAAAAACGAATTACAAGTAAAGATTAAAAAAAAAAATCTTAATTTTGTCCAAAACGCCATAAAATCTTTAAATGCACCAACAGAAGAAGCGACAAAACCCCATTTAACATCAATGCTGAGACAATACTATTCTCCATTCTGGTTTTCAAATGGAAAAGGAAGGAAATAATCTGAATTTTACCCACTCTTTCCCCTGTAGCTCCCACAAGTTAGTATATGCTTTTAACATAAACGTTTTTGGTAGCTTGGTGAGCTTTTGCATAAAATTACACCTGGATTTGTTCTGTGCCTTGAAGAGCTGTAAGGACTTTTTGGCTATTGTTTCAATACCATTAATTCATGCCTTTCAGCTTCTCAACTGAACGATAATTCCAGGTGCAATTAAAATATTTATCTGTTCTCAAATAGCCAACAATAAGATTCTTAACACCTCCCTCCTCCAACTTAAACAACCCAGGACTAGCATTTGACTCTGCAATACATAGAATGTCATTACTAAAGAATTCTAATGTGCATGCATGCTTTTTCTTGAAACATTCAAAAACCTAATGCAAAATAAGTCTGTTATAAATTACTGTGCTAGAAATATCTTCCCATAAAATGTAAAAGAATATGAAAAAAGAAATCAGAAGTTGGCTAAAAATTCTGTAGCTTACATTTTGGCGATCTTCCCAGCTTCGAGTTTTCTTTGTTTCTCTCCTCTGGAGCCATTTTGTCAGATTCTGTGCAGTTTTGTTTCCTCCTCTGTCGCAGGTCTGCTGCCCCTGAAGACATTTTTCTGAAGTTATTGCAACAGAATACCTAAAATCACACTCTGGGAAATCCACACAGCAGCAGGTAACAGCCAGTTATTGCCAGGGATTCAGCCACACAGCAAGTATACTTGACAGGAAGACTCAGCTGAACTATTTCATATGCATAACTAAAATTATAACTACACAGAAATCAATCTCTAGTTCTTCCTTAGAAAAAGCAGTAATTTTCTCTTGAGGCCATACTCCGGGGTTGCCCTGAATCAAACTGGAAGTTAGCTGTTCTAGTCCCTTGTGAACATTTTATAGGAATGAGGGAAAGAAGTTTAGATGTGTTGGTGTTGACACTGGGAGAAATTGGTGTCAATTCCATTCTGCTCTCATTCTGGTTTTACATGGCTTTAGTAGAGTAGCACACTAGGCACATGACTGTAACATAAAAATCGGGGTAGCCAATGCTTTTAAATTCAGCTGTCTGATCTTCATGTTACATTAATTTATAAAAGCTTTCATCATAACACTTTTCCTGCTTCCAAATCTATTGGAATTAAGCCGATTTACGAATTCTCAGTGTAACACAGAACTAAAAGGCCCGGCCTGGTAGGCCACCTAGATCGTCCATTTATTTTACGATCTGAGAGGTAACCAGGCTAATTCACCAAGTACAAGTCTCCATTCAGAAAGACTCGTTGCAAAATACCTGCGATAGCTACTATGTTCAAGATGACGTCCCACAATGCTTAACGTAATTTTAGAAGCGTGAGGAAAAGGGTTATCTGTAATTCACACTCCAGACCTTCTAGCTGTCTAATTTGACCTACAGTGGCTAGAAAACTTCAACCAGTGATTTCTTAAAACAGAGCTTCCATGCAACCATTCAACTTTAAACTCCAAGCGTCAGTCTTGCCATCCCACAATAAAGTCGCTAATTTTCTGGCGGTATGTTACTTCACATCCAAATCCACTTACACCTATTAAGATTTAGAAGTTAGAAAGAGGATAGTAGCATAAACAAGCTGTTAAAGCAGTGTCTGCCCATAACGGTGCACCTGCATTTGTGTTTTAATGGGATTTTCAAAGCAATTATGAACTAATCTAAGCAGACCAAGATCTCAATTGTATCATTTTTCATGGTACAATGAATAGAAAGCGCCTAGCTTCTTAAACATAACAAGAATTAGAAAAATATTCAACAAAACAATGCTTAAGGCACTCAATTCTGCATTTATCATTAGGGCAATCCAAAATGAAAGGTACACTGGTAACTCTTGGTGTCCTTGGTGGAGTCACCATCCCTGGAGGTCTTTAAAAGACGTTTAGATGTAGAGCTTAGGGATATGGTTTAGTGGGGACTGTTAGTGTTAGGTCAGAGGTTGGACTTGATGATCTTGAGGTCTCTTCCAACCTAGAAAATTCTGTGATTCTGTGATTAAATCAATCAGCAACGCAAACACAGTGCGCTGCAATTGGAAATCATTCACATCAGACAAGATAAAATGGGAGAAAATATTTACATCAGGGGAACGCGCAGATTGCTTGGAAAGACAACTGTCTGTCCTGGTCAACCTAGTTATGACCAAAGAAGTAGCAGTGAGAACGCTGGAAGAAAATGCGTTTCTTTCATTTTTTTTTTAGCATATTAGTGAACCCAGTTAGAAGAGTAAGATGCTTGTAAAGTCTAGAGTCAGCAACAGCAATAGACAAGTCCTAAAGAAAGGACAATTTAAAATTCTAATTCTGAAACCACTCCACCTCAGTCAGCAAGTGATCTTCACCTCAATTTGAAAGCTATTCAATAGATTTCCCCCTCAGAAGAAACAATAACAAAGGAAGATGCTAGGATGCTATTTCTGTTTAATTTGCAGCTGCCTCAAACAAGAAAAATGCTGTTTCCACTTCCACGAACCCTTTTAAATGGGGTGAAATGAAAGTCAACCAAGGTGACGACTAAAAATAATCTAGCATTTTGAACTGATGGCACAGCCTCTAGTGTCTCTATCCAGCATGCAATTTTTTATCCACGATCGCTCCCTAGTTCCCTGCAAGTTCCCCTGTTTTTAAACTCATTTAGTGATCATGTTCCACTTGGTTTTGTGTTTCCATTGCAGAGTCACTGCTCCTGTGTGCCACTCTTAATCCAGTATTTGCCAGTAAAGTGGCTGCTATCTGCGATTTTTGTTCTTTTATTGAAAGAAGGATAAAGCAGGACTGGGAAACTTAAAAAAGGGGCCCCAACAAGGCTGCACAGTGGCTCCCGTTCACATCTCAAGTTAAGCTTGTTAGGATATTTCCCCCAGTCTGCTGAAAAAGATGGCCAAGAGAAGCACGACAGAGACCTACAAGCTAGCGAAGTGCACCAACAGGGTGAGCAGACAGCAGTGAGGGGTTTTGTCTCCCAGTCCTGGCACCAGAAGCGATGGCCCAGACGCCGTGCGCCAGGCCAGCAGCAGGTCCCCACCACACACCGTGGCCTTCAGGAGTCTGAGCTCCCACCACAGAGCTCACACAGCCCCAGGGGCAATGTGTGCATCCCAGCACCACAAACACCTGGGAGCCCGCATCCAGCCCAGAAAGCCTCCAAAATTTGTAGAGCTGGGACACAGCGCGGCGCACGGCCGCTTTGCTCCCCTGTTCCTCAAGGTGCCCACTCCCGGCCGTGCTCCCCAGTTAAGCCAAACGCCACCGTCAACCCCACAAAGGGGCAGCGCACAGAAAACCCCTGGGGACAAACAAATGGGGGCTGCCCGTACAACACAGCCCCACGCCCCCGGGCTGCCCCCATCGGGCCGGGGGCGGGGAGGGGGACGAAGCCTGCCCCCCGCAGCGCCCACACGGGCCTCCCCGGCGGCGGGGCAGCCCCACGGGGCGAGGGATGGCGGTGACACCCGGCCCCTCACCTTCCTCCATCGCCCGCCTGCCGCCGCCGCCGCCCGCCGCCGGGGCCCCGCGCTGCTCCCTCGGGGGCGACACCGCCGCCCCGCCCGCTCTCCGGCCGCCGCCGCCCGCTTCTCGTCGGCCCCGCGGCCGGCAGCGCTCTCGCATACCCCGGCGAGGGGGAAGCGCCCCGGCTTTCCTACCGCCGCCTCCGGGCGCCCCGTGTGTGGACGGGGAGGCGGAACCGTGGCGGCGGGGCGAAGGGAGGCGGCCGGCGCGCAGCCGCGGCGGACCGCGACATGGCGGCGCCCTGCCCCAGCTGCTGAGGGAAGGGGCGCCCCCCGCGGCTGAGCTGGCGGCGGACCGGCGGCCGGGGTGGGAGCAGCGCCCCGGTGTTGCCGCAGAGCCTGGTTCTTTGCTGCTCTCAGGGTGGTACAGAGCCCGAACCGCGTCCTGGGGGCACCTGGGGTGGTACAGTCCTCAAATCGCATCCTGGGGGCACACCTCAGGAGGTCCCCCTAAGGGCTTGCCCCCAGGTGGTCACCGTGAGTTCCTGTTACAGGGAGTATATAAAGCCCTCTGTGCTAAAAGGGTGCCGAGAAGCTCCAGAGTTTATAGCGTCTTAGTCTAGAGTTCTTAGTCTCAGATCTTAGTCTTGGCAGAAAGTCTGGCAGAAGGTGGAGGGCAGGGGTAAGATCTGATGCTTGGCTAGGTCATCTTACGTTTTCCTCTGTCTTGCTGAGAATTGGCTCAGACCACAAAAATTAAAGGTTGGGGATCTCTCTAATGATCATGGTACACATGTGGAGATGCACCGAGCTTCACCACCACCATGCAGATATCATTCCCTGCATGGTGGAGTCACCGTCCCTGGGGGTGTTCAAGGAAAGGTTGGATGTGGTGCTTAGGGACATGGTTTAGTGGGTGACATTGGTGGTAGGGGACGGTTGGACCAGATGATCTTGGAGGTCTTTTCCAACCTTAATAATTCCATGACTCTCTGTGTGCTCTGGACTAAATACTGCCACCCTCTGAGGGAGTTGAGCCCTGAATACAAACTGTCAGATGAGGGTCATCACCTCTGGGAGCAGGGCAATATCAACTCTATATCGAAAGATTGCTGAAGACGCTCGTACACTTGCTACCTAATAGCTCAGAAACAAACAGAATGACATAACTGAGAGGTGCCCGCACGTCATCGCCCCTGTGTGTGCAGAGTTTGCCCAGGCACGGTCAGCCAAGGGCTCGCGTTGGGGCCGTGAGGCTGTGACCCAGGAGCTCTCAGCAGCCGTCTCTGTCCCCTGCAGAGCGCATCCCTGAGCAGAGCAGCTGGGCTTGTTTAACCTCGCAGAAGCAAACTGTTGGACAAGCTGCCGGAGAGGTTTGTGGCAGTCGCCCCTTGGGGGCTGCATGTCTTCCTGCAGTCAGGCCACTGTCTGATCAGCTGCTGGAAAACTGATTTGGTTTCTCGTCTAGCAGCTGAAAGGAAAAACTAAACCAATTTGTGTATCCTATTGGAGCGTAAAATAAGATTTATAAGTTTCCTGGGTTTTTTAATAAAATTTAAAATACTTCTGCAATAGTTGATTTATTGGATAGTTAAAAGAGTTGCTTATGTTTTTAATGATCCATAAATTATCCATTGCATTTTTAATGTAGTTGGGTTTGATCTGTTTTATTTTTTTTTTCATAACTTGATTCTATTATAAGTCACTGGAATGAACACAAATAATCTTCGCAATCAAAACAGCAATAATAGTTTTAAATATTTGTAATCAGACCATTAATACATGGACAGGAGTAAAACAAATGACTGTACAGTTATGCTGTAAATTTTGGTCTTCTTAAGCCTCCTTTGTATTCACTGTTTCATACTGTGCCTTGTTGCATTTCTTGTGCGACTGGAGTTTTCTACAAATGCTCCAGTATATGGGTAATCCTGCACTTTAAAATCAACAGAAACATATATATGCATGTAAAACTATTTACATACAGACAGTTATTAACTATACAGATAAAAAGGAAATGAAAAAAGAAAAAAAAATCCAACCTGCTCCCTTGTTTTTCATTTCTTTCCAAGGTATTCTCTGGATAAATTACAAAATTGAAGGTGAGAGAAACAAAAATTTTTCATGCAAGTTTCTTTCTCTCAGAATGAATAGGCTGAAATAATTTTTAGAGTAATGTTGAAAATGTTACTAATGCTGCTCTTCAATCTTCCCAAGTACTTTCTATAACTAATTTTCTATGCAAGTTATTTCATTTGGCAGCTTCCTTTGTGTCCTAAACATCGCGCTGTAATGCATTAAAATGAATGAATATAGGGATGTTGGGTTCTTTTTCCAAGCTTTCTCGGTACAAACATGAATCATGTATCTGCATTATGGCATTAGTTCTCTATTTACATATTATTTCTAAGCCCTACAGACATAACTTTTCTTTTTGTTTACAAGTCCACGTTATTGATGCTATCTAGTTCAATAATATTTTTCTCTGTTTTAGAGATGTCATGAGGCAAACAATACACAGATGTACCTTAGTATAAAGCATTAATATTGAGCGTATTTGTCATTATTCAGAAATGGAGAATGTGTACTTGCTTATTCTGTAAACATACCAAGATATATATATTTTTTGGATGTTAAAGAAATAAAAATCCCCCATGCCTAAAAAATGTTGTAAAATTTGATTTCAGTAATCAGGTAACTGCTGGAGATATTTCACCCGTTCTCCTCATTTTGGCCTTTTGTGGGGTTAATTTTCTGGCTTCTAACTTACAGTTCTGCATTACCAGCATCCCAAGTTTTTGCTTAATTTGATTATTTCTTACTTTTTCCTCCCCAAAGCTATATTTGTTCTACTAGGACGTCAAAAGCATGACCTACATGCATGTTTGTGGGTCCAAGGACTTTCACTGTGTTCTCCCATCTGACAGGGGAGGAATGACAACATGGAGTCCATTACTTAAAATGGGAACTAAGAAGTCAGAAAATTAAACAGCATAAAAAGAAACAAACTGTTTTAAACTCTTTTGTTTGCAGGGTGTGCTGTTGATGTGTTTCTGTGTTCTTGGTACCCAATATTTTACCTAGGATTTGGGCAAGAAATTGTCAGGGTGGGCAATTCCTAATGAAAGCATTAGGTGCGTCTTTCATGATGTGTTCATGAGCAGTTACAAAAAGCCTTTCTGTTAACTAGAGGAAAAGTATCTGGGGAATCTGTCTCCTTTTTAAGAGGTATATGTTTGCATAAAGTGTACCCAGCAGCCTCTGGAAAAGGTTTTTATTGAATCATAGAGAACCTTTGGGATTTTTCCACCTGTTTCATTCTCTTCCTACTTTATCTCAGCACAGCTTACGGTACTTTTGATCATGTCAGCTCTTGCCTAGGATATAAGTGAGTCAGATTCTATTGTCAGCTGCTTCATTGTTAAACACAGTTCATGTCCATTAAATCAACGGAGATGATTTAGTTTCACACCAGTGCAGCCAAGCTGGGCACATGGAAACATGCTTGTGGCTCTGTTCTCCGTTTGCTTGACTCCTGTAGTAGTAAATCTGTTTTGATTTCTAGTGGGGCCTTTGTAATTTTCCCTTTTCCCAGCTCTCCACCAAAGCAGAAGGCACTACTGATGTGACTACCAAGAGCACCTCCCTGTTCTCTGTTGTTTTCTATCCTGCCTCTTTTACTTGCCATGCCTTGATGATGGGTTTTCCAATACAATCCTTGGAACAGCATGAGATCCTGCATGCTCATTTTGTTTATTTCTTCCTGTCACTCCTGATGCTTCCCTGTAATCTAGGACTACCTCATAAGTCAGCCTGTGTTTAGACTTGCATGGTGCTCTGCAGCCTCTCGTCCTGTCCATGTTCTGCTATGTCTCTTTACCAATCTCTTAGTCATCTTCATCCCCTTTTTGTACCACCTTAAATAATTCCTCACTCTACTTTGTGCTTCCGCCCTCCAAAATGCATTGATCATTATCACGGTTGCCTTTAGCTGACCTGTAATTTTCTGTATTAATTTCTCACTTCTCATCTTTCTTCATAAGACCGAGCCATGTTGGCTGGCTAATTGCTGTCTTGCTCTTCTTCTGAGCTCACCATAGGGTGCCAGAAGTGTTCTGCCCAGAGCTGCAGAACTGACAAGGACAGCCTGGCTGCCGCTGACCGGATTGCCACTTGGAAGATGCTTT
Source organism: Oxyura jamaicensis (assembly GCF_011077185.1). Classification (NCBI taxonomy): domain Eukaryota; kingdom Metazoa; phylum Chordata; class Aves; order Anseriformes; family Anatidae; genus Oxyura; species Oxyura jamaicensis. Next base: position 134,763,290 of record NC_048894.1, on the reverse strand, counting down.
AGAAGGTTCGTGCACATGCGACCCCAAGTTGCTCTGGTCTTTTGGGCTGATAATTTAAAGCCTAAGTGCTTGCAGAGTGCTATATCAGTAATAAAGTCATGCTAAAAGGAGAAAAAAAAAAGTATACATATTTATTTATTGTATTTATTTATTCCAGCCCCCCTTTAGTGATGTGACTTGCCTTCTGTACCATTTCCCTCTCTCTACTCTTGCTGGAGTTCTTGTTCGTGCCTTAGACGACGTTCCCCGGGGCAGGAGCCTGACACTTGTATTTGTACAACACGCAGCGTGTGATGTGCCTGGCCAGAAATAGCTCCAAGGCAGCGCAGCGGGCTGATACCAGCCTTGCCCTTCACTCAGCTTCTGTGCTCTGAAGAGGCCCAGTGCCTCGCCGCTGCCTCTGTTCCTTTCCATTACTCCTTTTTCTCTCTGGGCTGCCTGTTTGACTTTTATCCAAGGATAAAGGCCTTTGAGGTTGATGACTCATGGCTCAGCACTTCCTTTGACTCACGCTTTGCCACCTAGGACATCGGTCAGCTCTTACTAAACTGCATTTTTTTTATTGCTGATGACGACATTCCTTGCAGCTCACGTCTCTGATTTCACTATCATTTCTTTCAAGTCAGAGCTGTATTTTTTCATGCAGTTTTTATTATTATTATTTTTTTTAGGTTCCTCTCTCGCTCCCCACGGGTTTGACAGCCTTTCTGTTTCAACCATCCCCTGCAGAGCCTGGTGGCCCTCTCCTCCCCAGGGCCTGGCTGTTGGGGCTGCATTTCCAAGGCGTGAGGTGCAGCCTGGCCCTTTGCCTTCCCGTGCAGCAGCATCGCCATTCATCAGCTGCCTGGCCCACGGCAGCGCAGTGACGCTCGCACGATGACAGTGCAGCTGGTGGCATCACACAGGTGCTGGTGCTCAGGGCGTAGCAAACACTTCAGCCGGTGCAAAACAAACGCTAGAATCCAGGTCACTTCCCTGTAACCCTGTTGTCTCTGCAGGGCAGGGCTGACGTGGCTGCAAGTCGCCAACACCTCCTGATGGCACTGCCATCAGCAGAAATGACTGATGAGATCCAGGAAGCCGCTCTGGGAATATCGTGCTGCCTGTTGTCACACCGGTGTTTGTCAGAGAAGCGGTGCAGTACAATTTTTAACGTATTTGTGCATTAGTGTCCTGTTAGAGATGCCGGCCTGGCACCTTTCCCTGTGCAAACCCAGCACTCCCACCCCACACCCCCTGTTCTTGGCCCATCTTTGCTGCTGGCAGAAGGAGGGGCACTAGCACAGCTTTTGATAGGTTTCCAGCTTTAAATGGGAATGAGCTTGGCCTGGTGTTTGAGAATTATAAATCAGGAACACAGCCATTAACAGTGACACTAAGCAGACACTAGATCCCTCCTGGAGAGCTGCAGCTAGTGTTACCAAAGCATCCTGGACTCGAGCAGCCCTGGGCAGCTGGTACTGCTCTTCAGCAGGGTGAGTAGGAACAGGCTTCAACAAGGGCAACGCGCGGTCCGAGCAGGCGGATGGGCTGCACCCATTGCTGAGCTGCTCGCCGTCTGCTCCAATTTCCTCGACAGCAGGAGAAGTGGCTTGGACTATGCGCGGCTTTTCATGGAGGGTGCTGCTTCTGTCAGGGATTTCGCAGCTCCCGGGCAGCTCGAAATCCCAGCTGTAATTTTCAGAGGGGTGAAAGCAGGCCAGGCAGTTTGTTATGGAGAAGCATGTTCCTCTAGGGAGGGCACTTTGTTCTCCGTGCTCTCCCTCACCTGCAGCTGGCATTGCTGTGCCTGGACGTCTTTCCCAGTCCTGATGCTCCCCAAAGCTGGAATTGTGTGAATTCCCTCATTGGAAGTTACTACTTTTACTGGCACCTACATCACTCTCCACATGACACGGCACATTATGAAAAATGCACGGGACAAATCCATCTAACAAGTAGGCAGGACATGCATCACTTTATAGTTATGCATAACTCCACAGTTATGTAAATGCTTTTCTTGGGGAATCACCAGTGACGGAAGCAAGCTTTGCCTATCGTGTTTGGGCTAGTTAAGGCACTGATTCATAGCACCTAGTTTCCTGCTTGTTCCCTGGTAAATGCCTACCATTTCAATAGTAATTAATGAAGATGAGAGATCGATGCAGTGATAAATCTGGGTCTTCTGAAGAAGAGGTCTGACTGGCAGAAATGATTCACCCACGTGTCAAAGCTCACGGTGTTACTAGAGTATTACTGCCTTGTTTGCAAACTCACTATTTATCTTCCAGACAGGTGCATTTCTGTCAGCCCTGGTAACAAATCTAAACATATGAGCCATGATTTACCTATTTTGTTCCCCCTCCATCCAAAGTCTCCACATATTTCTGTTTATGCCATTCTCCTTTGACTCGTTTTTGCAGCATATTTCTCCTCAAATGGTGCTACCCATCTTCCCTGCTTCTGCCTCAGCTTACGATATGCATAAAATTTATCAAAACCTGAGCACAGACAGCAGCAAAGCTCTGTCACCGTGATGCTCACTGTACTTGAATTTGTGCTCTGCTTCCAGCTTAAGTACCTGCAACACTTCTGGTACGTACAACAGCTCACTTAGCTCATTCAGTTTGCTCTAGATAAAACCTTATTGTGTTGAACAAATGAACGAGCAGAAGGGAGCAATGCCACAAAGGAGAGGAGCAGGTGAGACAGAGATCTCGGTTTATTCCATTCACGTGGAAGCTGTGGAGGAAATGCACTCTGATTTTTCAAAGCACAGCGTGAGCCCCAGAGGAAAGACACTGCATTAGTGCAAGATATTTATTATCAGTGGTATTATTACTGGTGTAACGATGGCTGTTACTGGAATACTTTATTACAATCCTTACAGAAGAATCAAAATACATCTGCAGCTGCAGGGAGGGAACCAAAACCATGGATTTACTTCAGGCAAAAAGTGGCAAAGCTGGACATTTGATCTTAATACAGTGATCTCAAAACAAAAATGCATTATTTGCTTCCTTGTAAGTCTTTTCCAGGTGTCTTAGGATGGCTTATGCAAGTGCAGGTAAAACAGACATCCTGGATGGTAGGTGGATGAGAGATCTATCATTAATGAGTAATTTCTGAAGAGACTAATTTATGGAGAGTTCAGATGAGCAAACATTTTACATGTTGGTGCATATTCCCAGTGAAAGTGCCAAACATTTATAGGGATTCTGTGCTGGGAGACTCTTGGGAAAGCAAGCGCTGTGGTTGAGCTTAGCTGGCTGCACTGCTGCTTCCTGCATGCATCAGTGTTGGAGTCATTTGTTAAATGCCTTTCCCAGGTTTACGTAACTCTGACCTTACAGGTGAAGGGTTTGGTCCTGCCCTGGGAATTGCAAAGAGAATGATGTTTGTTGACAGAGGCAGATAACACCTTCCTATTCAGTGAGTCGGCATGTCAGCAGCAATGGCTGGGGCAGGAATTGGCAGGAAATTTAGGCTTAGTCCTTGAACTTGTCATTTTTTGGCAGAGATGGGGAGAAACGAAACAAAAAGAGACAGAGAAGGAACCTGGATTCCCTCCCAGAAAGTTTGCTTGAATTGCTTGGTCATGGGCTAGCTTTCTTCATTCACAGAAAGCATTAGGCCAGCCTCATGGGAGACTACAGCGTGCATCCCATTGACATCAGGGACCCTGAGAAGCAGCAGCCATGTAATCCTTCCCTGGAACACTTCAGGGGGGTGTAACTCATCTCGGTAAGGGCACAGTATGGCTTAACTGATTTCAAATTGTCCCACAAACATCACTGAAACTTCTCTGGTGAGTTTTGTAAAGGGGATTTGACTATAAATTAAAACCAAGCATATATGATAAGTATTCAAAATGTCAGCTAATGTTATACTGAATGCTGAAACTATTTCTTAGCACAGAGTTTAAATTTTCATTAGTTCAAAGAATGGCCATTTTTTGGGTTCATGTTTTCCAGATGTGCCTGGTTGCAAATCAACAGCCAGTCTCCTGCAATAAATTTTTGCTTTAGAGGCTTTATAGCCAGGGTAAAGAGCATGTATGTAAATGGGGAGAAAACTGATAGACTGCTAGAAAACCAGTGTTCCTGCCTTTCCTTAGAAAGGGTACTGTTAGTATCCACTTGTGAGTATTACATTTGCTTGTAGGGTTTTCTTTCCTCCTCTTCATCATCACTGGTTTTGCAGTTGGCATTTGGAGAAGTACATAACTATTCAAGCCAATGCATCTGCTATTTAACTCTCCTGAACTACATGGAGGGGCAAGAGGTTTATGAAACCGGTGCTAGGAGAAACTGGCTGCCGTTTGTGACCTCAATAGGGAGCAGCTGAGGAGTTCAGTATCTTATGAGAACAGAGGCTAAATTAAGGCAGAGTCTGGCATGCGCAATTGCAGAGCAATGCAGTTTCATCAAGGGAGGCTTGGAGGTGAGCGAGTGCCACCTACGCCACTCCCAGGAGGTTCCTGCTTCTTGGAAATGTTATGGCAACACGTCGTAACATAGATATTACTTGTACTTTTCAGCTTGCTTTGTCATTTTGATCAGTAGCTTCTACTCCATAACAAAACACACCAATATGTGGTAATACAATCGTATTAATGCGAGTATGTGCTTTCAATGACTTGAAAAAAGCAGGTAGCACGCTGGTGTGCACCCTTTCCCTTTCTAGACTTGATTGCAGTGAGCAGTTCTTGCACTAAATGCTGAGTTTCTGCCATTGAAATTAACGACTCTCAATAAACACAGAATTGTTCTGTGCCCCAGTGGTTAAGTACTGTTTTTTCCATTGATCCGAGATGCACAGAAATGGTCGTGGCTCATCACTTGCCAGTCAAGCTCAAAGGTAAACAAGCAAAGAAAGCAAGTTCAGGTGGAAAAGTCGTTCTACAGCAATGACCAACAGACATTTCTTGCTTTGTGAGATCCTCACCAATGAGGATATTTTCACTCAACGGGCCCTCGTGAACAGACGTGTTGGAAGGCTTATTTATAGCTCACGTATACATAAGATTCTGCTCTCTTGTTTGCCAGCCCTCTGCTGCTCTCATTTGACCTCATCCCTAGAAGGCTGAAACTTTATTACTGTAATGAATCTTTGTTTCTCATTCCCAGCACCTGGGGGATTTAAACATCCTTGTGCCAAGCTGCTGTCTCCTTGCCCAGCAGTATATAATCTAGGATACACGAAAGTTGATTTCACATGGGAATTAGAGAGGAGAGAAGAGATTTATCACAAGACTCTTCCGACCCTTGTTACATCAGCCTTTATGAACACAGTATATCAGCAAAGATAAAGACTCGCCCCATGAAATAGGTCATTAGTACTGATAAACAACACTTCAGCAAGTAGGGAGTCGAGGGTCGGGCTGAAATACTGAAGTCATTTGGGATGAGGAGTTAATGCATTTGTGTGTAAACAGGTTAAGGATGGAGAAGGACAGGACAACCTAGCAAACGTGATGCCCATCCTGGTGCCAACTTTTATGGGAGAACTTTGATGTCAGTCTTTGTTAGCATCTCATTTTGTTAAGTGTACCAGTACATAATTCAACCAGTCTTCTGCTCTTTTCTGGTTTACACCCAGTAGCACCAGCCTTCAGTTTTGTAATGATTTATTGCTGCAGTGGCTCACGTCGTATTTGATCTGATGCCACATGGCTGTGGTACCAAAACATGTTTTCCATGGAAGCTCTTCTCTCTGAAGGACACAGACCCCTTCACTTTGACGCTGTTTTGTAAACATGGCTCACGTAAAGCCAGGCACAAATGGGTGTTTCCACCCCATTTTTAGAGCTCGGTTGAAACACTCTTGTTGTGATCTTCCAGTGGGATCAGATTTCTTCCTCGGTTTTCTGGTTCCTCTTTTTCTTCTAGGGCTGAACAGTTGGGCTCTGCATAATCCCAGCAAAACCAAGAGATGAGAGTTCCTGGGAAAAGGGCTGCAATTCCCTTCCCTATCTTTTCCCATCAGGATGCCAGGCATGCAGCTTGAGCGCATCGCTCCATCTCCATCTCTGGCTAATGGAAAGAGGGAGGCAGCTCCTGGCAGCTCTTCATCCCATGGGCCTGAGCCAGGTGTGATGAATCACAGGCTGGAAGCCTGGCCAGGGAGTCAGAACAAAAACCGGAGCTGAGAGCTGGAGGGGCATGAGCTGAGCCCTGCCCCAGCAGCGTGTCTGGGGCTTAGGGAGAGACAAGAGGCTTCACAGCAATGAGCACAGACTGAAGACAACAGCTAAAGGAGATTTTAGGGTGTGATCACCTAGGATGATACTAATAGAGAAGTCCACAAAACTTAACATCTACTCAGTACTATAATTAATAACTTTAAAAAATATATATTACAATGTATTTTTATTTTTTTTTGCAAATTGTAACTTTTAATATATTTTTCTCTCCTTTAAGCTAATGTTTGTCTCATTTGAAACCCCTCTCATTTATTTTTTTTCCAGAAAACCTTTATTTTCTTCTCAGCTAAGAATAAAATAAAGATGAATCACAACTTTTCCAACACCCAGAAAAAAGCTCTCAAGAAAACTAACAGATGAGTCCACGACTCTCTTTGCATCCTAAAAGTTTTCAGCAGCCAGTCCAATACTTCCACGTCCCTCTGCAGCACCCTTCATGCATTATTAACTCTTGTCCTTTTCAAAACACTGTGCACATTTACTGCATGTAAATAGAGTTAGATTCTTATTTATTCCACATAGCACCGCAGAGTAAGAGAGCTTTTAAAGTACATGTATATTAAACATAGTTTTTCAGAAAACTGTTTAGTTTGTTTAAAAATCTAGACCAAACACAGAACTTCTTACAGTGTAGATCATATATCACAGTCATTATTTGCTATTTGACCTCATAGTTTATTTACTCCTGTAACACAATATAAGCCATGCACAGATTAATCTTCTCAGTGGTTCTGCTTCTTGTGGCTTCTAAAGCTTTATATTTGCTTTATGTTTTGATTTTAACTCACATTCCAGAAATCATGTGCCTAAGGAAGAATCTCAGTTGTCTTTGGTTTTGTTTTTTGTATGTTTGTTTGTTTTTGTTTGTGTATTTTGTTTAAAAAGCTAAACCCCAACCTTCACAAGTAGGTAGAAACCTGGAAACAGAGACTCAAAACCCTAAGGCAAATATATACCCAATACATGGCTTTTTGAGAATGGAACCTCATAACTTCTAAGTTAGTTTCTTGATTTGAGCTTTGTTAGTGCATGGGAAGCTCCATGCAATGCTGTAATTTATGAAAACCATTCTGCTGTATGAGTAATCAAAGAAACAATAATCACAGTCAGGAGCTGGGAGGGACGTGGCGGATTGCTTTCCACGAAGGCTGTGAGGTTGCTTTAACTGGGGAAAAGGGAAAGAAGGAAGCAGAAGTCAAGGAATGGGACTGATGGAGAGAGTGCAGGTTGGAACAAACCTCTATCTTCCTTTTGCAGTGTGCTTCAGCAGACAGTGACCCTAACTCAGGGCCCACCCAGGCTTTGTGTAGAAGGATGCTTGGGGCTTGTCAGCGGGTGATGCACTGGCCTGTACAAGAGCAGGGTTGTCCCACTTCTGCTCTTGATTAACTCCAGGAAAGGTATTGTTACCATGGCAAGCAACGCACTGCACGCCCAGCAAATGTTTAAGTCCTCTGATAACATCTGAAAAGCTGCTTTGTTATTGGAAAGAAGCAAAAGACAACAATGACTTTCAAGCCTTAAATTAAAAGCCCACTGCAGATGTAGATTTCTCAAGCAAAGTTATTAAGAACATTACTATGCATATTATAAGTAATTAAAAAGAAGCAAACAGGAAGAATGCCAGGCAACAACGCTCAGATCGAAGGAGAATTCACCACTCAGTTACACAAGTGTAAATGAATATCTTGTAAATAAATCTGCCATGATTTACATGGGTGAAGTTACAGGCGTGCTATGTGTAAGTAACCTAACCGTAAGTGTTGGAAACCAAAACAACAGCATGCCATTTACAACAACAAGACAAAAACTAAATGGAAAACAAAACAAACTTGTCTGTGTTCTCAGCAATGCCCCGGGAATGAGGTTATCCTCTCCGAAAGTGCTGATAATTTGCACAAGTTTTGCAGGATTGGGACCAAGCTGATATTTTTGGAGTAATATCATAACCCATCAGTTGCTTTAAAACATTTGTCTGAGCAGCCTTCTCTGGTATCGCTCGCCGTTACTCTTTTTTAAAATGTTGTTTACAGTTACGGTTGCTCATACTATTTTATTGATGAATTTCTTCCCCTTTGAGTACTACCAGTGGCCCCCATCTTCCCTACATAGATTCATTATTTGCAAGTGTTGTGTGAATGATTCAGAGAGCAACTTCTCATTTCATGGGATGTGTAGAAATTCTTTATTCCTTGTCACTTGCATTTTGTAGTTAAGCTGTAAAATGCATCATTATACTTGCTCCAGACTGGAAAATGCTCTTTTGATTAAAACAAGTAAAGGCTTTAGAAGTATTTTCATTAATATCTGAATGTTGCATGGCTAATCAAGTAAAAGATGACTCACAGAGCATATGAGGAAAAAATATCCATCCTGTTTGACCAAATGCCAGACGATCTGTTAATACTCTTCAGATTGGTTTTACTCATGTGAAATCAATATTTCAAGGTGCTTTGGTACCTGCCAGAGCAAGTCAGTTACTGACCAAGATGCAGTCTGTGAAGCTTCTACATTGCAACGACCTGCACCGAACTAGGGACCAAGGACAGGTAAAACGCTAAGGCCCTTAGACCACCTGCTGCAGAGGACATTTCCAAAATGTGCCTGGTCAGGTCTTGCATGAATAAATCTGACGTGTCTCTCTTACCAGATCAGAGAGAGTCTGCAATGTCTCGGTGATACGCAGTGTGCCATGCTATCATATGTATTGCAGAAGCCCAAAACATTGTAAGGTTGCAAAGGCAAACACCCAAAAGTTAAGAAATGCCAGAATTAAGGATGCTTACTCAACCATAATTTGTCTCCCGGTGCCAAATTATTCATGATACAATCTTCAGCCACACGATCGCCCACTGTTTTCCCCCTCTCCTGTGCAGGGGATGAGCAGTTTGTTTACTCTGTGCTGTGCGTGCCCGGCCCGTATTTACTGTACACTCCTCAGCCCTGCTTTGAAAACAGGACTGTTTATTCTCTCTTGGGTTTTTCATATGATCGTATCTCTGGAGTGGCTCAGAAAAATAGAAGACGTGTGGGGTCTCCCAGGCACACTCAGCTCAGGCATTTCCCACCCTTGGGTGCTTGCCCTGGTGAGTGCAGTAATGTGCCCCGGCTGCAGAGGAGAGGGGACCAGGGAGAACAAAATGATGGCGATTCCCTCATGTGGTGTCGCAAGGGATCCCACCCGACTCACCAGCCAGATGAGGAGCCTGCTGTGCAGACATCTCCGCCTGCAGCTCCTCGCTCTGGTGTAGTTCACCTGCCCTCTGCCTCCTTCCCTCAGTTGTTGTCTGCACCCTGTAAATCAGGCCCTATGCTCCCCATGGTTCTGCATTCAAATCAGGCAACCCCTTTCTCCTGGCTGCCCGGGAAGGTGGTATTAAAAACTGAAAATCACCATTTCCCCTTAGTTTTGGCATCTGGGCCAGCAGTGCTTCCCAGCTGTAATTACAGGGAAAGTGATGGCTAGCCCTGGGCTGGGGCACACCGGGGAAGCAAGGTGCGACGTACCAGCATCTCTGCTGGGTCAGTGCCAACTGCTTTGTTTTTTCTCCCAGAAGACATAATTTACCAGATTTCTCTCATTTTCCTGTGAAATAGCGAAAAGCAGATCGCCGAAGAGAAAGAATGCTGCCACAACAGTCTTCTAATTATAAAGAAATGAGGCTTCCTGAGAGAAACGGTGTCTGCTTTAACGACAGCAAGATGATGAATTTCCCTTTAGCTTCACAGCTGGGTGCTGAGCTGATCTGGCTGAAGTTTTCCACAGTAATTCAACAGGAGACAGAGATTTGGAATGAAAAATACCAGCTAAAGTTTGACAAAACCGTAAGCGAGAGAAAGCAAGGCTTTTA
>NC_048894.1:134433149-134453155 GCF_011077185.1 Oxyura jamaicensis | reverse complement strand
AAAAAAAAAAAAAAAAAAAAAAAAAAAAAAAAGAGAGAGAGAGAGAAAAGAAAATCAATGCCTGTGGCAGGGAATCTAGGGCAAGAGGGGAAGCAGGCAAATTGCAACTGGCAGAGAAAATTTGGAGAGAAAAAGTAGAGAAAAAAGTAGCTGGAGAAGGGAAAAGAAGCAGAGGGAGCAGAGGTACAAAGGTTTATGAAAACAGGAGGAACTGGTGTCATTTTTTGAGGTGACAAGTGCTCACCCACAGGACCAGGATGGGAAGAGAAACAAGAAGGTACAAAATTACAGAAATTTTAAAAAGTAGCTTGCTAACTGTGCAAAGAAGGGGCTAAACTTAAAATGCACCTAGGTGCATACATAAAAATAGGTTAAAATTAATCTCACATACTTGCTCCTCTACATTTTCCTTTTCCATCAGCTCAGAAGGAAATAACAGTGCCAGGTGAAGGTACCCAGAGCTGTCTCATGTCCCAGAGCTAAGCAGGCACCTCAGACACGCTGAAGATTTGATCCATGCTGAGGCCTTGTCTGCTTTTTGGGATTCCCTCCTTCCCTCGTCACTGTTTTGGTGCTGGTCCAAAGGAACCAGGATATAATGGGAATCAGGATATAACATGTTGGTACTAACGTGGGACCAGAATATATTTGCAGGAATTTATTTTTTTGTCTAATTCCAAATTGGAACCAGAACCTTGAAATTTTCAGGAAGTGAACGATACTGGTGAGGACCCAACATTTCCAGTCCATAAGAGTATTTCACATTGACTTTTGCATTTCCAGTAGGAAGAAAATATATGCATTTTGAAAAAGATTATCCCAAGGTAAAAGAAAAATGTTGCATTTTAAGAACAGGCTGTTGAAATTGCTTGTTTAAAAATAAAAATAAAAAACAGACTGAAATATTCCATCCTCCTTAAAAGGCTTTTGGGGGTTTTCCTTTTCCAAAATAAAACACTCCTGACATAGCCATGTTTCCACAGAAAGTTTCAGTTTTGACATGAATGGCTTTGTTTGACCAAAAAACAGTCTTCCACTGGAAAAAATTTGACCGGCTCATGTGTGGCCGCCCACACCCTTCTCTTTTTCCTCAATATCTTTTTCCAGTCCCCATCGGTCAGTCCCCTGCCAAAAACACTCCAGAAAGAGGAGCAGGCAGAACATAGTTGGGGCTGTTCATTGCTCTGTGTGCCCTGGGCTTTTTCACACCAGCTCCTTCCCCATCTAGGGCCTGCAGTTTTTGGGGCAGCCACCACCCCCTGCTCTGCATGGGGACACAGACCCCATCCTCATGGCCTGGTGTCTCCTCTCCCATCAGGAGACATCTCACAGCCATCAGCCAGAGGACCCTGCCTGGAGCTGCAGGTGTTTCAAGGAAAAGGGCTTGTTGCACAGAGCAGGTTTTGTTTTCCAGCCTGCTCAGTGCCTCGTTAAGCCCACGTAATCCTGAGACAGGTGAGCTCACAGCTCTTCAGGGCCCCAGCAAGACTTATTGCCATAACTTGGGCCTGTTAAGGGAGCACTTGGGCACCCTTAGGTGAGGGTGGGTGGACAGGGACCTTCCCATAGACAGGAAAAATCACCCATAGTGCTGAGCCACATGAACCTCCAATTTTGCTTGAAAAAAATATCATTTTAAAACCATGGAAAAGTTAAACACAGCTGATCATCGTTCGAAGCCCAGCTATTGTTTGGCCTCGAGCCATTGGGAGGTGCAGAGGGGCTGATCTGGGGTGCGATACCTTGACATGGTGCCCAGCCCAGCCTGGTGAGATGTCCACTGGTGGGATGGCAGGTGACCCCTTGATGAGAAGGCTTCCTCCACAGGGGCAGGAAGAACTGGCAAGCTGTAAATCTCACTGAGTGGAAAGAGAAGAGCAAACACCGTGATGTAGCTTCCTTGCAGGAGCTTGGCTGGGAGGTGCAGAGGCTGCCTTTGCAAGCCTTTGTGGAGCTGGTACAGCTGAACAGGAAATGCTGTGGAAATGGAAAGCCTTGGTGGATATATTTATGGATCTGTAGTTGCTTAAAAAGAGAAAAGCTGTTCAGCAATGACTTGTGCTGTTACCAAAAAATGCAAGCAGAAGGCTCTCTTATTCCTCAAATGTTTTCAAATTAGCAGGTGCTATCTTTTCCAAAAGAAAGCTTTGAAGCTTCACAATACGTATTCTTCATAACTTGTACCTCTGATGTGACATCTGTCCTCGAGTTCTTGTTTCGAAGGGAAACCTACACAACACGTCTGAATAAAACACAGCTCCACAAAACACCGTATCATGCCAAGCAGCAGCCTGTGCCAGTGTCACCACTCAAGGGCTGGTGTCACACCATGGGCCCTCCTTTGGGGCAGCGAAGCACTAGGGCTTTTGAGTCCTCCAGAGTCCCCAGCGTCCCCCTGGGGATGCCACAACCCCACTAGTGGGAGAGGGCTCCTGCACAAGCTGTGACACAGCCCGAAGGTAAAACCCACAGGGTTTCTCTGGGTTTGGAGCCGCTGGCAGGAGAGTTCAACAGAGGGGAGGCATGAGGCCTGCACTGCAAATCCTTCTCTTTACACAAGTGTTTCTCTGCTTGTGTCAATGGGAATGTTCAGCACCGTTTATCCTGGCACTGGCCAGCAGCAGCAGCAAAGCCAGAGGTCTCTTTTGTTTGTAATCTCTGCTGAGCAGATGAATCATTGCTGTACATCATCAGATCATTTCTGTTTTATAACACCCTGCTCATTTCATTACAAAAAATCCACCCTTGAGCAGAGTAAATTAATTTGTCTTCTTGTTGTCCTCACATTCCTCTCGATATTTAGAATGTGATTTCCGTAGAAAAACAGAAGGACTGCTCTGTGCCTGTGGCCAGCTCCCATCAGGCTGTGTCCACTTTCTGGGCAGCAGCCACCGTTCAGTAGATGGGCTGCTTTGAAACAGGCCCCTCTCGGTTATCCAGCTCACGTCCTGTCATCACCGACTTGCTGTTTCATCCTTCTGCAAAAGCAGGGTGGTTCTGGAAAGTTTATTAAGCCCCGTCCTATCTGTCTCATGTCAAGCCTAAAGCTTCCCTGGCCTTCTCTGTGAGTTCACCTTGGTGCACCCTACTGAAACGACGCTGCAATGCCCATCTGCTCAGCAGCTGCCGTCGAATCAGCAGACAACCGCGTCTCGGTGGTGGTGTGTTTTCAGTGTGCACCGTACAAACATCTCTGGAGGACACACCAAAATGAAAAGCATGTGCAGTTACCCATTGTATTGTCTAGCTGTACCAACCCCAAAAAGAGCAAGGGACCTCGGGCCCACCAGGCCCATCAGGGTCGGCCTCCCCCAACTTTGCAATGAGGCTGAAATTGTGCACGTCCACCATGTGTGCAACATGTACAGTGGAAAGTATTCTCCATAGGAGCCTCAAACAAAGGGAGACTGGGGCTGGGATAAACTCAATGGATGTAAAATAGCTCACCCACTGGTGTGAGTTTTCTAAGACATTGCACTGCAATATCTGATGTCTGTTGAGACGATGCTTTTATTCATGGGATTTCTTTTATCAGCTGTTAATTTCTTTGGCTCCCTGTAGTAGTGAGGAGCTGGTGGAAGAATAACAGTGGTAATGATGGCCTAGCCAGAGCTGTAAAGTTGAAGAGCTAACTAGAACATAGCCAGTGGGACAGGAAACTTGACTGGTGCCCAAACACACGTTCTGATACTGGCACTAAGGCTGTGGGGTTTTTGCCCCTGCTCTGAGCTCCCAGGCACTGACACAGGCGGTTGCACGTGCTCTGCTGGACACACATGAAAAGTTGTATCTGCCAGCCGCTTCCCCATCAGCTGCAAGACGCTGTGTCATCTCCCAGGTCTGGGCTTCTTCAGGACTGATGCAGAGAACTTTCCTCTAAGAAAAACCTCTGCAGAGCAGCTCAGCCTGCTGGCCCCATAGCCTCTGTCCACAGGGTATGGCAGCTTAGAGAGGTTTCCTTGCTGAACCTCAGAGAGTGTTGGGGCTCCACATTTTTCCATTAAAGAGACAAAAAGATTTTGGCTGATTATTAGCAGAGAAAACAAAACCCCAAGAAAATGCTGTACGTAAAGAGTTTTGTAAACAAAATGTGTTTGGGAGTTTAATTGAGGCTTTGCATGCACATGCGAATGTCAAGCTTAATTTATTGTATTTTCCTCTTTGAAAAAACATATGAGAAGCATCTTCCTGCATGTTAGTTACTATTTAAAAAGAGGGACTCTGTTAGTAGGGCACTGAACCTTAGGTCACCGCAGGCCAGGGGAAAATAAGTCCCTTTACCTGAGTCTCTCTCCTTTCCTTCTTATCTCTGCAGGTCTACTTAAAGCAGGAGCTCCTGGGTCAGGGAATGTCTCGTGGCATGTTTGTATGGTGCCTGCTGCCTGTGCCTGGAGACGCTGCTGTGCATAAGTGTTTTATAACATGATTTATAACCCTATACATCTCAGAATGTTGTTGAGATTGTCTTTATCATTCAGCCACTGTATGATCATCACTTGCCAGTCACACCTTCCCCTGTGCCAGACTGTGATGAAATAGGAAAAAGTAAGTTTTTCCAATGAAAGACCAGAAGAGCAGTCAGACATGTAAAGGAGTTTGTCTTCCTCTGTAGAAACACTAAATTATCTGAAACATAAACCAGTTTATGCAGTCTCCCAAAGCCAAAAGCTCTCAGAAGCTCTTGGCTGTGGCCATGATGGCCTTTGTCCCTGAACCACATCCTTACCTGCTGCTCTTCATCCCAGTCTCTTTATATCTGGCAACTCCTTTCTCAGAGGCTGGTAGGGAAGCCCAGACCCCCCAGGTGCACCTCAGTCCTCCCTTCCCTTTGTCTCAGCAGAAGTGGTGTGGCCAAGGTGAAAAGTATGAGGGAATGCCTTGCTAACATTTTGGAAATACAACACTGTGTGTTTGTTCACCAACTTAACTCTGTGTCCTGATTAATACAAAAATTTCTGGGACTATTGTTTTGTTTCAAAGATAAAATCACTATTTGCTAGTGAGACTTCTTCTGATTTGTTTTTTTGTGCATGTACTTATTCTGGTTCATTTTGTAATCTTGTTTTATTTTTGCTCTTCAGGAGACAAGCACAAGCTGCAGGCTCTGATTCTGTGTTGTGCAGTCTGAACAGTCATAACGTTGTCACAGATGATACCCCAAAGATGAGGGAGGTCAGAATCCAAAGTTCTGGATTTTGAGATTGCTTAACCACATGGATTTGTCAATGTATTTTGGGAAGAAACCCCTCCTCTCAAATACCATCACAAAATACCATCAAACATGTGTTGAACTGTGGTACTGAAAAAAAACAGAGATGTGTGTCTGTGACCTCTGCTAACAACAGCAACACTGACCCTACCTCCCATGTAGAGAAGAACTTCAGGGAAGCAGCAGCCATCCCCACGCCAACCCGAATGCCTGCAAAGTACAACAGCAAGATGTTTATTGAAGGAGCAGGCACATTCTGCCTGGTATTGTGCTTTTGCCAATCAAAGTAATGAGTTCTTCAGTTATTTCTCATCTCTTCACAATGGACAATAAGGAGAAAATGGCTTCTCAGTCTAATTAGAAAAAATCATCTAATAAAGCATATAGCATGCTCTGAGTTAGCCAATCCCATTTAAAATATTTGGCCACACTAGACAGAACTGGAAGCCAGCAGGAGGTGTATCTTCTCAATCTTCGTTGCTGTAATAGCTAAGAGGTAGACCATGAAATGCTGTGGAAAAGGGGCAGGAGCAGCCATGAAACCCTAACCTCTCCTTACTGTATTAGCTAACATGGAAGTAGAGCAAAATGTGCAGGATTACAAGTCGGATGAGGAATGGTAAGTTTCCCCATCACGCTTTTTCACTATATTTCTCTGTTATACATATCCCAAGCAATTTATAGCGAAGTTTTAAATTCTGCTTGGGAAGTGATGTTTAGCTTGAGACTGGTGACAATACATAACACATCTGACCTCCACACCGCTGCTTCCCTTAGTGCTCAGGCTGGTATCGAACAGAGGCTGTTAACCTCTGATCATTGTGTAGAGGAATTAGTGAAGCGAGATGTGTCACCCTGACTGTAGCCTTTACAAGACAGATGTTTACAGCTCAAAGTCCCTGCCTCCACCAAGGCCAGATGACTGTAGGAAGAAGTGGCGAAGAATAAATGAGGATGGGGAATGAATTATCCTCTAACCATTGGAAGTGAATCACGCTTTAAACCATGTACAGTACAGGCAAAGTTGGAGGTACCACAGGATGTGGATTAGCCTGAAAATAATGACAACTGGATCTCATTGCTGTCAGCCTGATCCTTATCTTTTCATCTTCCTGAAATCAGCATCTCATCAGCATCACAACAGCTATGGGAAGAAATAACTTGCTAGTATTTTATTGATCATCATATTCAATGGCAATTTAACAGCTGGTATGGAGAGGATCATACCACGTGGAGGTGCATTACTTGCTCAGCAGTAACACCAGGCAAATAAGCAACTTCTTCTCTGTGTGTAAATTTAAGGAAGCTCTCAGCCCAGTTCCACAAGTACTATGCCATTCTGTTCTCTCCAAAGCCATTGGGGTATTTTTCAGTGCCTCCAGCTGGATCAGAAAAACAGGGAAACAAAGAGCTGCAACAAATTAATCAAGGTAGGAACACGCAGCCCTTATTGCAGCTGTTGCCAACTTTCAAGTCTTTAGATACTGGCAATCCAGAGTGTTGCATCGTCATTGTGTATTAGACACTTGGCAAGGCAGAAATCTCTTTTCTGAAAAAGAAATTCCCCACTTCTGAATGGTGGGAAAAAGACAGAGTTCCCCAGATGGATATTTTCAGCCTGCTAGTGTTAGGAAACACCTCGTTATGCCCTTGATGGTGTTTGAGCAAGTAGCTGCTAGCGCCAGGATGAAGCTTGGTGGGATTAGGACAGAGGCTGTGCGGAATGGCTGCCTGAAGTACAAGGAAGCTGGATGAGGTGGTCGCAGGCAGACAAGGTAGAGCTCAGCTGGACTCATCTTAATGGAAGAAGAATCCAGTCAGCGCACAGTCTCATGGCTTGTCACGTATCTATTCACTCCTGTGCTGACATCCCAAAAGTGCTCAGGAAAGTCTGAAGCAGGGAATGGACAGAGGTGTTGCTCTAGATTGTCTTCAGATTCCCTAAACCCATGCTTAATTGAGACAGGTTCATCTTTTCCTCACAGCTTAGTTATGCCAGCACAAGTATTCAAATTCCTGCTGAATTACAAAGTGCCTTAAAGTGTTCCTTTGACCAAGGACTCACAAACTAACATGAAAAGTGTCTTTCTCAATCCCTTCTTCCATCTGACATTACCAAAACAGTGAGTGCATGATCCGTGTCCCTAGACTATGGCATTGCTGCTATGGAAAAACACTGGGAGGAAATACAAATCATCTATCTTGTCATACAGTAAGTCACTTTTCAGATGAGTTATATTTTCACGAGGTCTTATATTTAGAACAATAATTGTTTTTGCCTACACAAAGCATTAGAATGAGTGGTAATATTCTCAAGTCATCAGCTGCATCAAAGCATGAAAGTTTTGCTGTTGGAATTGCGTATCATTTATCTTATTTATCCCATTAATCTCATGGAGTGTACCTCTGACAAAACATTTCACTTCTAAACTTGCTCATACATTAGCTATTTTAACAAATCAACCTATTTAACATGTATCAAGATGTGATAACATTATTCTAATAACAATTTAATGACATCATTTGTTGTTTCAATAGCAAATTAATAGCAAAACTTACTAAAAGTATACACAGAATCCTCATTACAAAATATCAGAGCTAACAATGAGCATCTGAGCAGTTGGATGAAAAACATATTGTGAAAGAGCAGGGTAACCCAAAATATCTTTTTCTTAAATAAAAAGTGTTGTGTCAAATGTGGGGAGGTTGCTGTGTCTAGTCTTGTTCAGTGCTTTTCTATATTAATGGATTTTTCCAGTGTGCTACACAAAATGTCAAATGTTTGAGAATATTAAATTCTAATTATCACAGGCTATTGTGCACTGCAGATTCCGAGCTGGACTCAAATGCATCTGGTTACAGCAATAACTTTTGTAGAGATCTTTTAGATTGATAACATTAACTTTCCAAAATACATAATGCAAACAAAACAGGCAAACACTACACATGTGGCTTGGCTTTTATGCAGTTCTAATAGGCAGAATTCCCTGTAATTCCGTGAAATTTCCACTGCAGAACTGAAGCCAATGAGAATTTTGAGTGAAATGGGACTATGGGATGTTTACCACAGTAATTAGAAAGAGAAGTCTATCTTGGGGCTTTTGGCTATGTCTTTCATCTATGTGTGTTTTCTAAAATGATGAAAAATGCCAAGCAGCATCCAATATTTCTTAGGCAGGAAGCCTGTACTGTATAAATATTTTATAGGAATCAGCACTGATTTTTAAATTCTACCTTCGTATAGCAGGACAGCTAAACAACCACAGCTCACAGATATAACATTGAATTCTTTCACTGCATTTCAACAATATGGCTTTATACATTTTTTCTAACATTCACGAGTGACATCGTACTAGCTAAAATCATGCATTCAAGGAAAACATTGTCCAGAGTCAGCATATATCCTATTCTGTATGACTGCTTGGGCATGTTGTCACCAAAGCTATGCAGGAGAGACATCTTTGACACCCTCTCCCTGATGCCTTTAAGCTTACAGCATTACTTTAGCAACCTTTCCTGAATTAGCTGGAAGTTAAGTGCTATCCGAGACCTACATTTTATGTGGTTGAATTAAGAAAGAGTTTGCGTTATATTGCAAAAAATATTGAGAATCCTAAAAAAAACAAAAACAAACAAACAAAAAAAACACTAATACATCAATACATTCAAAACCCTTATTTTTTTGAGAGAAAGAACACTCATGGATATAGCCCATTTATCAGTTATTTTTAGCACAAGCATTTTCTAACCACTAGACTTTAAAGGAAATTTCTGTTAGGAAAATAACAAATTTCCAAGGAGCAGGCATTTGACCCATCCTCATGTTTGTAAATACAGAGATTACCATAAAATGTTCTTGTTTATCAAACAATCACATCTTCCCGAGAGCTGTTTGACTTGCTTTTAATTCTGCAATGGCTCAGCGTTCGCTAGCCGGGGAAGTTTACTCCCATCTCCTGTGTTTCACAGCCCCGGAGGAGCCGAGCTGCATCAGGTGGTGACAGAAACCTTCTCCAGACCTCCTCAGGCAAAGGACAACCCTGCGGCTCCCTCACTGCCACCTCTCGGTTTTCCACTTTGCTCAGAGATGTAACGGGGAATATTAAAATGGGAAGTGGCACCACATCCCCAGCCTTGCTGTCTGAAGGGGAATTGTTCCAGCTGAACCTAGTGTGGACCCACGTGGGCCTGGGGGGCCTGCACCCCAGTCCCACCCACAGCATCTCTGATCACAGCCTGCCCAAAGGAAGGGGTGGCAGGGGGGTGTTGGTTGTCCCCACCATGATCCAGCACTCAGAGACCTCAGCTGCCACCTCCCCATGCTACATTTCCCCAGCAAGAAGTGGAAATTTGCTGGCAAAGTCTTTGGGCAGCTGCAGATTCCCCTCCCACGAGGCGCACGTGGAAGGCTGGGGCCTACACATGGCGCTGCCCAGTGCCTTTGGAAAACACCACACTCAGGTGGGTCCACTGTATAAAAGCCACATTTTTCTTTTTCCTGGTTCTAGCCAGCTGAAGGCCAGCGTGTGCTGCCTTTATTTAGTGAGAAAGATAAAACTGTCCTCATCAGGCTCAATTTAAAACCAATCGCTGCTGCTTTTAATGTGGAAAGGACGATGCCACTTTTGCCCCTGCACAGCTACTGCTGCTGTGCTGCTGCCCTTGAACCCTCAGCACTAGGTCAAAGCCTTCAAAGCAGAGGGCTCTGTGCAAACAGACACCAGCGAGCACTGAAGGAAATGCTTCCGAGCAGTCACAAGGCTGAGGAAAATAAAGATAATATTGCAAAGGGAAGGGAAGGCGTTGTTAGGCTGCTGGGGTGGGTTTTGGTGCCGATTGATATTTAACCCACTTAAATAGACCGTAATGGCTGCTGTGTGAATGCAAAAATGGATTGGAAGTTTCCATTTGATTAAATAAGGAGGAGAAATTGCCCCGTGGCTAGTCTGTACATTCACCGATCAACTGTGAAATCTCAATGGAAACTAGTGACCTGCCACTGTCAACACACCACTGATTAGAGCTGCTCTTGAAGGGTCATGTACGCACGGCTTTGGATGTTTATTTCACATTGCTTCAAAGCACAGCTCTTGGTCTAGCTCACACTATTTTCTGTCTGGTGAGGGGTGAGACTTGTCAGCTCTGGCCACACAGGTAAATTAAGCTAACTGCTCCGTTTAATTAAGAGGAGCCTGGGTTTCCACTGCTTGTTGGCCCCCGGTCAGCACCAGCCATGCCAGAATGGGGCTGGATCCCTCCACATCCACCCCATAAAATCCCAAGGGATTCCCGTGTTTACCAGCGGGGCTCTCTCCATACAAAAAGATGAGCTTCGGCCTAAGCCCTTCCAAGCTAGAATAATTCCCAATGTGCGTCATCTTGCATGATGTGGAGTTAAAGAGGCAGTTGAAAAAAGGTAACTGCAAATTTAACATCTTGATAAATTTTGCCACCTTTTTTTGTGACATCTTTCCACAAACAGAGCATTGCCAATGTGACAATACATTCCCAGAAGAGTCTGCATGAGCATATTCTGCTCTCAGCTTCCCTCCAGGCAGAAACTGGGCCAAGGGAGACGTATTTAACCCGTACAAAGAATTTTAACAAAACCAGCATAAACAGCCCTCCGTCCTCCAACCGGTTACTCTGAAGCTTCATCCGTGAATTATCCTTTCTTTCAAGATTCATTGTCTAGCATGTGAAAAATGCTCAACACTGCTTGTTTAGTTTAGGAAAAAGTTGCTGTGTAGTTCTTGTTAGTTCTGTGTTCTCTGGAAACATAAGGATACTTTGCTTTCTGTTCCTAATATTTATTGGCTTGACCAAACTCAAAGGAAGACATAAAAGCAAGGCTCTTCCAAGGTAACATTTCCATGCCTTTCTGTGGGACCTGCGTATTTTCCATGCTCTTAAATCTGGCAGAAACACAAAATCTTTCTCCTTTGGGGAAATTTGGCTGAAGAAGTCTGAGACAGTTTCTTGTGTTCCTTCTGATTAGGAATTGTGATTAAAGATATCAAACCTCTTCAAATTCAGGTTTCCAGACAGATCTTATTTTTTAATTTTCTTTATTTTTGTCATCTTTTTCAGCCTTCACTTTCTACCAGCTCTGTAAACTCTCTGCACCATTTGAATCTCCCAGCTTTTCAAACCTCCTCCAGCTCAGATCACTCTCTGTATTTTTGCTGCATTTCCCAAATGCAGCTGCAGAGCCAGGAGGATGCAGTGACCTCCTGCTTCTGACCCTGCTTTGTGCCAGCAGCTGCCAGCAGTGGTGCCAACCCAGTTCTCCCCAGTGCAGGAGCTGGGGGCCACAACGTTAGAGCTGCAGCAGCCGTGCACGCAACCAACACACACACACACATAAATAAATAAATAAATAAATACATAAATAATTTAAAAAATCAGCCTCTTTCTTCCTTTGCAATAGTGTGTGACAAGCAGGATCTTATTTGCAAAGTTTTCAGTTGTTGTGCCTCTCTGGAGAACAAATGAGTGAGACTAGTGGGGGTAAAAGGGAAGAAAACCCTCATCTTCTGTCCTTTCCCCTGACATCTGATTACTTCAGCTTGCAAACACAGTTTTAGGGAGAAGAACACTGCAGCGTGAGGAGCTCAAATTTGTCTTGATTTGCAAGTGCCCCTGAAGCTGGCATTTTGGGTACGTCACCCCTGGGCACCTTAGTGCATGACAGACTTCTCTGGGGTTGCTTTTAATGCTGGTTGTGTGGCAGCAGAAATTTGCAAGGTTTTCTTCTACGTCAGCAAGCAAGGACTGACATCTGAGTCACGCAACTGCAAGCAGTGTTACAAAAAGAAAGCATCGAGTAAGAAAATGCATTTGCAGGCTGTGTTCAGCAGCACGGCTCCTCCTCAGTTGCTCTTTATTTAGTTTGCAGAGAATAGGCTTAAATCTCTCTTTCCCACTACAATTTCCAAGACTAGTTGGAGTCCCTGTTCTTTTTGTTTTCATCTGTTTTCTCTTCCTCTGTCAAATATGGAACAAATCTGCATCATTTCTTTGTTTCACTTTTCTAAGTCCTTTTTTTGAGATTCTTCCCCTGGCTGACAACTGGGGAGGGGGAGTTTCCCCCCTCAGTTTGAAGGCTTCTCTGAATTTGCAATACCATCATAATTAGCATGTTTCTGCAGCCCAGAGATGGTCACAAAACTTTCAAAATCATCACAGTAATTTAGCAATCATTAGATACTGGCAACACTTAAATTTTTTAAACTCATTCCTCCCAGCTTGCTGTTAGCTTAACAGTCTCCGCGTACAACAAACTAATAATAAAGATTGTAGATAATAACTCAGTTACAACTGAGATGGCTTTGAGAGCACTTTTTTTTTCTAAATTACCCTTCTTCACCGTGGGAAAGGCATTAAGCTCCTCTGGGGGACTGGGTAATAACTCATGGATTGGCCTGCAGGTTGTCTGAAGAAGCTTTCAAGACAAAGTCAAGGCACACGCGTCAGGAACAGCCTGTCTGCTCAGAAAAAAAGCAGAGCTCCGCTTGCTAGCAGGTGAAGTGGGAATAGTTTCATGCTATGGAAAATGAGGCCCTGACACTGTTGCATTACTGGAGTAACCCTCACTGTCGATATACTAATAAAAAAAGGGAACATTGGCTGTGAGTACAAGGAGCAGGCCGACCTCGTGGAGCTCAGCTCAGCTTGGCTAGGAGAACTTGAAGGAATGACTAACTCAAACAAGAACGTTTTATGAGGCCTTTTATATCATCGTCTGAAAAGAGTGAGTGGGGAGGGTGCAGATTTACAGTTCTGAGAGGCACCAACCTTGGCCAGGATGGGCTCAGTCTCAGTCCTTGGTAGATTTTGTGCTGTAGGCTTTCATGTGCTGCGTTATCTGTGAAGTTCTGGTTCTGACATCATTTACGGTGCTTAGCACAACTCTTTGTCCTCTGTGGATCATGTGAAAAAAATCTGAAGCCTGCCTTCAGTGCTCTGGGATATAGATAACTAAATCATTTTCTAAATAGTGCCTGATTATTGGTGTTCAAAACACAGGACAAAGCTAAAGAGAGACTGGATGGATAAGCTCAGAAGAAAAAAATGAGGATGATGCTGGTGCTAAAAGCAAAGCAGTAACTTGTGGATTAAAGCTACTTGCTTGAGGGTTCAGACCCCAAGGTCTTGCTGTTCTACTTGTAGCTACAAACCAACTTAGGAAATGGCCCTGGGATATTTTCACTGAGAAAAAATTATTGCCCATGAGCTGGGTTTTTGGGAAGGGGCTGGAGCCTGAGACCCTCCCAGCTGCAGGGGTTTGAATTTCCCCATTGCTCTCTTCGTGGTTTTGATTCATCGGCTTGTGGTAACACAAGTATCATGTTAAGGACAGCCTCAGGCCGCTGAACTTTGCCTTCTGATGGCTGCCACGCAATCCCCGTCCTGCTGGTAACACGTCTTCAGAGCTGTTAGGCTGGCTTATGCCATGCCAATTGCAGATATAATGAGCTACAATGATGTTATGTCCCCGGATGTTATAAGTAATGTCACCAAAGAGAATGTCTTACAAGACTCACACACAAGAAGATCTCGTGATTTAAAAAGCAAGGTCTGCAAACATTAGCATTTCCACGGGGTTACTCATATTCCTAACTTCAGGCATGCACAGATTAGGGTTGGGCAAAAGTGAGACCTTAGAAACAAACTAATGGAAAGAATACAAAAGAGATATAATACTAACTTGTGTCAACATTAGAGATTTCTAGGTTGGTATGGACATTTTTTGAGGGCATGGTGTCTTCTCGTGAGAGTAAGATATAAGAGAGCAAAATCAGAGCCAACAATTCTGAAGTATCCACTGTAAAGGACTCCCACTGAAAATTGTTTCAACTCAGAGCAGGAGAAAGAATGCAGCCATAAACTGTGACAAGTGGGAGTTTAACATTTGAGAAGTACTGTGCAAAATCCTGCTTCGTGTCTTTCCTTTCTGCTATCTTCAGTCAGAACACATAGGGGTTTGTTCTGCATTGAACCTGTGCCTTTGTGTTATGTCTCCAGCCATCCCCTCTTTTTCCTCCATTTGCTTGTATCTTGTTTCTTGTTCTACAAGAAAACAGTCAGACGGAGAATTAGGAAGAAGTTGATGTAAAGAGCGAGATGAGTATCTCAACAAGACAGCTCTATAAAAGGGAATTGCTCAGCAGCATTGGGAATACATCAGAAAAAAAATAAATAAATACAGGATTTACTGCCCTTGTCAGCTATTTTGGATGAATCAGAACCAAAAACAAAATCTGAGCTCTGATTTCCAGAAGAAAAAGCAGTAGTTAGTCATATACTGAGGGACAGCAGTGCTTCAGGCTGACTACTTTATGCCTTGACTACTTTATTCTTTTGTGATCAGTGCCTGTGCCAGGTCTGTATATGCTAGAGAAATACATTATTCTCAATCTGCTCTTTTCTCCTGTTTTTCTGGGACTGTGCAGCAGGGCTGCAGCAGTGCAGAGGCAGTCGATGCCTCCCCAAATGCAGGCCCGTATGATTCACGGACCGTGTATTGTGGCCTCAGTGGTCACCAGTGAGCCACATCCCCAGGAATTACTGCTGGGGGTGTCTGTGGTTTAATGCACAGCAGTGCATCATCCAAGTGGGTGACTTGAATATAAGCAGTGAGGAAAGGCACACGGTCATGTTGGTCATGTTCAGTCGTCATGCCACGCTGCAGAACAGTGGTATTTTCATTTAAATGCCAGGCAACAAAAGAGTGTATTGCGCAAAGTACAGGATGCAAGTCAGTCCAGTTCAGCTCAATATTCTTATTTGAAAGAGTTATTGCAGGCTAGGCAGAAAGCACAATAGCCTGCAGCTTTCAGTCCTGTTCTCTTCCTAAATGATCCTGAAAGATTTTATTGATGTCAGCTACTCCCTCCATTTAGGCTGAGCTCTGAACTGCTTATGGGCCCAGATGAAGTGTCACGGTATGCATTCAGCAATATCAGGATATTTTGCAATCGTGAATTTGTGAAGATGACCTATTTGAACTAAACAATGTGTGCCTCTGCAGCTGCAAGCCGAGGTCTAGCCAGTGTTTTCTCTTTCTTTACACACATACCAAAGTCCCACTCCTAATTTAACGTCTAGAACAGAAGAAACAACAAAGCCATTCACCCATTTTTGAGACTGAGAACATTTGTAGCACAGGTCAGCGAGGTAAGGCTGGGAGCTGGTGCCAACCAGGTCAGGAGGAATCAGCAGCTCCAGGAAACCCATCTGGCCATCAGGGATCCTGCACGTCAGGTGTCCTACAAAAGTAACGCAGCAAACAGGCATCTTCAGAGGGGGATTCAGCACCAGAGCCTTACTTACACCTCCCAGATTACCCTCTGCAAGTGTCTTCTTTCTTGACTGAAACAACACAAAGGGCTTTGGATCCCTGTAATTAAAATAGCTCTTCTCTCTGGGGCCTTACTTGGGAACTGCAAGTCTGGCCATATGATCACCCCTGAAGAGAACGGTGGGATGCTGAAACAAACAACATACGTCGGCTGCTAGCCTGCTGCTAGGCCACCATGTAAAAGCTGGCTTTTCAAGGTCAGGGACAGTTTATTGGTATTTTCTGGCTCCTCTGGTTCAGCAGAGAACTGAAGGGAAAGTAGGCTCATGAGTGCCCCCGGATAAACAGGCAAAGGAATTGAGCAGAGTACAGGTGAGAAAGTGCAGGTACTTCTGAGCCTGGACTGAGTGGCTCATCATGTATTAAAGCACCATTTTTCAAACTTGCTTTGTCACGAAAAGGCTGTTACGGGAAGCCTGGAGAGAAAGCCCCGCAGCGAGCAGGCCGCTGCCTGCAGACCAAAGATGGTGAGGCAGCCCCTCAGGTGCACGTCCACCAGCGGCCTACCTTGAAACAGAGCCCGAGGGAGACGGGGGAACTGCCGCTGCCCGAGCTCGTCTCCTCGAGCCTCGCTCGTCCCAGCCCCTTGTTAGCCGCTGTTTTGGAACAGTTGCTTAGAGACCGCAAGAGCCTGGCTTCAACTTCAGGCGAGTTAATTTGACATTAAAACTTGACAATACCAAATGTATTCCAGGGTTGAGACGCTCGCAGATGAAAACCACAACATTGGTAGACATCGCTATTAAACGCAACTCGAACGAACAAGCGTCTGGTCAGAGATCTGGGTGAGCCCCCCCCCTTTCCTCCTCCCCAGGCTCTCAGAGATATTTGCAAGAAGACATGCTACACTTCACGTGTCCTCGTCTTGCTGGAGCTAAGCTAAGCGTCAGCTCCATCCACCCCTGGCCTCAGCTGCCTGGTGGGGGCTCCAGACTCACCTTAAATTTGTCAGTCCTTGTAGCAATGAGGTCCTATAATTTCAAGGCCGTGGCCACAGACCCAGTGCTGCCTCACCCCCACCTCTTGCATGTTTTTAAGAAGCCACTTGAGATGCAAGCTTTCTGGCTTATGAAGGCACCACTTCAGATAGATGCAACTGTACAGAATTCTGTCTTAGTAACATAAGAAACAAACCAATAAATAAATAAATATTTCAAAACAACCCCCTCTCCTCCCACTCTGCCACCCATCCCATTTGGCGTCTGCTTGTGTTCAAGCTGGCAGGGTCCCCTGCATCCGCTTGTAGCTTCCCTCTTGGCCTCAAGCAGGCAAAATGGCCGAAAGACCAAGAATAAAACATTTCTTACTCTTTTGTAGCTTTCCTGGATTTTTGGACAAATGATCATTAATCAGAAGCAGTCGCAGACCTCTTATCCTGGATAAACACTGGCTTATTTCTCATGCTTCTTCCTCTCAAATCCAGAAACAAGTATTGCCATTTCGACAGTAGTAGGACCCAGTTACCGTGCTGTTGTGAAGTGCTTTTGTGACCGATAGCTCAAAAATGCTTCTGTGATTTTTCCTTTGTCACTAATATATTGATGGTTGTGTAGGGCTCTTGCAGCAACTCTTCCTGCCGTAGCATGTTGATTTAATAACTGTGCTGTCTCCAACTGGCGGGGGCCAGAACACATGGGCTGTTTGAATCCCTATCAGAGCAGCCACATAACGCTGGGCTACTTCTCCACTTCACTGGTTCTATCCAAGCTTTGATATACTCAGAAACACAGATTTGATTAGATGTCACTGGCTGTGAAAATGTACATTCAAGTTCACTGGAGCAAGTCTTGCAGTCTTTAACCAAATATTATTCCCAAGAAGAACAATGGAAAGGGTCCTTACTTCAGTGAAAATCAGACCGCTCTTTCATTGTTTCCTTATTAATAAATCTCCCTTCGTGTAGAATGTGAGACATTTTCTCTCTCATCCCTGCAGCTGAAAAATGAAAAGGCCCTTTCCCTTGGGAATCATTTAAAATCATGTAACATGCCACTGAGAACAAATAACCTAAGAAAAGTGCTGTAGACAACATTTTAATGAGCTTTATCAGATGATGAAAAATATAATGCTTCCCTGTGCAGTCATGGGGAAGCCATGAATCTTGATCTTGACTGTGGCTCTGGAAGTGAGTGAAGGAGAAAGGATAAGGTTTTTAAGTGTCAGCTCTCCACCTTGAGAATCAGAATCTCTGTCCTTACTTGGTCTGTATAAAAAATGTCTATGTCTACAATGCTTTTCCTTGTAATATTTAATTCTATGTGAAATTGTAGTTCTGAGTTATATTGACAGACTAGAGCAGGAAAATGTATCACAAGCAGGGTATTTATTTTTACAGTCATATACTTCATAAGAAAAAAAAATTAAATGAACTCTTGTCCATAATGAGCTCCTAAGAAACAATTGAAAAAGAAAAAAAAAGAAAAAGAAAAATCCCCTAGAAAACAGCTGTTTTTTTTTTTTTTTTTTTTTTTTCTTTTTTTAACTTAGGCATATTCAACTACCTGAATCAAATGCATAAAGACCCCAAGGGAGATCTTGCACTGAAAGTGAGTGTTTGTTGCTTGATATATCCAAACAAATGGCAAACTGTAAAATCAGCTGGAAGAAGGGTGGCTTGGCTCTCAGGAGGCTGCCTTTGTGTTTCTGGAAGACTCACTGGATCCATGGAGGCATCTCCTTCCATAAGCCTCCCACCGTATACTTATGCTTGCCCAATTTTACTGACTAGTGATTTTTCAAGGTACCTCCTGTATCTTTGTGAAACATTTTGCAGTTTATGAACTCTGTAAAAACCCTTTAGGAGAATCATCCAATATCCTGAGTTGGAAGGGACCCACAAAGGTCATTGAGTCCTACCACTGGAGAAAAATTAAGTGAAGTCAATCAATGAAGTTGTTCAGGTCAATTATCATCAAAGAAAGGAGAAGGAAATATATATATATATATAAATAGGTTGTTTTTTTAAGATGAAAAACGTGATTTAGTGCCATTTTATGTTCACTTCAGACATGATGCACCTCTTGGCGTAACTCTGTCCTTCCTATCATAAGAGAATACATGAAAGATTTACTGTAAAAAAAGAGATAAATTACCTTACATGGACAGGAGAACATTTTCTTGTTGGAAATCCCCAAATGGAATAAAGCCAGGCAGTGTTGACAGCTCTGTGGTGTTAGGGAAGAGAAGGGAAGGGAAACCGATAGATGTTAACAGATGAAACAATTTAAAACTGTTTGCCCATACATATAAGCATAATAATGCTCAAACAGCACAATGTTTTAAGTGGCAATTGTGTAATTGCAATTTGCAAAAGTAAATTGAATGAGCAATATGTATTCTATATATGTGTTTTACACTGCTTCAGACATTTTTTTTTTCTAAAGGCGTATGCTAGGACAGCAAGGTGTCAAAAATCAATACGCTACAAGGGAAAACATACAGAGATTATAACTCCTTATCTAACATCAGAACAATGAACCCCAGGTAAGGATAAAATAAACAGACCTTTTATAAGTTACTGCAGGAAGATTTGGAAAGACAAACATTGTTTATTAACTAGCAATAGTAAAGTCTGCATCTGTCAGGACACCTACTGACAGATTTATTTCTGAGTGTAATGGAGAGAATATATTTTTAGAAAAGGGTAGTATATTTTTCTTGTAATTTGAAAGTTCAGCAGGAAGAAATAACTCAGTCTTGCAAAAAAATCCTAAGGCAGTGTTGTCATTTTATGAGCACTAGATTTTACGAAGATTAGTGCACAGCAAAAGTTAAAAAAAGAGAGGTTTGCTTTTTAAAGAAAGGAATTGCTTTTACAAAAATGTTCTATTAAAGTTCCTGCAATCAAACTAGCAAAACAAGGGGTCTAGAGGCATGCTGGGAGGAGGTATTTTGTTCCCAGTGGAGAAAAGATTTTTAGTATCATTCAGACTTTGGCATTCTTGTGTGATGTTAAGATCCCTTGTCGAAAAGGGATTGGTTTGTGTGACACTTAGCAAACAAAGAAAGGCCGTGTTCAAGCCTTTCATCTAAAAATGCCTTTCTATAACGAGGACATAAGATGGGGTATGTACTGGTTGGTGTCTCCATGGCAGAACTAGAGGATGACCATGGTCAACTCTGTCCTGCTACAACATCAGTGTGGTCTACTCTGTGCCAGCTTTTGTGCTGCATGGTCCTGGCTGGAGAAACCTGGTGGGAATACGATGGTCCTCACCCAACCATGAAATTAAATTCAAATCTTGAAGGCCAAGTGTCTCATCCTTAAATTGAACAAAGAGAAGTAATGCACTCCATGGCAAACAAATATGACGCGATTTGGAAATGGTCTCCCACCAAAAATTACTGAGAGTATAAGGGTTTTGAGTAAACAGATTTCTTCACAAAAAAAAAAAAAAATAGGTGGCCACTGTGGGAACTGTTCATGCCATTAAA
>NC_048894.1:134295589-134433049 GCF_011077185.1 Oxyura jamaicensis | reverse complement strand
AAAAAAAAAAAAAAAAAAAAACATATTTTCTGTTTTGAAATATTGTAACAATAATGCATTAGTGCCAGAAGCTGAAATTCAGCTGCCTTCTGTCCAGGCTCCTCTGTGGTCTGGACTTCTTCATGGCAGGACATCACCGAGTCCACTGGAGTGTGGCACAGCTGAGTGAGAGGAGCAGCACAGCTTCACGCAAAGTGGGATGTGTCGAGAGGCTGCCCATAGGAGCAAAATGAAAGGGAAGCATGGATCCTGCTCTGTCCAGTGGGCATAAGCAGGGGAAATCCAGAATTTATGATCTGGCTGAAAAGATTTTGATGGTTTAATAAAGTTCTTGAAACATCCACTGGATATCGCCCCATCCTTTCTCCAGACACACGTATGAATTTTCTGCCCTTTTACCCAGCTCACAGTTTATGAGCTGTAGAGTGCGCTGCATGGCGTGACAAAGTGTCACAGCATGTGACAAAGCATGTATCACCCTACATCTGACAGAAAACAAAATGAGTGTCAGGTGTAACGATGGCAAAAACTGGTATTTATTTGACATCTTTGTGACTTGGATATTAAGGAGGAACTTGTGATCCAGAATGACTGCCAAGATCTCCATCTATTTGACAAAGCTGGCTGATGCAGCCTCACCATAGGCGAGCTTTGCTGGAAGAGAAGGAAGCTGATAGATGGCACAGTGTTTGGGGCTTGGGGGTGGGATGGGTAAACGATCTGGAAAAAGCCCCATCCAGCCTGGCCTTGAGCACCTCCAGGGATGGGGCACACACAGCTTCTCTGGGCAGCCTGTGCCAGGGCCTCACCACCCTCTGAGTGAAGATTTCCTCCTAACCTCCTTCAGTTCTGCCACCTCCTTCCAGTGTGAGCTTTGGCTGCTATTGGTAACAATGGCTACATATGATAGGATGTTTTGAAAACCAGCAATAATCAGATATAAGTGTTATTTCCTTATAAGCTGGATGCTTGTTTTTTATTTCAGACAGGTAATTTTCTATTTCAGAGAACAGATAATGGCAGCTGAGATTAGAAGTGGCGTTGCACTCTTCCTAGTGTTTATGTTATAAATGAATCTTTCCAACTGAGCTCTAACAAGAGGAATTGTGCTTTAATCCTAGAAACAAAGAACAAATGTATATTTTGAATGTTTCTGTATTTTTAAGTAGAATAACAAGCATTTTCATTGAAATGAAAACATTAAACTGGGAGGGAGAAAAAGGCCTAAGTTTAGATTTAGATATAGCTAAAGATTGCATAAGCCTTCTCTGCGTGACTTCGGCACTCTAATGTATCTCAAACCTCTCTGTAACGTAAATCCTATGATCCTGGAATAAATTTACTTCTCAGGATAACGTCAAGTTATTTTTTTATAGGTTATAGCTTGAGTGATTTTAAAATAATTTGCTACTTAATGCAAAACCCTACGGGTTTGAAATAACATCTTTGTATTTGAAAAAAACTCACCCATGCTCAAAAACACCCTCAATCTATCTGCCCAATGATGTGAGATGTCCAATTGCACTGTAGTCACTGAAGCTGCAGAAAAGTTGGCATGTTCCTGTTGCCTTTTCCTTTGTCTCCTCATTACCCATCTTCTTTGATGTGAAATTTTGACCTTGAAGTAGTGAACCACATTTCAGTTCTTTGATAGCAAATTTTCTCCTTGGGCCTGTGGTTTCCTGCAATTTCTGCTCAGTCTCTGATATTTAAAAGGCCGCATGTGTTAGAGAAAAGCCACTCCAAACATAATCTTTGGCTCTGACTGATTCAGGAGGTGCAAATTTACAACAAATCACACCAATACTCCTAAAAGCCAATGTGAAATAGAGTTTCCAAATGCCCTACTTTATACTGCTTGCCTGTGTATGGACGAGCTCCTTACACCCTACGTGTCCTGATTAGGGAAATGTACACATTTAACACAACCAGGCCCCAGCTCTGGCCTCAGAGCAGAAGTAAAGGATGAGGAAGAATTTGTTTGCTGAAGGGACTGCTGGTTGCAATTAGTCACTGGAAAGACACAAAGAAAAGAGGAGAATGGAGCAGAACCAGAATAAAGTGAAAGGAAACAAATAATTAAAAAAAAAATAAAAAAAAAAAAAAGGAAGGAAAAGAACCATCCTCAGTGCTGTAGCTCCATAACCTGGCCTAAGGATCAGCCTTTGGAGTGACATTTGAGGCTTATTCATCCCTACTGTGAGCTGGGAGGATGATAATAGGAAAATAACAAGCAAGCACTCACCAGAGAAATTTTTTCCGTTTGTAGAGAGGTTAGAAACAAATAATCAAAACAAGATCCAGTGCAACTTTTGCTTTTTCCACAGAGTTTTCCCTGCCAGAAGACTGAACATCACGTGGATCTGGTAGCGCTCCCAGGCGGGAGCAGCCACCGGGCTGCCGTGACGGCTCCCACCAGGGCAGACCCACACTGTGAGCACCCATGGGCTGCTGTGTGGTGCCTTCTCCTGGGCCTTCTGCTGCCCCTACTGCCTGCTCAGCCCCAGCCCTTGGAGCCAGGCTGTGCTCAGTCTCCCACCGACCCCACCAAGCCAGCCCTACCCAGGGGAACCAACCCACCCACAGCTTCCCCTAAACACCTCCAAAATGGATGCTGGGAAGGTAAAAATTCTACAAGGGATGCAAGCCCAACAGCCAGGTACTTAAGCTAGCTAGTACATGAGGAATGTACAGATCTAGGTGAAAAAGAAAATACCGACACACAGTTCCCGTCTCACTGGGGCCCAGCAGCTGTCTTACCTTCCTGCCTCCATCTCCTCCTCCTCCTGAAGGAAGACGGGGGGATTCGAACAGCAAGAACTGTCCCCAAGGTTTTGGCATAACTGCCAGGTTGAAGAACAAGTCGATTCCTCCTGTGAAAACATGGAGAAAGTAACCTTTAAAACCACAGTATTTACACTGTAAAATCACTTGTATATGTAACAAAACAAAGACCTCAGAGCAAAGCCATGGTACTGACTGCAGATCAAAAACAAAGCAGACTCAGCTCAGCTCTGGGCATTTTAGAAGCTGTGAATTCCATCGTGCTTCACTGTGTAGGAGGCAATATTTGGCAAAAGATGTAGTACTTAGAACTTGTAGATGTAGCCTTTATAGCATAGATAAGTGGACTTGTCAGTACTGGGTTAAAGGTTGGACTAGATGGTCTTAGAGGTCTTTTCCAACCTGAGTGGTTCTATGATTCTGTGAAAAGGCTTAACCCAGGGCAGTATGAATGATCACACAGTGGGTGTGGGAATTCAACCAGCAGAGACACACAGCTTTGGCTTAGGTTGTGGAACGCAACCACATCATGACAGTAGTGCTTAGATACCAGAGCATACAAAACTGCAGTCTCCACCTGAAGTGCTTTAGGTGCAGAGTGGCTGTTCCTGAGTCACGGACTTCCACAGCTCAGTTGCACTCTTAGCAGAAAGGGGAGAGAGAGAGAGAGAGAGAGAGAGAAGCCAAGGGCAAAGCCACAGGGTCTTTATTAGAGAATGGAGATATCCTCATCAGCAAATATATGGTGAAAAAGCTAATGACAAAACAGAAACCTGTGTTTTTGTTTTAACAGGTGAAGTTAACATTAACACTTCCTGGGTATTTGGGCTAGGTAAGCTCAGATGTTTAAAAGCTGTTGTAAATGAAATGAAACAACTGAAAATGTGGTTCTGTTGATGTCCTACTTCAGATCAGATGAACATGCCTGCAATGTTTTATTGCTCACTTACTCATCAAAAAAAAAAAAAAAAAAAAGGCAGAGATAATCCCTCATAATATACATTTATATACAAAGCATTTATCTTGATACCCTTGCCCATGGAATACCCTGCAGCATGAAATTACTATGAATAATCTTCATATTTGTATCTTTGAGTCTTACTAATGCCTGTATTGAACACAAATACTAACAATTAGCTTTCTGAAGACGTCCGCACCCAGGAACATGAAAAGAAAAAGTAAAAGGATTGTTTGATTGATTGCTCTTGTCATTGTGCTTGAAGATGTGGAACGAGGCTTACTTAACAACCTTGATAAGCCAGACTTCACTCTGAAAGTTTTACTCCTTTATAACTGGTATGAACTCAGAGAGACGACAAAGATATTAATAAAATATGCGACATAATCCACACAAACATTCTTTCTTTTCTGTTCTCCTGCGGGAGAGCCTGGAATGTCTCCAGCCTAGGAGTTTTAGTAAATCAGATGATCCTTGTAACTCTGAGCAATCCTTTTGCTTAAATTGTTGTCAATGTGATCTGCAAGGTGTAGGACAGAAAGCAGAAATGTAGCTGTACTGTACTTGCACTGCGCTCCAAACCCAGAGAGAATGGAAAAATTAGGAGTCAGACTGGAAAAATAAAATCCCTGTTTCTAAACAGTAAGAGCTGTGAGATATCCACTGTTTTGGTTAATATTTTTTTCCACGAAAAAAAAAAAAAGCCTATTTGTCTTAAGGTGTATTTATAGAAGACAATCTGTTATTCGGCAATCTGTTATAATGTATTCTGTATTCTGAGCCTCTTAATTTTAATTGATGTTAAATATTCTGTGGAAGAGAGAATGTGTAACAGAAAAGATACAGTTTTCAATACAGTAAGTTGAAAGTGGGTAATTTAGCTTTGGTTACAGAGCTCAGACGCATATTTTGCTGCATATTACTGCCCAACTTTATGGCTGGTGTGGTTCCCCGGTGTTGCTTTTCAGTCACTTCAGGCATTCTCCACCTTGCTGCGGGAACACGACACACTGAGCACATCACCCAGGACTGACAGCATAGGGGGACTGCAGCGACAGCATTTCTCATGGCCAGCCCCCAGCAAGACATCCCAGGAAAGCACACTGCCTCAGCAGAGATCACATTGCATTTGAGGAAAAGGGTTCAGGGGCCTTTTTCTGCCTACTTTTCTCCCCATCCCTGGCCTGAGCCGCCTCAGTCCTTATGCAAAGGCAGGGAGAAGCAGCGATGCAGAGGTGGGATGTGTGCCGAAGGGTGGGTGTCCAGCCTGAACCCCATACCGACCAAGCCATGACAGGGCTGGGGACAGGCTGTGCATGGGGGTCTCCAGCTTTTTTGCCCTGGAGACTGCTTCTCTCATGAAAATTATATATTAAGTTCTGAGCTTTTCTTGAACAGAGTAGCCCCAGACTATAGATGGAGAGAGCCTCTTGAATTTGTCAAATGTCACACATTCGTTGCCTCAAAAATTTGCACTGACAGATGGAAAATGTGGGAAATATCCCTAACATAACAAGCCCGGTCTTACTTCTTGTCCAGGAAAGCAGGCTGCTTCCTCGCAGGGAGGACTGAGGGTACAACAGTCCCATTATAAAAGACCATCTTTTTCCATCTTCAGAATTATTGAACTCCCATGAGGCCTTGGGATGTTTTCCTAATTATTTCCAGTTTCTAAAATTTCTTGTAAATACAGCCTCCTCAGCTCCACCGACACGAATAAACCGAGCAGGGCTGGAAGGCTGGCACACAGCTGGCGCCCGCCTGTTCCCTCAGCTGCCCGGCGCCATTTTGGCCCAGGCCACCAGGTGCCCTCGCGGGTGGCCTGAATCTGAATCTGGGGGATAGCCTGGCCAGGAACTATGCTCAAGACACCATGGATGGCTAACACTGCTCCCCTCGGGGGGGGATTTGGCTGCGAGGCTTTGGCCATGCCTCAGGCCACAAGGGCAAGGCTTGGGGATTTTGCTTATGGACACAGAGAAGGCCCCTTGGGCCCGCTGGCATGCTCCAGGACTCGATTCTCTTTCGCAGGTTTTGTTATTTCAGTTTTAAATGTTCCAGCAACATGTCAAGTATTTTTAGGACATGTAATGAAGGATAGATATTGTGTGTCCTGGGCTGTAGAAGGAGAGCAAGCGAGGCTGCTGGAGGGCCCAAAGGCTGCCTGCACAGTGCCAGAGGGCTGTGCAAGGAGAGGGAGCCAGACTGGATGAGCACCATCCTTCCCAGCAACCTGGGGGTCTCGGGAGTGAGGAGATCACTCCAAAGCCAGGTGCACACTGTGTTTCAGAGGGAACCAGTTCGTGTCCTCCAAAGAGAGGTCCAGAGTCAACTCCAGCTTGTGCCCCATGGGCAAGCAGGAGACAAGGAGATAGATGTGTAGATTGAAGTGCAGGTGTCATCCTGAAGTGCACTATCAGATTGGTGATACGGCTGACTGTTACTATAAACATTATTTAATACATTGAATAGAATAGTCAAAGAAAATACTAAATTCCTACTTAATAACTGAATGCGCTCTATAAAGCTATCTACTTGCACAGCCTGCCACAACCCCTCTTGCACATCTTCATTTAAAAACAAGCCTCATTATCCTTGTGTGGCATGGACTGGGGTTTGATAAAAATGTTTGTGTGACACAAATATCTTTTGATTACACTATAAAAACTAGGAAGGAAAAAAAAAAAAAAAAAAAAAAAGGCCAGAGAGAGCTAAATGATTGGTAAAGGAGTTTCAAAGAAAGGGGAAGCAATCTAAAAACAAAGAAACTAGGAAAATACTGAGTAGCTAAGGCAAATTTATTCTCCATAAAGCTGGACATCTGGAACAAGTTACTGAAGAAGAGATGTGGGATCACATAGATTGTTTCTGGAAAAGGAGGGGCTTGAGGGGCATGGAAAAAAAACATGGTTGAATTAAGAGCCAGCCACAAGCACTGAGCCAGATGGCTTTTTCTCTTCTTACAATGATATATGTTCTCATCTTCCTATATCTCTGCTAATCACTGTAACACAGAAGTACAAGGAGTAAGATGTTAAGGAGGAAACAGAAGGACCTGGGTAAGATGAAAAGAACTGTATTTCTTGTATGCCTCTCTGTAGTATACACTGAAATTCAAAGCAGGGATGTCTTTCTTATGCAATAGTACATCTGTTGCTGTTCTGAAGTCTTTGGGCACAGAAACTCTTTCCAGACAGTGCAGAGCAATCATTTGTGTGTTTTGACAGGTTTCCAGCTGTAAGCCATATATTTGTTTTATAGCAAATTTTAGGTTAGTTCCTAGAATTTAAAACATATTCAATCTGCTTTTGTTTTACAATCTGTAAACACTTCTAGAGCTCTATTCTTTATTTAATGATAGATAGGCACAACACAGCTGTTCTCTTGTGGCCTGTATTTTTAGTGTAACCTTATTCTTCCCTACATGCCCTGTTCAGTTTTGAATATGCCAGAAGAATATGGGCCAAAACATCAGCAAGACAAAAATGCTCTGAAATAAACAGAAGGTGAGTGATTTGTAATTCATATCTGCAAGGTGATGATAGGAACTACCTCTCACAGTACCCAGGACCAGAGAGGATGGCTTGTGTACAGTTGGTACAGAAATATGTTTATATGGCTCAGCAGAAGACCCTCTAGGTAATGTGAGGGCTATAAACAAACTAGGCATGTCAACCCAGAGCCTGTTGGACAACTGCACGTAGTTTCTCAGAAAGCCCAATTAATGCAAGTCAGGCATTGCATCAACATGATTAGAAGTGCTCCTGGTAGCCAAGGCAGCTCACTCAGAGCTGGTGTCTCAGCATGGCACTGTCCCACATCACATAACCCTACTGTGAGAAGAAATGACGGGAGCAAGAGCCCTACATAGCGCAGTGATTATACACAAAGCATCAGTGCAACAGCCCTGCTGAAATTAACATCTGCTGCCTGCACAGCCATTTCAGGAGGTCGGCTGGTGCCTCTATTTAATGATGCCCTCAGCTGTGCCCTGAACTCTCCTTTGGCAGGGTACAGTATGGCCTTCCCGCCAGCAATTAAAAAATAA
The DNA here is from genome assembly GCF_011077185.1 of Oxyura jamaicensis. Lineage (NCBI taxonomy): Eukaryota > Metazoa > Chordata > Aves > Anseriformes > Anatidae > Oxyura > Oxyura jamaicensis. The sequence goes on along the minus strand of NC_048894.1, from coordinate 134,425,259 downwards.
ATAAATAAAATCCAGTTTCAACTTTGACTTCAGTTTATATTTCAAATGTTGTGATAAAATGATCTCCCAGCACTAAGGAATGCAATGTGCCATTATAATGAACACCACAGGCCTTCAGAATTAGGCTGACACCCAAGCTACATTATTAATGCTTGCATATAATCTTCCCTTTTAGAGATACTGTGCTGACAAACTCTAACTCTCATCTCTGGATTTGCCCAGCTCACATTTCCCCCTGTAAACACTGCATATTCACAAATCAGCCCCATGCTCCAGCAAGATTTAAGCAACAGCAGCAACTCCAAATTCACCTTCTGACAGATAGGCTCAAACACAGTGAGTTGTTTCTTGATACCACATAGTTCTTCAAGGAAAATAATTTGTTTCCAGAAAGTCTTTCCCCTTACTTACAAAGCTTTGAGATGGGAAATCCTGTCAGCAGCAGCCTTGACAAGCATTTTTTTTCAATACTCTCATTAGTAACTTCATACTTCTCGGAAAATACTCAACTGTTCAAAACAAGCTGCCCACATGCACAAGGACAGCTCTGCAGATCTTAGCCTGGACCTTCCCCTCCTTCCCCTCTGGAAACCTGATTACCTGCCCCCAGGTAATCAGACTGCATTTGTTAAAAGACTGAGAGATAACATTGCAAAAAGATTTTGGTGCTAGAAGCAAGAGAGTTGTAACCTTGCTCCCAGCTGTACTCAGATGTATCATCAGTTTCTTCTCCCAGTCTCCAAGACCCCAACTTTTAGCTCAACAGGGCCACCTTATTCCTCCAAGTAATCCTAGAAAAACTGAAGTACAGAATGGCTTTATATTACAGCATGGCCTGCTAGTTAGAGCTGTAGGCATTGGGCTGCTCGAGGCAAGCTGGGATTTATAAAAGAGCTTCCCACAGGCACTGATCCAAAGCCTGTTAATGGGAGTCTTTCCTCTGACTTCAGTGGAATTAGGAGGAGGCCTCCCACCCAACCCACCAAGGCTCCTATCTGACTACGAACAAGTTTGAAGGATCCACCCTGCACAGATGATCAGCTTGTACCGTGGAGGATGCTCCGTCAAAAGCTCTCTTGAAGGGCTGATTCGATGCCTGAAGAAAAGGGCTGGTGTATTAGATGAGTGGCATACGTAAACACACAGGACATCCACTGCAATGCAAAATCTCAGAAAAGAACGGATTTTTTATGCATCTCACAGGATATTTGTAGCACTCCAAGAGTTAACAAGTTTCTATAAATTTCCCTGAAACTCACTTTGACTGGTTGACAAAGGAGTTACTGTTACAGAAAAAAACAGAAACTACAGAAGCTGTCACTTACTGTGCCGTTTCCTTACGCTGGAGTCAAGACAAAAGGACTAATAAAAGGTGACTTCTGTCACGTCTCCTCCTGCTCCTCCCTGCAGAATACCCCTCAGCCGCATGGAAATTTTTCTGCAAACTTTGGCACTGTCTGCATTCTAGCAAGTCACGCTGGCAAAAACAACGAGGCAAAATTAATGAGAGGAGTTAGCTTGTAAAACAGTACCATGTATCAGCAGCAAAAAAGGAAGGAGAGCCATCCGGATGGCCCTGCACTCAAGATTAATTGAGAAAAATAAAACTGATCTGTGGGTGAAGCAGTTTACAGTGAATTGTTTAACTTTTACCATGGTAATAGTCCGGCTTGTAAATGAACTCAGAAAAGATACAGTAACCATGCTAGCATGAAATTATTAATTGATTACTAAAGAACAATATCTTAAAGCAGAAGGACACAGGACCATGCTCTGTTGTGTGGAAATGCAACACCTTCTGGTACAGCTCAGAAAAATGTGTAATTCCTGTGAATTCTGTAAATTCTCTTACAGAAGATGTAGAAAAGCCATACCTGAGTGCTATATAACATTCCCATAAGTATTGGAGCAAAAGGTAATCTGATGGCTGACTTCCCTGCATGGAGCAACGGCTATGGCAGAGAACACAGTGGAGGCAGCTGACCATTCTAAGCAGTTTCAGCTCACTTACACCTACACGCACAGTTTAATGCAAAGCATCGTTGTATATCATGACTACAAACACTTTAGGAATTTGGATAGAAGAAATTCTGGTTTAAAAAACTAATCGAGTGTTGGGCAATGGCTGATGACATTCCTCTGGGCAGACAGGCATGGGACAGCGTGTACCCACTGTGCGATGGAGGCAGCCCTGGTACTAACTCTGGGTTGTGGCTTCCCTTTTAGCAACTGCAGGTGGGAAATAAGTCTTCTTTCATCAGGCGCTTTCACAACTGGGCAGGAGTCCCTCCTGTCTTTTTTTTCTGGTCTAAATCCTTATGTCATGAGTATGCTATGAGTAAGAAATCAAAAAGAGAGATACCAAACATTTAACTTCAGTTGTTCAATCACATACCTATTATCTAGAAAATTGCCATGCCCAAATGAGACCCATTTGTTTGTTTGTTTGTTTTACTAAGTAACAAAGACAACTTTGCTTTCTGAAGAGTATATTTGTACATTGCTAATTGTCTTTTCCATGAGTACACCAGCTAAAGTTTGCATGGAAAAACAAACAAAAGGATGTCATTAAGATGGGTCCCAAGAACCTTTCAAATGATTCATAGTAGTCTTGGCCTAATTGAAATTGAATGTGAAAACAAACATGCTTGCAATTTGCTAGGATAATATTGGGTATTCATTAATTTTTTCATCCTGGCCCATATGTGACAAAATGAAGCACATGCAGTCAAAGTCTAAGATCATAATCATGCATGCAGTGTAAGCTATGTGAACTGAATTTACTTTGTAGAGAATGGTACAAGCCTTAAATCTTACAAATCCTTGCTTAAAGTAGTTGCTAACTCACTGAGAAAAATCTATTTGAGAATTTCATGGTACCTCCCTTACTGGAATAGGTAAGCATCTAATGTATAAAAACTACAGCCTGGAATAAGTCATATCTCTGCTTTGGGTCCCGCTCTGCCTGCTCTCAGTGCTACAACACACACTTCCAATTTTAAGCAAGGAAAAGAACTAGAAAGAAACATTTTTCTTTTTATTTGAACATTAGGATAGACTAACTGGAAGGCACTAAAAGGCTAGAGAAAGACGATGGACCATGAGGTTGGATGGAGAAACTGAGTCATTGCATCCCTTGGTGCAAAACCATTGGCTTCAATTGGCTTAACCCAGTGATAGGGTTAGTACAGCTGTAGACTGGGTCTGCAACCACAAAAACAGTTTAAAAGAGATAAATTATCAATAAAAAAAAAAAAAAAGCAAACAAAAACCTTATCAATACTAACACAAATCCCCAGCAAAACAATAAGGATCTTAGGCAATAATGAACAGGAGTAGCACGCAGGACTCCCTGCTTTGAGCTGGGATACACCTTGTGGGATAGGGTCAGGTGGCTCCAAAGAAATATCCACAACCCACCTGCTCAGAGCTAATTAATGAAATATGAGGCAGAGGAAGGAGGCTGAAGTTCTGAGGATCCGAGGGAATTAATTCAGAGCTGTGGGCAGGTGCTTGCTATGGGAGAGCCAGAGGAAGGGTACCTACATCATGACAAAGAACAAAGCAAGATTCACTGTTAGATTTTGACATGGCTCCCACCTTTTATCTGCTTGACTGGTGTTGACAGCGTTCCTCTAGGAAGCAAGAGATGAGGGCTCAAAGCATTTGCCAGCTCCCAGAATAACTGCTAAAGGAGGGAAGGGAAGGAGAGACAGGGAAGGGACACAGCCCCTCCTTCTGTCAAAACTGGATGCTAGTTCAGGACCAGACGGGAGAGACATGGGACTTGGGAGAGAAAGGGAGTGGAGTGATGGTTGTGGTAACATGATGGCTGTGGTAAGGGCATTTGACAAGGATGAGGGAACACCATGTCTCTCTCTTATAAGATTATGTCTGTAACATATGAAGGAGTCAGAAATGAGAGGCAGAAGCAGTCCTGCAGCAGTGAGAAGGCAGCAGCAGTCCTGATGGCTCTTTGTGCATCCCCATGGCACATATTCGGAGTCTGCTGGACTGGGTCCCTCAGTGTCTATGGCACCACTCTGCCTAATTCCCACAAACTGACCTGGCTGTGAGGGAAGCCCCGAACCCGCTGTCCTAGACTGAGAATATCTCAGCATGCAAAGTGAGAGCTCGAGGGAAATGCCTAGGAGGAGTAAGCACTAAATTGCTTTTGGACTAGGTACCTCCAACCTGTCTAAATTAATTTCTGAATTCATTCATTCATGCCCTCAAGGACAAATCTTGTTCCAGTCTCAACTAACAACCCTCCCCTGCATGCCAGTGGGCTGTGGAAGGGATGCTATCCGTTGTCCACCCCGGACGAAGAAACAGCCAGGCTGTAACAGTGCATCACGTTATGGACCTCAGTGTGCAAACACAGGGGAGGAGGCATCAGCGTGCACAAGGCATCACCTCTCACAGAGCTGCCACAGTGTGCTGCATGGCTCCTGTTACAAGCACATCAGTGCCCAGCCTGCGGGGTCTACCCTGGCTTCCCAGGGAATTCATCTCCTGCTTCTGGAGCTCTCCGCAGCATAGACCAAGACCTCAGAAGCCAACAGGAGGACTGGGACCTTTCTGCAGCTGGCAATGGCTTTAATGCTGCAAGCAACAACCTGCCAGGTTTCTCGGCACCTGGCAGCCAGAAGGACAGAGGAAGGTGGCCCTGCCTAACGATGGAGGTTGTCTGATGGCTGCAAGTGATCAAAGGCTGATGCTCTCAGGGACCAGACACCCCAGAAACATCCCACTGCTTGCACGGTTCTCTTGGCAAGAAGATGAAAGGCAGAAAACACAGCATCTGACTTTGCACAGGCTCAGCTCCACGGTGATCCTTAGGATTGGTGATATGGACTGTTAGATGCTAATTTTAGACTCCCAGTCTAAAAAGGAGCTGCCACTGTCCCCCTCTGTATAATTTCTGTTATAGAAGGCCTAGGAATTGGCTCGATTATTTTTGCAGTTCAAACCTTAATCTACTGCTTTCAGTGTCAGCAGCAGAAAATATCTGTATAGGTGTTCTGTTATTCAGATATTCAGAGCAATCCGCAGCTCTGTGTCCTTACAGAAACAGCCCTGTCTATCACCAAGAAACGAGGCCTGTACTTTGATCGGCCACCACCACAGAAGCCACCGCAGCTTATCGAAAAAGCATCACAACTTCTTTCCTGGGCTTGCAAAACAGCTACACCCAAGCAAGCAGAGATCATTTTCTTCCCCTGCCGGCTCCCCCCAGCCGCAGCCCAGCTGCTGGCTGAGCAGATGCTGCCCCCTGTCTGGCTTCTCCTTTCCTTGTCTCAGACACGCTCTAGCAAAAGGAAAAAAAAACCTTTTTGCCTCTCCTGGCAGGGTAACAGCTGTGTCTCTGGAGGACTTTATTCATTTCTTGCATGCCCTGCTTTGAAGGCCAACCTTTCCAAAGTCTGTAATGTCCTGTGATACTGGAACCTCTAGCTCATGGAGCAAACTGTACCTGAGGTAGGTGAGCTGCAGTGCAGTTTCTTTCCTGCTTTTCTTCTTCCAGCAACAAAAAATAACACTTGAAATCCCCTTGGTTTCCTCCCAGGGGCAGCTAAATTTCCAGAAGTAACATGGTCTCCTTTCCAAAAACTCCAATCAAAGTCATTTTAAAATAATGTAGACAAGACCCTGAACAATCAGGAATGCTTAAACATGTATTTAACTTTTTCTATGTAAAATGTATTTTACAAAAGCCCATTCTGTATTTCTGAGCTCTGCTAGAAGTGTCAAGGCACTCCAAAAGAGAAGCTTCCCACCATCAGCCCTGCTCCTAGTTTAGCTAAAATATTTCTAGGGAGAGCTGTGATCATCTCTGTGGCAGAGCCACCCTGAGCATCCCAACTGACATATATATGTCCTAAGTACATGGTACAGTCTTTATAAGACATTTCTTTAAGGCTTCTAGCAGTTCCCTACTCTGATTTTGGATGATTTCTTCTTAAAAACAGGAAGGATGACTGCTGTGTAGGGCTCTGATTGCACCGATTGCTATAAGTAGTGTTAAGCATTTATACTGCAGTTGCTACCAGGGCCTCTTTTAGGGGTCCAAGCCTGATTTTATTATGCATCACCCTAATTATTCTGTTCCTGGGGAGTTTCTTTAACAAAATTATGTGGGCATGAACAATATTAGCTAATGCTGAATAAATATGGAGTATAATTCAAATGCTTCCTGCAATGAACAAGGAGGCCAGTGAACAGCTCAGCAGCTGCTGATACCGGTAGCCACGATGCTCCCAGCCTTCTTCATCTTTACACGTGAATTTTCATACCTAGGTATCTCTGCCGGAGACTGTGATTTCAGCTTCCACATGAACAAAAGCTGAGGACTGGAGAAAGAAAGTTGAGAGAAGCATTAGTAGTTTGAAGGACTGGGGAGATAATGCCATCCCTTTCAGGTCCAGGGAAGGGTAACAGAGGGTTTGATGATAGAAGGGGAAATAGGGCCATCTCATCATGCGACCAAAAGGTAAAAAATGTACCTGGAAAGACACAGCTTCTCCAGCGAGTTGCTGCACCAAGTGTCTTCTTGCAGCTCAGAGTGCCGTTGTCACCTTGCTGCTCAAGGACAAGATGCTCTCAAGCTTATTTTCCCCATTGCACTGAACAAACACACAACATCTGGGAGAAACAGAAAGAACCTAACTTCTCAGCATAATTATATAGGCATATAAAGACATCTTAATGGTTTAAAAAGAGTAGGAGAACATTTTATTTAGAGATGGGCTAAAATCCCAACACCATCAAAGCATCATCACCTTCACCAGAGTCAAGATTTGATCAACTGGCTTCAGTTGAAAATACCTAATTATCCTGTTTTGTATCTTACAAATGGGCATTTTTAGAGATGGGCATTCTGTATGATTTAGCTAAATCCATGCAACACAGCAATCAGTAAGAATTAAGTTGAAAATTATTTCCTCTTCCATGAAAAAATATTTAAATTTCTAAACAATAATATTGATCTGAACAAAATGTATAATATTGAGTATGCTTAAACACTGAAAGCTTGCAAAAGAGTAATTTAGATTGGATTTATCTTTTTCTTTCAATCAAAATATTTATTTTAATTTTGCTTTAATTTTACTGAAAAATGATTTCAATTTTAAAATTAGGCCTCTTGAAAATTTCACTCAGAAGAGTTGAAATAGGATATCTGAACAACTTTAAGGCATTTTTAAACACTTCAAGTTTATTGAAATTGGCCTTTTCCAATATACAGTTTGAGAAATCAGCACTTTGGAGTGCAAAACGATTATACTCGCGAACTTCTGAGCAGCCCTAGCAGTACGGCAGCCAGCCTTTCACTATGAGAAGCTGCCAGTAGGACTTGAAATTAATGGTTCTGCTGATGCTTTTCGCCTGTTTACATAACAATCCCAGGCAAAATCTCTACCAAAATAGTCAGTAGGCAACTGAGCAGTTTGTTTTTGGATAAAGAGCTTTTTCCTAGGTCACTGGGCAGGACTCTTGCCCTGCTGTGTCCAATGGGGCAGACAAGTCACCCGCTGCACCAAACTCCTCATGTGCAACCGACCCAGGTGTGCACAGTGACCACCCTGTGCACACTTGGATATCCCTGTTTATGCTGGGGAAAGGATTCAAATCCCCAAACTGCAGGGCAGTCACCTATGGCCATTAGGTCTGAGTGGGCAGGGAAATGTGATCAGGTCTGAGGCTTCACAATTTGTGACAGACTCTGCAGGAGGGACAGATCTGATTCCCTAACATGGGGCTAAGCAAGAGGACAGTTTGGCTTTACAAAAGAAGTTAAGGATTAATTTAGAATTTGGTTTGAACCTGTCACATGCCTCAAAGGACTGAAGATGTTCCTGGAGCTGTCAGACCCCTGGGACCTACTGCCTGCCTACGCTGCTAGGGGGCATGTAGGGAGATTGATGATGGGAACAAAATGAAGGCCTTGCCCGTAAAGACACAGGCCTTGATCCTAACACAATGACAATATTTACATTTGATATTGAGTAATGAGGTTTCCAGTAATTCCCGCCAGAAAGATGTTTTTAAATGTAACAAGGAGTCCATCTTTTGAAGAGCATTTGTCTGCTTGAGTAAACAGAGGAAAGGCCAAGTAATGGAGGGACGGCCTTGAGATCGGGCATGGCTGCCCAACTCGGGCCACCTAAGGAACGTTTCTTTCCTCAGCACAAAATACTGAATTTGCAGCTCTGGGAAATGGAAACATCTGAGAACTGCAGTTTAAAACCACGGAAGCTGCCTGGAGACAAAACCCCATCTATTTCGACATTCTTTGATGTCAGCTGAAAAGCAAAGGCAGAGCACTCGGGCTATGAAGCTGAAGCGAATCTGGAGAGACGTTCCTGAACGATGAGTCACGCCGTTCATGCCAGCCAGGGCACACAGACACTCAGGCTTGCCAGCTGGGGAGGCTTTTCCAGATAGCCCCTGCTGGTAGCATTTCAGCTGGGCCAAACTTTCTGACAGACGCAACAAACAGCAAACAGAAATGCCGTTCAGTTGCTGCTCTCAAGCAGTCACATGGAGAAAGTTCAAAAACTGCAAATATCTTCTGAAAATTCAAAGAAGAATTAAATAAAGCTACCCAACGACTCCAACAGCTCAGCACCTACCCGTTCCTTCTAAGAGCCCAAGTCCTAAAGGGCAGCACACCAGCATCAGGCAAACAAACACGGTTCTTGTATCAGAGAAGCATGATGCACATTTCACCTCCAGCCAAGGGGTTGAATTTAGGCTATGTCAAGTAGCACGCAGACAGAGCAGCAATACTGCCAGCAAAAGGGAGCAAAGTGCTTCCTACACAGCAGCATCCCCCTGCACTGCATTTAGCACCTAGTTATGTATCAGTCAGACTAAACCTACAGTTACTGTTGACACATGGCTGGTTTCTTTTAAGCACTGCAAACACCAGAAAAAAAAAAATAAGCCTTAGAAAAATTCAGGATGTGCTGGCTTATTTCCAAATTTGTGAACTTGCATATAATTCAGAGTATCGGAGATTTTTTCAGCCTTGAAATAATTGAATCTCCTAGGCTACAACTGCCTTATCTTTCCGATGCAGGCTCTGTTATTAGATGAAAGGCTGGGAGCTGCCAAATAAAACCTGAGAAGCTGCCCCCTACTAGGTGCTCTACCAGTATTCTGCCAGGAAGCAAGTTACACTAGCAGTAAATTAAAAATAATTTGGCTTCCTTACAGGTGAACCTGATTCTCGTAAGGTACCCAGAGGAAGACTGATTGCTACTGAACAAATTTAGCAAGATAATTTTAGATAGCTCAAGTTAGAAGTCCACTTAGTGCAAAACACTAGGACGACCATCAGTATTTGAAAGACTGGTAACTGTCTCAATAAATTCCCTTTCAAAAATCAGTCTCTATAGCTGGGGAGCATTATTTCATCCTAGGCTGCGAGCTTGGGTTACAGACAGTGAGACTCATCTGAGCAGCTCTGACTGAATTTAGCACCCACAGTTCTGTTATTTTCAGAACAATAGAATTAATGACTCATAAATGTCAGTATTAATACTTATAAGAGTTTAAGGTCTCAAAAAATACAGAATTATTCATGGAGACAAACCTCATACTAAAAGAAACGCTTAAGCATGCCTTGTCACGAAGCACCCATTCATGATCTGTATGTAGATGGGCAAGCTGGTCATAATTTCATGCTTATCCTTGCATATATCAATATCTCTCTCCTAAATCACATCTGTCAGTTCACATATGTTCCAACTCTTTATCTTCTTAGTTCTTTTCAACCTGGTCAGACTAGTTTACTCTTACTTCAAGGAACAGTATGTGCATTGAATTTTAAAAGGTGTCTTAGAGCTAGCGTTTCAGAACAAGAAGTTTGCTTTAATTACAATACAGTGACATTAGCTTCTGTAGGAAATGTGCATTTGGATTATTGACTGAGCCAGGAATACATTTACCAAATTATTACAATTAATAAATCCATACATCATATTCATATAATTACTACACCATTTCAGCTTGGAAATGAGGAGACATTTCTTCTCAGGAAGAGCAGTTAGGCACAGGAATGGGTTGCCCAGGGAGGTGGTGGAGTCACTGTCCCTGGGGGAGTTTGAGGAAAGGCTGGACATGGTGCTTAGGGACATGGTTTAATGCGTGATATTGGTGGTAGGGGGATGGTTGGACCAGGTGATCTTGGAGGTCTTTTCCAACCTTAATGATTCTGTGATTTTCCATATTCCAAGGTTCTGTCTTCTATACCATCTCCACAGCCAACATCACAAGCTTTAGAGAAAGGTACAAGAAGTTCATACCATGTGGTCAGAAAAACACTTGGCAGTAAAACAATGTTCTCCCTAGCACGCTCAAAATAGCTTTTATCTTGAAGGTATGAAAGTCCTTCCAATTTCCAAATGCATTTATAAAAGGCTGCAAGTACTTGAGCTGTTTTCACTGTTATCTCTGTGACACTGACACACAAACAACTGATTCATACCTTCTTAACAACACATTCGATAGGCTGGTTATAAGAAAAACTTTTTTTCCTAATTCTTACTTTCACTGATGTTGAATGTCTTCTCTAATAAAAAAGAGCAAACAATTTGGGTATTTTTTTCTAAAGATTGGTACAGAAAAAACTTCCCAAATCTGCATAGTCTTTTTTCTGCATCCAGTAGCATGGATAGTGAGTAATGTATCAGTCAGATCACTTAGCCAGATTAGGAAAATGAGTTTTTAATTATTTCCATGCCATCTCTCTGTTGTTGTTGCAATCCTAATCTTAATGAAAAATCCATATACCTAGCTGTTTGCTGCTAGGAAAATCACAACAGCACTGCGATCATCGTTACGTCCCAAGGACATCCTCCGTTAAATCCACACTGGAGAATAAGATGTCTGGGTGTCTGCTCTGGTTGCTCTGAGGATCGGATGGCACTTCATCCCTCATTAGGTAGGGTAAAGCAAAGGGATGGGGAAAGGGACAGGAGAAGTCCCTGGACCATGATCGTGCTGCCAAGCAGCCACACAAGTCCTGTGGCTGGCACCGCTCCCAGGAGCGGGTGCATCTCTCAGCACAGCCACAATGGGAACATCGCACGCTTCTCAGAAATGTCATTGCTTGTGTTTGTCTAGGGTGAAAATTTGAATGAGAACAAAAGCAAAGAAAGGCTGCATGAGCTATTCCCTGTTCTGGACCATGTCCAGTCATCTGCATATTAAAAGGTTTCTATCCTTTTCCCAGAAGTTTTGTGACAAATCCTCTGATTATGGGTTTGCTAGAGAATAAAGATGATGGAAGGAGACACAGCTTTGTTCCTCCTTCTCCTCATTCTATACATGAAAAGAAAACAGTATTAAAATGAAATGTAGATGGATGACTGCTTTTTAGTCTTTGCTACATGGCTATGGATGTTGCACTCACTAGTTGCAAAGCTGGGAGCCACAGAAACACCACCACCAGGAACAGCACCATCCTCTGATCCTACTGCTTTTCCAGCCTGGGAAGTATATTTCTTAGGTACAAAGAGAAGCAGTGCTTCCTAAAAGCACCATAAAAACAAACAAACAAATGGAGTTAATGTACAAGAGAGGGAGAACCATTAAGACATGAAAAACATGTTTTCTTGTAATGTTTCTCAAATGCCATTATACAACATCTGCTCCAGCCATACTGTCCATTTGTGTATTCTAAACTACGCAATATTTGGTCTGTTAAATCACTCTTTTTTTTTTTCCATCATTTCAATAAAGAATGTGTCAATTTCCTTTCACAGATGAGTGTTTGCCTTTCACAAATACTCAAATTTAAATAAAACTTCCCCAGAAGGGCTGCACTAAGAAAATCTATGATCTTTATTTCAGGTGGACCTAATTGTATTTTGACTTTTCATAATTATGTGGAGAACAGATGTTTTATGACTGGAAATAAATAGCAGAACAGAGAATATCAGAGATAAACTTCATATGAGAAGGATCTATAAAATTCTACTAAGGTCAAATATGGAATTTTTCAGGCTTGAACAGAGTTTCTACTTCAAAAAGGTCCTTCATCTCAGTATCATCTTCATATATGATATTTTAAAGGTTGGAAACACAGCAAATCACATCACCTGCTAACACCATACCTGTGAATAAAAGGCCTGCTGGTCTCCTCAGGAGAGCATCTCCCTTTCCTTGGCCTTGATCTTCACGGAGCCATCTGCAGATCCCATGGCCGCGAACCACTTTGTGGCCTTGCAATAGGGATCCACCACGAGAAGGGAATTTGGTGTTGGCACATGGCCGAAATGCTTTTTGGGTATAAATTGATAATGATTTGCTGTTTCTAAATCCAGGCAACCTGAAAATTTAGGTCCAGTGTGTTGTTTTTTTGTTTGTTTGTTTGTTTTTTTCAGAGATTGGAGCCCGTTTGCCCGCGGTGTGTTACACAGATCACCCACAAGGAGGAGCCAAGTTTACAAATAATTCGTTAAAAAAAAAAAAAAAAAATAGGCTGCAGCTCTCTGTTAGCCCATACCCAGATTAAACAGATTAGCGAATAATCATTGCTTGATAAAATAAACAGTGTTTGCTTTCAGCTCGAGTCCCATCAGGAAGAAGATTCAGCAGGTAAAGGATGTTTCCTTAATTACATTATCCTGACTTCTCCCAATTACACGGGGAACAGATGTTTTATGGCTGGAGACAAACACAAAGAGAGGGAACATCAAAGACAAACTGCCTGTAACAAGAGTCTATAAAATCAAATAAAAGCACCTAACTAATTAAACAGGCCGATCGCTGTACTATTGTAGCTTGTTTTGGCTTTTTGTTAAACTCAATTAGTTACAATGCCAACCACATTTTGCCCAGCCAGGAAGGTGTGATTAAGTGAAATTGAATCCTGGGGGACTGCTGGGTGCTGCTGAAAGAAAACTGCAAAGGTCGGTATAAAGTTTTACACCACATTTTGAATTTACTCGGCTTATTTCACTATAACCTACAAAGCTGAGCTTAACTTTGCACAGCTTTTGTGAATAGACTCGTTACTATTTTATGGCTATACAAATCTGTAGCGCTGACACATATCAAGACATAAGACCAAGAATGCAAAGTGTTTACTTGTTGTGACTTCTCCTGCTTGGTTTTCAGATGTGATGAGCCTTCAGAGAGTCAAGTGACGCCAAGAAGATGCACACGCATTCTGAGCCTATGTAGGCATGGGTTTTGAAACCAAACTCCAAAAGCTCAGGCTTGTAAATTAAGTAGCCATGTCTGAAAACTTCACCCTAGGCAAACTGTCTTTGGTTACCCAGTTGCGTCTGGCAGAATAAGGAACAAAATCCTTAGCTGTTAAAGATGAATAACGATGTTAAAGATGAGTAAAATCCTGCCACATGTCTTCATGAGAACCAGCAAAGGTTTCTCTTGAATTCACTTGAGCCAGGATTTCATTCAAGACTTGTTTCATGGAAACTGGTGTTAGTTCAGGTCTCAGCTGACTCAACTTCTCTGGAAATGGCATGTTTTTTCCTCCCTATTTAGACATTTATTCTACGTACTTATTCAGAAAAAGGTTAGTGGCTTATTTCTTTTTTCTGTCTGTTAGTACCCTGGTTACCTTTCTATTTTCTTAATTTGCGGCCCACACAGCAATGCTTACTGGAGTACACTGATGAGAATTCCCTAGTGAAGGAGACCATGGACCCACCGAGGGCATGCACCCTGCTGGACCCCACACTTACAAAGAAGGAAAACCTCACCAGGGATGTGAAGGTCAGGGGCAACCCAGGCTGCAGTGGCCATGAGCTGGTGGAGGATTCTGCAAGGAGGGAACAAGGCAAATGTCAGAATCACATCCTGGACTTCAGGAGAGCAGACTTTGGCTTCTTCAAGAATCTGCTTAGAAAAATCCTGTGCAATACATCCCCAGAGTGAAGGGAGCATGGGAGCCAGTTGGTTTTCATGTCTACTCTGGCCCCAGAATGATCCAGAAAGCAGAAGTCTGTACATAAAGAGGAGCTCCTGACAAAACTCAAACACAACAAAGTGCGCAAAAGGTTGAAGGAAGGACAGGTGACCTGAGAGGAACATAGACATACTGTCCAAGCATGCAGGGACAGGGCTAAGAAAGCCACAACCATCCGGATTAGAATCTGGCAAGGGATGCGAAGAGCAACAAGAAGGACTTCTACACGTATTTCAGCTACAAAAGGAAGAGCGGGGAAAATGCAGGCCAGCTGCTGAATGGAGTACTAAGGATATGGAGAAGGCTAAGGTCCTCAGTGCCTTCTTCACGTTGGTTTTCACTGGTAAGACCAGCTTTCAGTCATCCCAGGCTCCTGGAGCCTGGAAGAAAGACTGAAGCAAAAGAGGTTGAATAGGGTGAAGTTAAAAAAAAAAAAAAAAAAAAAAAAAAAACTGGAAAAGATGGGACATACACAAGTCCATGGGACCTGCCAGCATGCATCCATGCCTGCTGAGAGAGCTAGAAGGTGGTAGAACTAGATGATCTTTAAAAGTCCCTTCCAAACCAAACATTCTACAATTCTATGATACTCTCAATTATCGCTGAAAGGTCATGATGACCAGGAGAGGCTCCCAAAGAAAGGAAAAGAGAAAATGTTTCTTCTATCTTCAAGAATAGCAAGGAGGAAAACCCAGGAAAATAGAGGTTGGTCAGCCTTGGAAGGCGATGGAGCAAATATTCCTGGAAACCATTTCCAAATGTATGAAGGATGAGGTGACTGGGCACAGTCAGCATGGATTTTGTAACCATGAGTCCTGTAATACTGCATAATTTGTAATAGAAAGTAGCCCATAAGCTTTGTACTGAGCTTGCAAGGCCTCAGGCTGAGGCTTGCTCTCTCTAAACTATTCCTGACTTGCCTGAAGCTTTGCTTTATTTGGTTTGACTAATTTGTGTAATCGACATGGGGGGGTCAAACAGATTTGGGCTGGATGATCCCCAGCAGTCCCTACCAACCCCAACTGTTCTGTGATTCTGTGAAAATGAAGCCTGATGAAACACACCCAGAGCTTTCTTCATGTTAAAGAACAGCAAAGACAGCTCTTTTTTTATTGTTTGAACTTTTAAGAACGTTTCAAACCACAATTTCCTCCTTCTGACCTTCTTTCAAGTGACTAATTACAAATCATGAAGGAATTAATAGTAAAGAGCTGCTATAAAGCGTTTGGGACTTTAAAGAGTTAGGGTCATTTATTCAAATTCTTTAGTGACAAAATACTGTTTTAATTTAACTGAATGTTTTAGAAAAAAATGGCAACAAAATAATTTGAAAGTACTATTGTTCTGCACTGCTTCTCCAGACAATGACTCAGAAAATTCGTGTACGTGAATGCTTGCACAAGGATTTAAGCATATGAAAATGAATACACATTTTGAATCCAAGATGTCTTTTGCAAGCGTCCTAACTTTGGCTGCTTCTTAGTTTCCTCCTGTAAAAACATCTGGAAACATTAACATATTGGGTAGGTCTGGTGCCTTAAAATCAGGAGGAGATCAAAGCTAATGTCAATTTAATCAAACATTTTCTGTGTCCTCATTGTCTCTTCTTCTTCCTCTTTTATAAGAAAACTTTAAATTTAAAGAGGATTTTTTTTTACAGCTGAACTGAGTATTTCTCTTCATTTTACAAACTCTGATTCAGAAAAATAGTGTTTTATTGACATACATATAGCATTGCCCATTAAGTTATTATGTCTAAGATCTGAGTCCATTTTGTTATTGACTGGGTTTTGCATTCCTGTTCTGCCCTGCTGCTAGGTCTTGGCATATTGTCCCTATTACTCTGATATTGTAAAATGTCATTTTTCCTTACTGCATAGTGAGAAATGTCAGTTTAATAATTCAACAATTCACTACCGCCAAGTCCAAATGTATGTTGGAGTTACATTTCTTGCAGTTTTCACCCGAATTATCACATCCTCAATGCAGACTTGCACATTGCTCTGCCAAACACTCACCAGTGGAGTATTTTAGGAACTAAATTTATTTCAGAGGGTGTGTCTGGAAACAAAACCTCACAGAAAGCTACCTTATGATATAAATCATAGGTCTTCCTTTATGAAATTGCAGCTGCCAGGAATCATGTGATGATCCCAGTTTTGCAAACAATGCTGTCACCTGATGGTTTACTGCCTTCCTGGCAGTAGATGACACAGTCATTTGACGTTCTCTGTGGGACAGGCAGGGTCTCTCAGTGCCCTGAGAAGATTTTGTTTCAAGTATGCCCACAACCAACATACTGTGAACATGAGCTGGCACTTCCATTGTATTAGAGCAATTCAAGAAAGCCAAAATTAACTTTCTGTACTTTGTCTTCAGGACCATAGCATCACCCAAGATACAGAGACCTAGAAAAATTTGGTGAACAAGGGAATGCCACAACAATTAGTATTCATTTGGGCAGCAACTGGTATGAGAACATATGAGAGAAAACACTCAATTTTTACATTTTAACTGTACAAATGTCAGCGTATAGCTGCTTTTAACTACATTGCAAGCCAAGCATAGCTCTTAATGGTCTACAAACACAGCCTGTAGGCACAACAATCTGAAATATACTGCAATCATTCAGATTAGACTTTGGAGGCTGATGGAAAAAGAAAACAAAGTGACAAGATGATAAACAACAGGGAATGGAGAAAAATAACCTCACCAGGCTGTGACATGAAAAAAGATATGATGGATTATTGACTGCACACTATCCTTGACAATGCAATAAAGAAGCTAAATGAACTCTCATGTGCCAGCTACCTTCTGTATGTGCTTTTCTACATTTCTTCCATCTTTTCTACAGGTGCTTCTCAGCTGTGATTTCTTTTCTCTGTTTAGTCTCTGTTCCTTTTTTCTTCCTTCCCCCAGGCTTTCTGTCTCCCTTCTGCACCAAAGGGCCATAGCAATATAAAAATCAAAAATGTACTGCCTTGGTTTTAAGGTTTCCTGCACTCATAAATTTGTCTTGCTGACTTGTCTGTTTTCAGCTTTGGATACTAAAGTGGTAAAGCAAGCCTCATTAGAAATTAAAACAGCAGCGCCTGTGTTTTGTTCGGTTTCGTTTTGGTTGGAAGCAGCAGCTTTTTAGTCTTTGCCTTAGCCATTCAGCTATTTCTGATCATACATTCACTCAGTTGCTTTTTTTGAGCAGGACCATGTCACCACTGTACCTGATAAAATCCATCTCACATTGTTATAGTTTATTGTGCTACCTTTCTGGATATGTTTTATAACAGTCCGATTTTCTTTCATGTGTATAATTTCAGCTTCAAAGACATATTATGGTGTTATTTTCCTCCTTAGGTTTGCCTTTTTTTTTCCAAGGATTCACTCTCACTATATTTGTGTACTATTGAAAAACTACACATTCTGCTGCTTCTCTGAAGCCATGTACTTACTGCCATTTCATTGTTGCCTTAGAGGATAGGATGTGCTTTTTCTGTCTCTTTATTAGCTGGACAGATCTTGAATAATTTTTATTTTTATTTTTTAAAGGTAACTAAGGCACCAAGTTGGAGCTTTCAAGCACCCTTTGTGTTAATACACTGGGAGGCTTGATCTCATATCAAAGACTTTCACAATTCCCTGACTTTGGAACCGAGCTTTTAATCTCACAGCTGTGACGGTCTTCAAAGGCTCCTGCAAGAAGCTGCGTCAGGAAATAGGGCACATAGCACTCAGATTTCTATTCCAACACAGGTTAGCAAATTCAGAAGACGAAGGTGTCTGAATCATCATTGAACAAATTCAATAACGACACATTCCACCTGTTCAAACCCTTGTCATATCTCAGGCAATTTTCCTTCATAAAATATTGTTTGCTGAAGTGGCTTTAAGAATGCAAGTAATATCAGCTTGAATGCTTGCCAGCTACCAAGCTGGAGGGGAGGGAGGGAGGTATTTGCTATTTTGGGGACCTGGCCTTGTATTATTTTCTCCCCTCCTTGTACTTCATGGTCTGTTGGATTTTCACAATAGCTTCTTATCTAATCTTGTTGAAGTACCAGTAGTCAGTAGCCTTATTCAGATGTCAGAAAAGAGCACCTATGGCTTCTTTTCACCTGCCTGGAAAAGATTCAGATGAAACAGCACAAAGTTACATAAACGTGGTACAAACACCACAAAAGAAATACTGCCAGCTAGCTCCTCAGAAACATTCATAATGTATTTTATACTTAGCTGCGTCTCTGACACTGAGGTAGACAGCTCCTCAGACACCTTCATGTTAGTGCTCGCTACAATTAGTGTTCGCTACAGCTTCACCAGCAAGTCTGCCCTCCGCTGCTACATTACACTTCTGTGCGACTCCCTGCTAGAAGACTCCCTTCTGTACTATTAACTACAAGTAAAGGACAGTTTTTAGGGATTACAAGGAAATCATATGTTGCTCACTTAAAACCAGGGAAAATAAAGGGAGTTCAGTGTAATGGCAGCATGGGAGGAAAAACCTACAGCCCAAGAGAGACATGTTCTACACCCTACCAGTGTAGGTCAACGTAAGAATAATAAGACAGTGGGCATGACAGGCACTTCCATTTACCTAATGGACCAACAGGCAAAGATAGAATAGGGCTACTTACAGGTAGTTAGGTACAACGCTGAATTCAAAAACCAGGATGTGTTAGTTGTGCAGGAACTGCAGGATGATCGTGTCCTTGAAGGCTCTGGAAATGAAGGCTGAGACGTGCCTCCACGAGCACCCGACAGAGCTGCCTGCACGTGAACAAGATGACCAAGCTGCTGGTGCAGTCAGTGGAGTTGAACGGAGGTGTTTTGGAGTGGGCTGAACAGCTCCCACATTAAAGCTCCATGGCCTGTACTGAATCCAGCTCCGCCATCTGCAGCAGGAGCTTAGACACCCAGCACATGTGCATGCACACAGGTACCCAGATTTAGGGGTCTTAAACTAAAGCTGGTATGGATCTGTCCACAAAACTTGCACAGTCCATGAAATCCTGGAAAACAGTAGCCCAGATGTTAGCCACCAGCATGGCAAGGCAGCAGCAGCGATGGGCAACAGGGGGCACCTGCAGAATTAAAGGTTATAGGCTTGCAGCAGTTCTGTCAGAAAAGTCATAGGGGGCTGACTCACTTCATGAACTCAAAGCTTCTGTAGAGAGCTGGGCTTAACGCGTGGTTGTATCAGCTCCTGGGGTGTTTTCCTGTTAACGTCACCATTTCCCTGTTTTTCATTGGGTTTTTCCTGTTCTGAAAGCTAGCTGAAAGCCATGTGACACCACACACAGACAGATCTAACTGGATTAACTTTGCAATTACATGAGGCACTAACAAATGCTACCCTTAAGCACAGATACAGGATATTGAAAATGGACTGATCGTGATGCTACAGAAATAGTTTGGCAAGTTGTATTAAACAGAACTTACCAGTTACAAAATCTATAATAAGAAGTCAAGGACGATTTTCCTGGTCAAAAAGAAAGACCTACCATGACATCAAACAGCCATTCACAACGCCATCTGCAATCTGTAAAGCCAGTCAGCTCTGATTCAGACAGGCACAGATACACACCCAGCTGGTTTTCAATTATTTTTTTTTTCCTGCCCAGAGAGAGATGAAAGTGTACAGGCAGAAACATCTCAAAACAATCAGAAGTCTAGGGCCATCCTCCACATTGTTGCTGAATAGTCCTGATTTATTTTTTGGAGTAACTTTTTAGTCTACTCCTTTTATTAGTTCATATCCAAAAAAAAAAACTAATTTCCTGTTAATTGCCACAAGAAAGTACTTTGCCATTATCAGTTCAGTGCCTGAACTTCCTTGTGGTGCATTTGATGTAACCCTGGAAAGTTTCACAAGCAATTAGGTGAGTCACTTGCAATAAATGCAGTTTTTCCAGAAGACTTGTACACTGACATTAGCACACAAGACAAGGTTTTAACACCAAGGCCTTACAGCACAGAGAACAGATGAGCATTTTTTCATCTCAGATTGCTTTTGTATTCACAGCACAGTGCTGCTGCCAACTCAGTGATCCAATTATGAAGGTCGGAAAGTTATCCCTGCCCATTACCCTGCCATCTATTGTTAAAATATACATAGGGACAGAAGCAAGACAGAAGACATAACCAGAAGGAAAAGCAATGAGGACAGGTTTTTCTATTGTATCACAAATATGACCCTGGATTTATCATCAGATTACCACTGGGGGCAATTTATTACTACTGAAATCTGCCAAGTGACTGAGTTCAGTTCTTCTGATTCTTCCTTCATTCAAACTGCACAGTGAGCACAATTAATGTGGCTTGTTTCAGCATTCAAGGGGATGGCAAACCAAATCAAAGGATCAGAATTCAAATCGGATTTCTGTTTAAAGGACACATCACTCACAAAATTTATTTTCTCTCCCCTCCACCAAGAACATACTTAAAATGATACAGGCAATTTGAGATTAGCTCCAAATTTGGCTTTCATAAAACAAGAATTAAAGTCAGTCATCAGTGTTTAATATCAGCTGGCTGGGATAGGAAAAAAAAAGTGAATTTGTATGTTTCCTTCACTGCACAGGTATTTGATAACATTTGTGCTTAATCTCTGAACTACTAACATGGTATGTTATGAAATTAATCTAAAAGAAATAACCCCCCTAATCAAGATCTGGTAAATCGAGTTAATACAACTGAGAAGTACTCTGATAATGAGTTTGCATTTAGTTAATAATGCTCCTGACAAAGGGACACCTCCTTGTTTGCAGAACAATTAAATATGCTGTAGCTGTTGAACAAATAATTTAATCCAGAAGGCATCAGCAAGCCTTTTTCCTACACAAAGAACACCTAAGGGCAGACAGATCGTTGGAAGATGTGAACGACTTTCTGCATTCACTGCTGAGTAAAAGGCAAAATGCTGAAAGTGAAAACATTTGGCAAAAGCAGCCTTTCATATTAAAATAGAGAAGGACAAAACAGCTAAACTACCATTTTAAGGCATGAATGCATTCATTCTGAAGCCTCTTTCGGTTAAAGCTTCTTTGTATTAAGACAGGAACCGATAAACAGCAGTGAAGTATCTCATCAACTTCTATATACTTAAGCCTCCAAACATAACAGAAAAAGGCATCTACCAAAGCACTACTATCACACTTGAAGCACCTCTCAGGAGGACACAGATCTCTGGAAACAGTCACTTTGGACTCATTTCAATAAGTTTAACTTAACTTCTTCGTTGTTCCATATAGTAAGGTAACTACATCAACCCAGAGCGTGCCAGCTGGCGGGCTGCAGGAAAGCTTCTTCCCATCCTGCCCACAGGGTGGGCTTCCTTCTCAGCTTTCCTCAAACTAAAGACAGGACATTTTAACATTTGATATTCCATCTCTGTAGATTGTT
This sequence comes from Oxyura jamaicensis, assembly GCF_011077185.1. Classification (NCBI taxonomy): domain Eukaryota; kingdom Metazoa; phylum Chordata; class Aves; order Anseriformes; family Anatidae; genus Oxyura; species Oxyura jamaicensis. Next base: position 134,403,916 of record NC_048894.1, on the reverse strand, counting down.
TCTATTTACATGTTACTGAACAGCAACAAGGAGCTTCCTACATAGAAAAAAAACTATTAACTGCATGGACTATTCCCCTGGCACGCCCAAACACCTGGTGCTGGTGCTGTTCTTGCACTGCTGTGCAGCAGCACTGCTGACTGTTCAGCAGTCACGCTGATAAAGATCACTGGTGCAAATCAGGTGGCATGGAGTTATTGTAAGTCATGAAACCAGACACTGTCTGCATCAGGGAGCCTGGGACATTTCAAATGGGCAGGACTGAAAACCTGAATTATCCACCTACACCAGGTAATCTCATTACAGATATGCCTCCCCCAGAGGAAGGAAAAAGCAGTCTAACCATTTTGTAGCATGCTCACTGGAAGCTGTTAGCAGACATCCTTTTGCTCCAGAACAGTTCAAAGTACAGAAACCCAAGTCTAAGAGTCCAGCTATAAACAGCGTGTCATGATGAGACTTTGCTCTTACAGCACACACCACATTTTAGGAGCACTACATGCAGAACTCTGCCCTATGGTAAGGAAATGGAAAAAAAAGTTCTCAACTCATCAAGTCCTGCATACAAAAGGCAAACTGAGAATGGGGAAGCTATCACAGTAACAGCTGTAACATGTTTGCTTTTGGCAGAATTTTATAACACATACCATTTTTAAACACAAGGGAATAGAGTTAGATCCTTAAAATGAAAGCAGACCATGGGAAGATTTCCCACTCCCCCCTTACCTAGGATTGTTACTGCAGAACAGTTGTTGGCATACTTATCTAGAACCACTTAAAGATATTGACTTAAAGGAGAACTTGAAGGCTTGTGTTGACTGTCATAATTGAGCCATCCATCTGGGTTATGCCATATACCTGAAGCTGTAGAACTTGTATTTTGGAAAAAAAGCATTCGCTGCAGCTTCCTTCCATAGAACATACCAATACTCCCTGCAACAGGCTTGGTGAACAATCCAGAGCATATTCTTAGCCCCTGGTGTAAGAGCTGCTCCTTTTTAGTTTACCATCAAGTCATTGCCATTTTGACCTGCATGTATTATAGATCATTTGCTTATGAAACGTTGCTCTGTATACGGTACAGCCCACAATTTATGTTGTTGCCTCGAATTTCTGTGCACTGCGGAAGCCTGCTTTGTCTGCAGCACCCCCATGTCCCCTCCCGAGGGAACAGTGAGGGAAAGGGAACTGATGGGGATGCTCAAGAGGTACCGACAGGGAGGATTTAAGCGGTACTGCCAGCAGGCGGCAGCACCGGCACACCTGATGTAGGGTTCAACCCTCTATGGCATTTGAAAGCTTTGAAGCCCAGTTCCCAGCCTGTTTCCATTTATGCTTCACATTGTTGAGCCATCTGGTCTATTCATAACTGTGACTACACAACAGAACACACTCTTGAAACGAAAAGAGCTCCATGGGCTCCACCCCTGGCAGAGCCACTAGTGCATTCTATATTAATCCAAAACACATGAATTTCTGCGTAATTGATCATTTTATTGGAATCTATTAAAAGACATTTGTTCAGATCACCTGTTCAGCAGGCAGTTACGCTGTTTCTGTTCACTGCATACATACTGAGCAAGTCTCCAAGCAATACATAAATACTATTGTCTGACCCCATACATATGCATCTTTACTACAAAAAGCAGCTTTTCCTCAAAAATTGTGTACATGGGACCAATATTCATTTCTTTTAGCCATGACTTGTACCAAATCCATGTCAAGAATCATAGGTTAAATACATCAATACATGTAATAGAGCTTTAACAGTAAAAAAAAGTAAGAAAGTTAAATACTGTAACAGCTTAGATACATACTGCATTTGAATGATAGAAGAACATGAAGTCTACTGACCTAGCTAAAGACAGGCACCAAAACACAACATACAGAAGCAATGTCAACAGCCAGTACTTGTCTAAGCATTTTAGAGTTCCCCTTTTCCCTTCAAATAAAGAAGGGCTGTTCACATCTTGGATGCAAACTTAAGATATCATTAACCTTACAGCAAAGTTGATCCTGGTATTTTCAGGCTGGGTAAAGAAAGGCATATTAAAGCTGCAGGCCACTAAGTACACACAGCACTCCGTGAATTTGAGGAGCCAATGTTTACTACAGCACAGGTTTGTTGTTCAAGCTAAGTGTAACAGTAGGCTTAGCTGGAAATACTTGTATTTAGTGGAAAGTGCCACATTACTCAACTAACCAAACTAAGCTGGGCTTTTTTTTTTTTTTAATTGGCAATGATAAAGGCTTAAGGAGGTTATTTTAGCTGAAACACCTCTGTGAAATCAAATATGCTGACCTATGATTCATCTAGAGTTTCTCCAGAACACAGGAATCAAGTTACCAGTATTCTCTCAGTCACCAAGGACTGGTATTTTAGCCAGCATTTCAATTTTTAAATTAAGGGCAGCTTAAGAGGAATCTGTACAATGCAACATGTCAAACAGATGCAATGACAACCTTTACGATAGTTGTCAGTCCCTACTTTTTACAGTTACGAGCCCAACAACTTTAGGCACACGAGTTTAGTCCAGGATGCTACTTTTTAAGTTCAAATTCAACCACTACAAGCTAAACAGACCCATTCAGGAGACTGCCATGTGGTAACATTCTGGACTGTAAGAACATGCATACACCAGCTGTCCAGAGAACCAGAGCTGCTAATAAAGCTGCGAGAAAAAAGCCACTAAACGTACCCATGCATGCCAGTTAGTTTCCCAACTAAAACCCTATGTACAAGCCATACTTCATTTTTTGTAATTTGTAGTTTCTAAAACTGACATTCTTACAAATATGTGTTCAAGTGCAAGACATCCATTGTGTGACCACTTGAAACAGCCAAAGTAAAAACGAGTGCAAATTGCAAAGCCACAATGAGGTTAGTAATGATTTCCTGATCTTTTCAGGTGAAGGTTTATCTTACCAGATAAGTAACACCAGACAAGGTGGATATACATGAAGGACACGACCTTTAGGAAAGCCAACACAGTCTTGACTAGCAACATAGACTCTTTCTGAGGAGTCTGAAATTTCTTCATCCTGAAGTCCTCCACGAAGTTACTTGGTATCTTAACTGCATGTTGTAATGTATTATTGCCCTACAAGTTGTGCAGAAACCCACAAGCCAAGAAGCTATTGATGCACAGACATTTAGAAGTCACTGCATATAAAGATATGATTAAACCAGAACAGAATCTCAAGTATTGATTATGGCTTAGACCTGCATTGAAAGTCAACACTTAGACAAATATCCTTAAGCAAATGACATTGTCTATATGAGTGAGATAACTTTGTTACGTCGAAGACCTACTCCGTTAAAGTCATCCTCCTACTCAGAGGAAAAGGTTGTCAATATATTCACAAATAACCACACCTACTCAGCAAGAATTAGCCCTGTAAGAATTCAACAACATTCCTTGTTACTCATCTTTTAAGACAGTGATATTTACAGATGTTAACAGGCTTTGTTTCTTGAACAGCCAGATGTTTGGTAGTTAATTCTTAGTCCTCCCTTCCCTCCCTCATGCAGCTCTGCCAAATGCAAGACACTGTTCTAGCAGCATTCATGAAATCAATAGTGCAAAGTTATTACAAAAACCTCTTTTCCCAAACTGTGACTTCCTCTTCAAGTTATGTTAGGTCAATAGCACTCCCCCTCCATCTAGAGCTCTGTGGGAAGGCAGGAACAATAGATTATGTTGAATCTAGCAAGCTACCAATTTGCTCACTTATTGAGTTTGTCTGTTTTTCCATCTGCTGCTCGTACTGGCCATCGTTACAGCTTTGGTAACGAGTTCCCTAAGTGGAAATTCACAGTTCCTCATTTTGACATGCACCTATAACATGCGAGTTGAACTGCACCACGATAATTGTAATGTCATCTCTATACATGCGAGCCAGCTCTTCTGGAAGACTAAGCATCTTGGACAGCCGCTCATGATCCACAGTGCCAAACTCGTTATTGCCCACTGCATGACGGATCAGGTGAGTCGCTGCATTCTGATCTTCAAATACTGAAGAGATCCTCGCTCTTCTTTCTGTTAAGAGACCATGCATCTGTCCCAGAGTTACCTTATAACCACCGACAGCTATGGGCTGTTGGTGGTGAACCCCAGTGAGGTACTCCCCTACGATTCTAGCCACATCTTGCCTGTGCATAGTCTCCCACAGCCCATCAGTAGCCAAAACCAGAAACTTATCCTGCGGCCTTAATTTGTGATGGATGACCTCTGGCTCAGCTGTGAGGTAAGGGGGAGTGTGATAATTTGGAGGAATAAACTTTGTGTATTCGTTGTCATTCAGCTGATCTGGGCCCGACTCAACTACTCTCTTCTGTAGTTCAATACTCCACTTAAACTTCACATCTCCGAAAGCTCTGAAAGGCATCAGCAGGCCCAGGAGACGGTCTTGTTTCACAAGACTCTTCTCTTCAGACTTGGGATGCTCCGTTTTGACACGTTCCACTTCACGCTCGTTTTGTGCATTGTGGTCATAGGAGAGATTAACTGCAGACCAAGAGCCATCTTCTTCCTGAACCCCAAGCATTGCCCTGCTGTCACCTGTGTTTGCCACATGCAAGTCAACACCATCTACATGGGCCACACAGGCAGTTGCACCAGAAAATGCTACTCGCAGTACCAGGTAGTTAAGAAAAGAATTTGGATCTCCTACTTGAGCTTCTAGAGAAATATCATTATCAAGCCTCTTAAAAGCATTAATTAAAGCTTCTTTCACATCCGTAGTCTCTCCACTATTGAGATCAATCAGCTCCTGCCAGTAAGTCCTCAGACTATTGAAGTAAAGCTTGGAAGCTTCTTTGCTAAAGTAATCATTGGGATGCTTGTGCCACTGCAGAATAGGCAACAGAGCTCTACCGCTTTCCACAGCATTTTCTATTTCAAGTAAAGTCTCATGAGGTAACAAAGAGACAGCAATGTAGTAGAACAGTCTCTCACTGACAGCTTGAGCACAAGCACAGCCTGCATGGCCATCAAACACACCCAGAAGCATCCCTCGTGTCTGTAAGCAAGTGGCAGCGCTTCTCCGGTCTTCGATTGGAGCATTAGCAGGCAACTGGTTGCTATCAAAGCCAAGGACAGAACTCACATTCTTCCCATCAAACTCTGGGACTTTAAAACTGTATTCATTTGCCTTCAGGATGCTGTTGACCTGCGGAGGAGTGAGGTAAAATCTCTGTGGCGTAGAAGCATAATCCCTCGCATGAATAAAATGATTAAATTTCTCCTTTGGCCTATAAAGTGCTGCAAATCTCTTCTGAGGTGCATATCTGAAGTGACCGTGAGCAAAATGAGAGGAAAAGCAACACAGATGTTTATGGTGGCAGTAACAAACAGTACTGCATATTCTGCTAATCTCACAGTTACGAATCAATGGGAACAGATGAGTTGGCGCTGGCATGGCATCAGACAGCAATGGCAGCCTGGAGCTTCGGACTGGAATTGCTGAAATACAAGAAAACAACTGTGCTTAGGGGGACAGCTAACAGATTTTTCCCCAAAAGCCTGTGTTAAGACATTTACAGCTCCTAAATGAAGTTGCTTTTAATATGAAATAAACAGAAGAGGAAGAAGTGCTTGTTTATACAGCGCTGGGCTGTAACAAACTAAGCTGTATCATACTCAGAAGCTCAGCATAGATGCAGTAGCTCTTACACCCACTCAAATAGTAGTAAGGAAGTGACAGCGATCCAGACAGACAATGCAGCTCCATATAAAGTTTCAGGCAACAATTAGCACGCAGAAATGCAACAGAGCAGTGCCATGCTCCACAAGGCTTCTATGAAGGTTTGGTTTCCTGCTGATCCTGAGATTCCAGCTTGACAGAGCCGGATGTGGCACAGGAAGATGCAGTCTTTGTGAGACTGAAGAGATAACACGTAACAGTGAGTTTCAAGGAACAGCATCAAGATGACAGACAACCAGCACTAAGGTGAAGATGCTTTAGATGATAAAAAGCAAGCAGCAGACAGCAGACCTATTTTAGGCAAACAGAAGCCAATAGCAAGGTTTGTTCCTTCTCCCCACCCTTTCACATGCAAAACTGTCACACTTGTGTAACACATGGTGTATATATACACACAAAGCAGCCACAGGAGTCTAGGTGATAAATTTCTAGCTTATCAGATAAAAATATAAGTGGTAAAAAACCTACATCTGCTACTAACAGCTGATCTACCTCAGTTTTAGGATTATAAATTGCTAAAAAAAAAAGCTAGTCAGTTGAAAGACTACATAAAACCTATTTTCTTCCATCACTGGATGAGAGCCATGCACACTAACCCAAAGCTAGGTCAGTGCTACAATAAAATAACTGAATTTAGTGCCCAAGAAAACACTAATGCTTTACCATACATAAGTTTCCCTAATAATTTTTCATTCCTCCTTCTAAAAAAAAAATTAGAGTTCTTATACAAGGCTTCTGCAGCCCTAACTATTATTGTTAGGCAATAGTCTCTCACCTATTCTCTGCTTTCCATTGATCAGAATTCTGTGGCAGCCTATCATCTGAGAAGTATCTAGAATAAACACATGAACACACCCCATTCTCTGTGTCGGAAGAGAAGGAAGCAAGCAGTGCTCTTCTCTGCAAGCCTGCTTGTTCTCCTTAGGAGTGGACCCTGTAGCTTTCAGCATTTTACATATTTTGTGAGTGAGAAAAGTAAAATTCATGTTTTACCATTCCACTGGCTTTCTCACATTTTATCTTCATTCCCTGAAGAAGTGCTTGTCAATCCAAACTCGCACTAAGAAAGTTTTTTTGTCCACTGACCTCTCCCAGCTCTCCTACTGACAGCTACAATGCCTGAAGAGGCCCATTTTCTGTGGTTCAGCCACCAGGGAGAGCTTCAGTCATAGTCCTGTGGACCCCAGCCAGCTGTCTATATCCTTAGCAGCAGTGCACTGGCTTGAACTCCCAGGCACACACTAAATTTATGCTAGCCATTGGTTTCCCAGAAAATATCTTTCTCCAGCCCAGACTTCATATGCACACAGTATGACAGAAGTGAACTGCAACTCCAAATATAGATTTTAAAGCCTATTACTGCTTTCTAATTATACAGGAGCTATTTTGGTAACAGTTATGTGTATTTCTTCACATGACATTTAAAAGCAACAACTTTGATTACAGAATGGGATCCTCAGCATTTTACAGATGTGCCAGGTCTACAGCAGCACCTTGGATCTTGCACTGGTCTCCTGCTAGCCTCCAACTGAGGCAAGCTTCCCCAGCTGCTACATACTTGAGTTCAGTGCTGACCCATACATGGTCTACAGCTGTTCCAGTAGCTTTGCTGCTGACCCATGAAGAAGCAAAATTATAGATGTACTGCTGACCCTGCAGTGCCACTTGAAGTTATTTTGCTTATTTTTTTATCCTTGGTTTAGTGAAACCTATGAGGATGCATGAAGAAAATAGCCTCCAATTTTCCACTGCCTGCATCTCTCACAATGAATCCATGCCAGCTTTTACGAGTCTGCTTTGTGTGCCTGATTTTAGACGCAGCTGATCAAGTCAAAGAAATTCCAAGTCTACCAACATCAACTGAAACCATTCCAAGTCTCTCCCGTTTATCCCTGCAAAATAAAAGCAGACACTGCAGCTAGCCCTGCAGTACTTTAAGACCTCAAGTTGATGAAGATGACTGGACAAAAGGAAAAGATATTAAGTAGAAATTTTACTATGCAACCAAGATGTGTCAGGTGATTGGCATCAAGCCAGCATTAAAAGCCTCTTCAGGCCCAAAACACAGTACAAATACTACTTCTCAGGCCACAAAAACAGCAAATAATGAGCCAGATGGTCAGTTTATGGGGTTTGTAGGACTATACTGATAAAACAGAAGTATATTACTCCTTCCTTAAACAAGGGCTTACTACAACTGTCCTACGAAGGCCACTTGACGCTGCTCAGCCAGGCTCCTCCAAAACACCTCCTTAACCACACTGTCAGACACCTGACCTGGAGGCTGCTGGAGAGGAGGGGAGAAGGAACGAGGCAGGCTCGGCGCGGCCAGGAGCCTGCTGCCGGCCAGGCTGAGCCCTGGGGACCCCCAAGCCCCCCCCACCGGTGCGAGATACATGAGATACATACCGATCCGCCTGGGCCCGGGGCACACACACATTCTCCTGTCACAACAAGAAGCCGCCAACATCCACAAAGCAGAAGCCCGTGGGGGGGGGGGGGGGGGAAGGGAGGTGGGAAAAGAGGGCGAAGAAGCAAAGGCGGAGAGGTCGTTAGAGAAGACGGAGCGACCCGGAGGGACGCCGGGAGGAAGGCACAGCACACACGCAGCCGCTCCGCGGACACACCGAGCCGCCGCCGCCCGCTCCCCCGGGACAGGGCAGGGCCCGGCCCACCCCGCCGGCCACCACTATACCCCCGAGGTTAACACGGCCGCTTCCTCCGCCTCCCCCCAGCCCTGCCTCCCCCCCTCCGCGCCGCCCCAGAGCTGGCTCACCTGGCTCCTTCCCAGACGGCTGCAGCCGGGAAGCCGCCGCCACTGCAGGCACCGCCCCGCACACACCCCCCCGCGCTGCCGCCGCCGCCTCACTGCCGGGACCGCCGCGCTGCGCGCCGCCTTATATAGGCTCCGTGGCCCGCGGCGCGCCCGCCCATTGGCCGCCGAGGAGGGCAAGGGGGAGCACGTGACGCGGAGGCTCGGCGGCAGCTGAGGCGCGCGGGTGGAGGGAGAGGGGGAGGGGACGTTGCGTGCGCGCGCAGGGGCGCGAAGGCGGGAAGGCGGCGGCGGCGAAACCACGCCCACTGCCCCCCGTGAGGGAGGGGGAGGCAGGGGCGGGGTGGGGGCGATGCCTGAGGCGATTCCTGAGGCGGTGCCCGTGGGGCTGCCCCTGCGCCTGCCTCTTCCCAGCGCTTTTTCTTCTTCTCACCATGTGTGGTGGAGGCTCTGTGCCCGGCCTCCTGCTGGCCCGTGGTGCGCAGCCAAGGAGCTGCAGGGAAAGGCGTGTTGGCTTCCTCCTGGGTCAGGAGGCAGAGCCCTGTCATTGCCAACCGTTAATAAAGCCGAAAGCAGGGGCGTTGTTAAAAGCTTCCGTGTGGCGTGCTGATTTCTGAGTCCGAAGTAACTTTAAAAGAGGGAAATGCGCTCTTTTGTCCCCCCTTGAAACGCTCCGGAGGTGCCATCACAGCCACGAAGCCTGTTAACGCTGCGGGAGGCAGCCAAAGCCCGGGCTGCAACACTGGGGGCTTCTGCTTCTCGTCTGTGCCCTGGCGTTTCACTGGCACCAGCCCCATTTCTGGGAACATCGGGTTTTGGGCAGCTGCTGCCGGCGAGGAACAGCCTGAGGGCAGCAGCCCTGGGGCCGGAGCAGCCCTTGCCCAAAGGAGCAGCGCCCGTCGTGCCCCACAAGGAAGCAGGCAGCAGCAGTGGCGGCCTCCCATTCCTTTCTCTCCCCCTGTTAGATACAATCCTGTCCCCGTTCCACATCTCCAGGGCAACACTCCGCTTTTTCTGAGATGCTTTGAGCCAGCCTGGATTCTCCGCATACGTTTTTGAAAACAGGAACAGCATAAATTCAGCAATGTTTCGATTTCCTTGAGCATCTCTCTTCATAGGTGCGTGTGCCCTCATGCCTCTCAGTTCTAGGGTGGCCAGGGTGCCCCTCTGCTGAGCCGTGTGGTGTGGGCAGCAGATGTGCAGCCACCTCTGAAGTGCTGCGATAAGCATTCCTTTAACAGCTGTAACGAAACCTTAATTTTGAATATATTTGCATCTTTATCCAACTTTGGTAGGTTGTTCACAGATGTACACAGAAATGAGGAGAGGAAACAGGAAAATTTCTGTGCGTATTACCCAACAGACTCAAGATGCCTACCTAGGATATAAAAAAGTTCTGCCTGGTGACCCTGTATATGAAAACCAGCTGGGAAGGTATGATGCCATCCTTGAATATACAGGTCTTCCACAGTAGTAGCTGAAAGCACAAAATATGAAAATGACTGTTTATTGGTGTTCTGGGCAACTTTTGTGACATTTATCTAAAAAAGTATACCATCATCCTCTCTTTGAAGCCCATTTTAGAGTAAAAAGCAAGTTAATGGTATCTGACAGACACCATTGCACATAAAATACTTCATTAAATGGCATGAGAGGTGAATAATTTGCATGCTTTTTTAACGGTAGCACATGGATAGCAATAGATTGGCAGGGTGTGCTGTAACAACAACCATTTACATAATTTTCTACTTGCAGTGACTGTAAAGCGCCCAAGATTAGAAAGTTCCTAAAGACTACGTAAGAAGGCACAATTGAGGCATCCTCTTTCTCCATCAGAAGATAAAAGCCCGTGGGAAGACAGCCCTGTGCCTGGGTCTGTTTAAGTGATCGTTGTATGAGTAGATGCACAGAAATGGGTTGGGATGAAGTCACCACTGATCACCTCCTGTTCCCAGCTGGAAGTACGGGTTTTGTAGAGTGGATTCGTGTTTGACTTTTGAAGAAAATGCCACTGCCTATAGTTATCTACAGAGAAAAAAAAAAATCCACAAAATAATTAGCATTTAGCAATTTTGGTCTTCAGAACATCTTGTGACCATTAATTCCTTTCCCCATAATATGCTGTGAAACTGCAAGGTTAAGAGTTATGTCACCCTGATTATCGTATTCATTCCTTTTTCTTCCTGATTTAAGGCAAGAATAACTACTTTTAGAGCTGGTTTGGGAGGCTGTGGCTCCTTGTCTGATCGTATCCTGTTGATCCCACATGTCTCTTTAAACAAAAGGTAGAAGCTGAATTTTAACGTAGTGAGAAGAGGAGAAAATTTGGCCTTCGCGTGTAAATCCTGCAAATGAAATCTGAAATGCTGAAACTTGGCTGACATTTTGGTCCTCAACTGATACGAGCGAGCCGGCGTGCCAGAAGCTGCGCGTTGCAGCCTGACTGGAAAGTTAGGTTTGCTTTTTCCTCACCTTGGTGCTGCCAAGACCTTTCAGTGCACTTTGAGTCCACCGATCGCTTTGCTGACTTTAAAGAAAACGCGTGAAGAAAAACACGCTGCTCCCCGTTTTGACATTCGCATCAGGTGCTCCTGGAAAAGCAACTGCTCGCAGCTGCTTCGGAATACGTGAAGTCTCCCTGTTTCTCTGGATGCAGGGTTTATCGGCGGAGCATGACAGCACGCATCCGTTCCTGTCCGCTGTATCTGCTGCCAGCAGGGGTAATTCTGCGCTGCAGCCGATAGGCAGCCATGCATTATCACTGCAGCTGAAGTGCTGCAGTGGTCACCCTCAAGCTTTCTCCGTAAGCTTTCCAGAGAGACTGCATTACAGATCATTGCAATAGGGTTTTGTTTTAAATCGAGGCCTTCTAGTTTAAACAAGTTTTTGTGCCTCATGTATAAATATTTTATCGGTTCATTTGTACCGAAAGGCGGTTCAGGACTACAGGCTAATACCTCGATTGATTTTATAGCCCTTGACTGCTTAATGTTTTAACAATATGTTTGCACACGGTGTTTCAGAAATGCCATTGTGCTGCTGTGCCTAGTGAAAAGAGCAGTCGCCTATAAAACCTGTCTCAAAATTGTATGCACAGATCAAACTCTTCCACCTGGCATGCTGACCAGGAACATAAAAAAATAGAAGAGTCATACAAGTTTGGAAAGCCCAAAGAAAAGCCTAATAAAGGGGAAAACAGGGCAGAGAAACATGGCATGTACTGAATAAATGGGAAGGGTAGGACAAGACTGAACTAATCTTGTCACCTTTCCTGAAAGCTCCACAGAAGCAATGACAGCAATGTAAGTCTGTTCCAATCACTTATTTTTAGCAGAAATCAGAAGCATTACGTGGCAAAAACAAATGTGTCATTAGAGCTCGAAGCAGGCAGAATACCTGCAGACAGTGACGGCCTGTGATCTTCATTCAGACTGCTTCAAAGAAAGGTTTTGGCTGCACATTTATGTGTTCTGCCGCCCTCTCAGGGAGCATTTGCTGCGTACGGTACATTTGTCCTCCTTCCACACAGCTGGATGCGGCAAATGTTTTTGAAGTTTTACGGTACGCCCTACAAAAGTGACTTTTTAAAAATGTCTCTTAAGTGAACCAGCAGCACTAATGCATCTAGTCCAGGAGGTTTGTCTCGGATGATTCCTTTCTGCCTGCTGCCCATTTCAAAGTAGGCGAGGGGAGGCCAGTGGGGAATCCCAGAGACAACTGCTGTCAGGGCATACTTTGCCATCGCTGTGGGACCCAGGGCTGGTTCCACCTATTTCGCCTCCCTGTAGGCTCTATGTATCTTAACGCTCTGTTCCTTTCCAAAATGAAGCTGTTGGGATCCAGCGTCCCAGAACCAGGATAATCTAGGACAGGACCTCTGGAGGCCCCACAGCCCAGCTCCCTGCTCAGAGCACGGCCACCTCCAAAGCTCGGTGAGGCTGTCCAGGGCCTCGGCCAGGCCGGTTCTGAACACCTCGGAGGACCGAGACTCTCCAGCCTGCCTGGGCCCCAGTCCCCACGCTTCACCACTTGCTTTGTGAAGATTTTTTTTTCCTTAAACAGACTTTTTCTTGCTCAGCATGTGCCTGTTGCCTGTTGCCGTTCAGGACTTCTTTGCACCATCCTACCATATTCCTCAAGTCTCATTAACAGATAATTAATGGCACTTTCTTGCATTTGGTAGGAGCTATGCTCTAGCTTACACCCTTCATCCGGGTGGATCTTTGAGGATTTGGTGTCCAGTTTGAGGAATTGCAGTGGTTTTACCTCGCTAGGCAGCCGAACTCCACCACAACCACTCTCTGCTGCAGGGAAAGTTAACTCCATCCCAGCCAGACCCAGTACAGGAATAAAGCATTCTGCTAACTTGCTGAAGTAAAGGAGATACTGTACCAAAATGTCAGTGGAAAAGACTTTTTGGCAAGCTTCAAGAACGATACTTATGACAATATCGGTGCCTGTTCTATGTGGAAACAATTTCAGGCTATCAAGAGGTTGGCTCCAACAATCTTGGTTCTGAAGGGGCTGATCCATTCTCCAGCTGTTGCATTGGTGTGCGTTTTTAAAATTTGTTATAGTCACTTAAATAGGTAATTGCATTTGCAGTTATGGTGGCTGATGTGCAAAAGATTCAGAAGGCTCCAGGGGAAGTAGTGGAGATGAACGTTGGGAGGGGAATCTGCCTGAATTTTTGCAGAAGGAAACAGATGAATTATCCTTTACCTAATACTGCTGGGATAATGATATCCTGGTTTCATTTTATCATACGTGATAATCCTGACATTAAAGATTTTTTCAGACATTGCTAACTGAACGTGGTCTTGCTTCACTATGTGAGATCGCCGTAGTAAAGAGACGGAAAGCCGGCAGACAGCCTGTGCAAACAGCTGCCGGACTGAGATCTCGCCAGGCAAATATGAATGCTAAAGATCAGCAATTTCCCCAGCAATGAGGAAAAGCAATCAGTTCCAGTGGGTGCTGTCTTCTTGGCATGAGGGGGTACTTTGGAGAGGAAAGTGGCAATGGAAATGAAAGAAAAACTGGAAATTTAGATTTAAAACCAGGAACGGGCTCTGAGCTAATCTCTTCTTGCCCAGGGTGAGATCAGGTCCCATTTCCACTGGTAACAAGGAGGACTACCAGCCAAAAGTGACCTCCTGCTCACGCCTGTTTACTTTCCTGCTGTTTATTCTTACCTAAACGCTGGAAAAAATAAGACCCAGCTCTATCCTTTGGGGTTCAAAATTTGTGTGTGATGTAGAAATATACGTGTTTGTTATTTTTTCATTAGAAGAAAGATGAGTTAGGGTACTGTTTTCCTTGGTTAATAGAATTACTATCTCAAGTGAACCCACCTCCACAAATATTTACTCTTTGCTTTATACTGCATGTTTAGGTTATATTTTTAAACAACAAACCAAAAATGTATTTGTTTTGTCCTACCTTCAGCCTGGCTTGCCTCCTCAGACAGTGGGCTTCCCGAAACAAGGAAAATACTTTCCTGTTGGCCGTTGAAAGGATTAGCTTCGGTCTAGACACAGACAAATAACCAAGAATGTGGTCTAATACAAACATTTGAAAATATCTGAAATCTTAAGGCCAGATCCAGTGAGTTATTCCATCCTTCCAGGTTGAGTGCCCCATGCAGAAGGTCACGGAGCCCCGGCCGCTGTCTCTGAGCCAAGACCTGGTGGATTCCTGTGTGTCGGACACCAGCCGTCGGGGCAGGGGTAGGGATTACCCTCACCTCAGCTGACCGGAGACTTAGGGTGCTCTCCTGGAAAAGCAGGCTGCGTGGACACAAGGTGAAAATTAGACCACTTCCAGGGAACAAGTTTTTGCCACGGGGCTCTTCGCAAAGTGAGGTAGGAACCAGTGGAAGGAACAACACCATGCCTTCGGAGATAAGCCACGCTGTGTTATTGTATTGAGGAACTGGAGGAACTGTCACTGAAGAACTGACACCTCCCTCTGAGAGATCCTGTGGATCTCAGCGGTACAAATCTATACTCCTGAGCCAGGCTTTTAGCTGTAAGATAAATCTCGACTGTGACCATTTCCACCAGGCCTGCTTTAGGAGTGCCTTTCTTGTCCTCAGGAGCTTTTTAGGTCATTTAGGAATCCCAGCTCTGGTTTCGCCATAGGTTGGCACCTGGCTGCCTTCCTCAGCCCTGGATTCCAGCCCAGTGCTGGATTTACCTTGCAAGTCCAAATAATCTGCATATTCAGCTGCACGGATCAATGATGGCAGGGGTCAGGGAGGTGGTGCAAAATCATACATTTCCCCACAGGTGGACTCTGCCTGTGAGGACCCTTCAGAAAGATCCAGGAGCGACAGAAAGACATTCAGGAAGCGTAAGGTGACTGCTACCCTGCATGTCTTCCAGAACTCACGGCATGTGTTTCTTGCAGATGATTTTGGGCCTGCAAGTTAGCAGTCCAGGCACCTTTCTCTTTCCCCGGGGTCATTTTACTCAATGTGTTTCAGATGTCCTGGAGCACGTCCAGATTGCAAGATCTGTGTTTTAAAGCAGGATTTTGAGAAGAGGGATTATTTCTCTCTCCTGCTAGCTCCGATACAAAACGCTGGGGCTAAACACCAGCTACATCAGGGGATTTCTTTAGAACCTCTTTGAGCTGTGGCTGCATCTCTGAAGCCCCCAGCTTTGTATGACTGCAGAGGTTTGTTCGATTTGACTGGATGTTATATAATCAGCCTTTTATTTTCCTTTTGCTTGTGCTCATGCTATGGGGGCTGCCTTCTTAAATTTCAGCAACCCTAAGGCAGCCTGAGTCATGTGTACGAGGCTCTTTTTTTGCACGGTTGTGTAAGTTAGCGAGTTGCAAAGGTCATGGGAATGAGTTATTTAAAAACTGAAGCATGCTGGGCTCTATCCAGCTTAGAATAGATGAGCTCAGAAAGGCATTTACGTTTTAAATTACAGCATTGGTTATCAGGAACTGATTGACTTCAAGTCAGTATTTCTATTTCCTCATCAAAGTGCAGTATCACAGTGCTCCCGTTTCCTTTAAATGCACTGCTGATGTGATTGTGCATCCCCACATGAGGCAGCGAATGAAGAATTTACTCTTGATCTTCAGAAAACAAATTCATTCACAGATGCTGCCATCATAGGCACCGCCTTCATGCTCGTTCATTTTCAGTCCTCACAAGAGTTAATCTCCCTTACCGCTGGAAAACAGTCGAAGTGCCCACTTGAGTGCTTTGTTCTGCCCAGCGGACGCCCCGCTTACAGTGACAAATGGTCGCTGTGCTCCTGTGTGATCTGCTTTAGTCACAGCTCTGCTCTTCAGGTAGAAGGAGGAGAACATCGGCAGTGGAGGTCCTTAGGGCAGGTCCTTGTGTTTCTGTTCCTGCTGTGGTCTGGCAGCCTGAAGCCATCTGGCTGCGCCCACACACAAAGGAAGCTCTTTCTTGTTTCCTCCTTCAGTCCCCTCCCCTGGCTCTCCAAATCACCACCCGTGCAAGAGTGCTAATCCCATGGCTGGCCATACTCTAAAGTGGAATGCTCTAAAGCGCCCAAAGAGCGTTTCCAACCTCCGATCATGGCACACAGAGCAGTCCAGGGGGCAGCTCCACAGACTGCTTAGCGGGCAGAACGGGGCGGGTGGCAGCCCCCGGCAGAAGGAAGAGCATGCAGCAGGGTAGGGAGCAGCAACTAATGCAGAGTCATGCCCTGGGAGTGCTGGTTGGTTTGGGTTTTTCTTTCTTTCTTTTTTTTTTTTCTTTCCATTAGTCTATGCAACTATCCCAACATCATTTTGGCCATTTGCAAAATCCCACATGTGCCGCTGTGATTCCATTTTCATGCAGCAAAATGTAATGCACATGTGATCACATCAACTCTTATTGAAAATAGCAAGAGCAATTTATGGGATGAGGTAAGATGCACTGTGTTGGTTCAGCTTGAGGAAGCAGCTAAATGACTCCTTGATTACTAAAAAAGCAGAGCAGTACAATCCAGCACCCCAAATACTGCACCTGTATCACAATGCAAGGCAACAGCACACCCCATGAGTCCGTGGAGTCACAAGTGTGCATGTAAGAAAAAAAATGGTAAAAAAATAAATATATAAAAAATGAAGGGTAGAAATGCAAAGGGCGCGGTAAAGCTAGGGGCATGACACCAGAAATGACAGAAAAAAAGAGAACGCTAGGGCAAAGGGCTTTCTGGAAAAGGCTTCAGTGTGAGCACAGGTAGGCTCTTGCTGTTTGCCTGCGTGTTTTTTGCTGTACTCAG
The DNA here is from genome assembly GCF_011077185.1 of Oxyura jamaicensis. Taxonomy (NCBI): domain Eukaryota; kingdom Metazoa; phylum Chordata; class Aves; order Anseriformes; family Anatidae; genus Oxyura; species Oxyura jamaicensis. The sequence goes on along the minus strand of NC_048894.1, from coordinate 134,387,176 downwards.
AAAAAACAGGAACTTTGTACGTGTCTTGTTAAATCAAGGAATTGTATAAAGAGTAGTGCTCGAGTCTGCTGGGGGGGTAAGCAGGACCAGGGTGGTGACCCGGTGTGACTGCTAGGATGAAAGAGGGGAAAAAAAATCCCAGATTTTCCTAGATTCAAGCTTTGCTATTCTGTATTTGCTTGTATCAGCGGGTAGAATATATGACAGAAAGGTTTCTATCTTTCTTATATATTAATAACGGAGGTGTGTCTTACCCAGAGCCAGAAAGCAACGCCTTGGGTTAACCTGGCAAGCACTGCGTGAACCTGCCATCACCTGGAAATTGGCAGCAAACTCGCCTTCCTCCAGAGGAGAGCTATAAAGCCAAGCAAGAGCTCTGCAAAAAGAAAGCCTGTTCGCTTCCCTGACCTGGCCGTTACCCTCTTGAACTATCTCAGGTCGAGCAGCCCGAAGACGGCATGTTCTGCGGGCAGCTGGCTCCTGGCAGGCACTCGGCGCAGCTGCGAGCGCGACACCCGGTGCCAAACATGAGTCTGTAATTTCTGCTGCTCTCCGATCGTCAGCTTTCTGAGGACACCGTTCAGTCATTTCCCGGGAGGACAAAGGGTGCCCGGCAGACCCAGTGATACCTCCCTCGCGCACACGTTGCCGTGTGGGAGGTTGGTGCTGGGAAAACCCTTAGGAAAACGAGCACGGCTCGTTCGAAGTGGCAGCAATGATACCGATGCAGTGATATCGATGCCAGACAGCCCTCGGAGGCCCCACAGCCTTTGTCAAACGAGGAGGTGTTTTCTTCCGACTTACTTTGCTCAGCTGTGAAATGAGAGAGCAAACGCCCCTGTGGAGAGATGAGGTGTGGTGGTTTTCATTAACTTTTATTTTGAAGCCCGCATAACAGAATGAAGGCACTGTAGCAGCCAGGAAGGGGGATCTGAATGCCCTGTTGAATCAGAGATAATTCCTTCCCTCTCCATGGAAAGTACGTATGAAAAAGGTGCTTTGTTCACAGACACTGCGCTGGCAAAGAGGCTTCTCCGCCTCGAGCAGCGGCAGCAGCTCTAGAGAGTCATTTGGGGCCGCAGCCACATTCCCAGGGCTGTAGGAAAGGTCAGCGCTTTGCGTCCTTCACCTATGTGGGGTTTTGATTAGCAAATCCGTGCCGCCGGCAGCTCTGCAGTGCTTCCAGCTTGTGATAAATTCGGGCCCCCACGCGCACGCACGGTGCGCTCCCCGTGCCCAGCCTGTGCTCAGGGGCACAGGACCTGCTGCTCCGACACTCGCTGCGGCAGGGCTCACACCCAGACATTCCAGCCGTGGCAGGAAAGAAAAGTTTACAAATGTTGGCTGCCAGATCTTCCTCCCCCCCCTCCAACAAAAAAAAAAAAAAAAAAAAAAAAAAAAAAAAAAAAAACGCTGGGATAAAATACTTCAGGCTGACCCATGGGCACAGACCTACCTCCTGGTCTGACGTCCCTGCGTGCTTGTAGCCAGCAGTGCCAGCCCGTTTTGAGCAGGGATTTTGTACATAAAACAAGGAAAATGCAACTAAGGGAAAAAGGATGACAGCACGACTGAATCCACGCTGCAGGGTCATTCCTTAAGGCCATGTTTGCAGCACTCACGGTGCCAGACCCTCAAGTTTTCAGGGTCTTAGCATGCCTGCAACGATCACAGCACTGTCAGGCACCTTGCTGCCTCATCTTCTGTGTCCCTGCTATGGCTCTGCTCTTACGCCGTGGAGCAGGAGGTTCAGTGATAGGAGTCCTGCCAGAAATCTGCCTGTCCCTGGGACCTAGGAATTCCTTCTTTCTCCCGTCCAAGCACCGCTAGCTGATTTTGTGGGGCTGCCTCTGGGTAAGAGACTGTACCTGTGCGTTGCTGTAGTGGATGTCAAAGCATCTGGGGCATTCTTCCTCTTCTTTTGACCACCAGTAAATGGCAAGTGAAAGCACATTCACTAGCTGCCTCAAAGAGGAAGGGGTTGGTGTTGCTTTTGGAAACTTACTGGTTTTCTTCCTTTTGCTTTATCCCGCCAGCTACAGCCACTTTCAGTCCCAGCTGCCTGCAGCTGTGCAAAGCCTCTCTCCTCGGAGAGCCCACCCTAATGCAAAGACTTCCTGAACAGAGGTTTGCATAAATGGTTTCTAATCCCAATTTTCCCCCTCCTCCCTCCTCAGAGAGGGGGCTCCCATCACCTGCTGGATTCGGGATCCTCTCCAAAATGGTTCTTGCTGGGAGCTGCCCCCGCAGCCGAGGAGCAGGGCAGGCTGGGCTGCAGCTGGGTCCCTCACTTCTGCCATGGGCACTCCCGTGTAAAAACACAATTTTGGCACAAATGGGAAGGAAAAAGCCACGGTATGAAGCGGAACAAAGAGATGGGGCTGCACCATGTGCCAGGCATCAGCCGGCGAGGGAAGTGCCCTCCTGGCAGCCCAGGGCATCGGAGAGGTTGGATGCGGGGAGGAAACGTCAGGGTATTGATCCATGACTTCTCTCTTGTTTTGTTTTCTGTTAATAGCACACTGCTCCCGTACCCGAGCTCACGCACAGGGAGCCGCTGGAGACGGTGACACCGCAGAGGCTGAGGCTGCTGACGCCAGCAAAGGTGGGAGGGAAAAACGTGAGCGTGAGGGGAACTTGGCTCAGGGCCACCCCTCGGTTTTGTACGATCAAGGAAATCTAAAATCCTCACTGCTGGTGACGGTGCCAGCTTTTAACGCTCGCTGCACAAGCACAGCGTATTCGACTAGGGTCTGTGTTAATATTTAATTTTGGAATTCACCTCTTTTTTTTCCTTTGTGCATCATCCTGAAATGCATCTCCCCCAGCGTCTGGCTGTCCGGTGAAGACATTTTCCTGCAGCCAGCATAAAGAGGGGAATGCAGAGGTAATGTCAAGTGATTAATGCAAATGTAAACTTCTTGCAAAGTTTAATTTCTGTAAAAGTTCATGTCTTTGCAACATTTGCAAGCCAGTGTTGTAGATGATTTATTCAGGCTTGCCAAGTGCACCGTCTTTCCATACTCCCAGTTAAATACTGTGAATGAAGGTTGCCATGGTTACGGCTGGGTTCAGAAATTGGCTTTATTATATTGTAATTCTCGCTCCTTATCTCACTCCTCTTGCTCAGATACAACGAAAGACACATTGCCATTTCTGTAATTAACCACGATAGAAAAGCTTTTGCTCATTTAGCAATGCTTGAGCAAACGTGTGGGGGGGGGACGTTTTTCATTCTCATTTTCACCAGAACCAGCGAACTACGTGATATTTGCTGCACCCAGTCTGCATAAATTTGGTGCATAAATTCTTCTTGTTTCCTGAAAGTTAGTTTGGTATTTTCATTTGTTGCAAAAAAAATAAACCATAAAGCCAACAAGCACACCCACAACTTCCTTTTATAAAGGTTATATTGCGTGTAAAGACCCGCAGTGTATTAGCATTTATTTTAACTGAAAAAAAAAAAAAAGGGGTGACTTAGGGTGACTGAAGATGGTGGCTGGTAAGAAGGAATTGTCAAGGACTTCAATGTCGTACCTACTGAGAAGCAAATGGCTCCTCTAGATGAGGCGTGGTCCAGGATCTCCTCTAGATGAGACATGATACGGTATCTTCCGCCTGCCAGAACCGCTCATCTCCAGGAGCTGTTTGCCGTTTGCATCAGAAGTGACACACGAATAATCAGTAATGATTCAGGAGCTTTTTCAGGCTCCTGGGTCATTGCAAAGCAGATTTTGTGAGCTGGGTCACACCGCCCCGTGGCTGAGGGCTTGGCACACCTGGGTCTGTGCCCTGGTAATCAAGGAATGCTAGAGAGAATTGGATGGTACCTCAGGAGGTACATCATAGATGTGACATCAGAAGGCATCTCATAACCCCTGCTGTAGACACCAGGCTGGTGACATGGGTCTGCCTCTTCTCTTGGCTCTGCTCTGTCACCCAGCCGTGCCTTTTGAGCTTAAAGGTGCGTGCTGTCTTGGGATTTGTTAAAGAATCAGCATCTCTTACTTAAAACAGTAGTGAGAATAAATATGCCTTATTTTCTATTCACTGCGGCCAGGGAACACCATGTACGGGGGAAGCAGAACCTTCCTGTGAACATTTTTGTTGATTTTTTTTCCCCAGATGTCAATAAGGCGTGAGTTTACCTTACCAAAGGGATTCACTGCCCACTGGGGACAACCCACCATAACCCAACAGGAACAAGACTTTGTCTCAAAGCAGCTGAAGAAGATATGCAGTACAAAACTGGCACAGCATTAAGGAAGATCAGCCCTTACTGTGCTTTAATTTTACATGAGAGCTCTCAGAGCTTAAATGCGTGTCACGGAGTGGACGTAAGGAGTATGCATTTCATACCCACAGCGCAAGAAATCTTTCGTTTGCTTGCAGCCCAGGAGCTGTGGAGGAGGCACATGCTTGGCTGAGCACCGCTGCTGACGGGTGTCTGTGCAAGGATGCTCTGGGCTGCGCCGCGCGGTGAGTCACTGGAGTAGGACGGCACAAACGCTCATTTCCCCGCTTACTCAGAGGTAAAATATTTCTGGAATCGAGCCTGGTTTGTGTTAGGAATATTAAGGATGTTTCTGTTTTTTTCTGATAAAGCTCCATAAAAAAAAAAAAAAAAAGGAGAGAGATCATCAGCTGAGTTAGCACTGAATTCTTTCAGAAAGCCTGCAGCCGAGTTCTCCTTTGCAAATCAGTTTTCATGGCTCCGTCTGAAACACGCCTCGGAACAGCACTGGCAGATTCTGTACCGAACACAGAGCGCTGCTTTTCCTCTTTGATCTCTGCTTTGTATTTAATACCCCATGGCGAACTGGATTGAGCCCTCATCTGAAACACGGACTGTAGGAAATCTGTGATTTTTCAAGCCTTGATGGAGTAATTAGAAGATGAAAAGCCGTATGATAAAAAAATAAAAGAATAAATGCACGTTTAGCTCATTTAAAGCTCTTCAAGTTCCACTAAATAATGAGTGGAATTTAAACCATTTTTAATTAAAACCTAAGTAGTGGAAATAATTTTCCTGTAGTGAAAATCTGATGAGGCTTAGAGTGAGGTAACGCTGGAATTAGAGGTCCAATACCTAAAGGGGGCTACAGGAAAGCTGGGGAGGGACTCTGCCAGGGAGTGTAGGGATAGGACAAGGGGGAATGGCTTTAAACTAAAGGAGGGGAGATTTAGATCAGATAGAAGAAATTATTTACTCAGAGAGTGGAGAGGCAGTGGCACAGGCTGCCCAGAGAAGCTGTGGATGCCCCATCCCTGGAGGTGCTCAAGGCCAGGCTGGATGAGGCTTTGGGCAGCCTGGTCTGGTGGGAGGTGTCCCTGCCCATGGCAGGGGGTGGGACTGGGTGGGTTTTAAGGTCCCTTCCAACACAAACCATTCTGTGATTCCATTAAATGTGGCAACAGCAAAAAGAGGTCCATCAGAAAGAGGTAAAAGACTGTTCAATTTTGTCTCTGAGTTCAGTAAACCCATGTCCGTCAGGGTGGGAAAAGGATGGGACATTCCACCCCTGCTGTAGGCACCAAGCCTCAGTGGTGACAATGGGAAAACATTTTTCCCTCCAAATCCCTCACCTTTCCTCATCTGCCTTTGTCATTCATTGCCTGTGCCCACTCCTTTTACTTTCTGCAGACAAAAGAAATGAGATGTATTTAATATATTTAATGCCTTTCCTCAAACGCAGCCAGAGCTATGGGGCACCTCCTCTGCTCTCAGCGCGGGGTCTGCCACCCTTTGCTTGCACCTACCCCAGGTGTGATGCTAAACCAGTGCTCTGGAGGAACGCATGGGCATCTGATATGGGTGTTAATGAGGAATTCAGCTCAGTGCTCATAACTAAGTGCACTCTTAACTGCAGGTAATCAACCAGAAACAGCAGCAGAAGCTCTTCACAGGGAGGTTATAAGTGTGCGTCTTGCCCCGTGGGCGCTGGGAATTGTTTCTGTCCAAGCTAGGTAGCTGCAATCCTGCAAAATGCCTCTGAATGAAATGGAGAGCTACCAAGCCTGAGTGCTTTCCTTGCCTAGTGGTAGAAGGATGGGGGGGTTTGGTCCTCACAGGCTACACAGCAGATGTCCAACTTCAGCATGGGAGTTTGGATAAACACCTAGATGTGTGTGAGACCTGAATGGAAATCCTGGGCTTGAGGTCAGTTATTTCAGGTTTGGTGTTCCTGTAAACCTCTTTTTTTTTTTTTTTTTTCCCCATTAACTTCCTTTTGTGTTATCCGTGCCCTCTTCAATATGCCCAGGCTCCTTGTTCCCTGGGGGTGGGCATGGAAACCCACACGTCCTCAGAGTGAGATGGTGTCCTGTGGGATGCCTGACTCCATCCTGCACTGCAGGGAGCCAAGCCCCATTTCCTGCTAGGCATTTCCAGCATCCCCAGCTCTGGAAAGCAGAGTCGGAAATATTAGGAGTCCCCCAGACACATAGATGTGGCTCCCCTGCAGTTCAAATAATCAATGAACAAGATGGTTTCTGAAAAAAAATCTGTTTTTTTTTTTGCTTTCCTCGGAAGTCCATTAGGAACTGCTCAGCTGGTTCGAAGCACTCTGATTTTGATGAAGTGGCATTTTCTGATGAAAACCTGTTGTTTTGATGGAAAATTTCCCTCCAGCTGCAGGATACACCTCGCTGCCCGGCAGAGCTGCAATCACTGGCGTCAGGAGGACAATTGAGCAAGGAGCCCCGCTCAGCCCTCAGCGGCTGTCAGGTCCAAAAGTTCCCCCTGAAACAGGTCAGGACCAGCGAGAGGCAGGATGAGGTGCCAGCAGCTAATCCTCCTCCCTCCTTCCCATCTCCCTCAGCTGGCTGCTCTTCTCTGCCTGTTGACACAACGGGGCTAGGCAGGGCTCCTATCTCCCTGAGCAGTTTCCAATTTGTTTATTGACAATGACAAAAGCACATTTTTACTTCTGTCAGCAGGGACAATGCGGCTGTAAACGAGCAGGCTGCTTCGCCTCATGCGTTATCAGCAGAACTGCCAGCTAAGCACTAATTCCTGAGCCCTTTTGTGGCCGATTCTCGGCAATGATGTATGGAGCAGAGCAGCAAAACAAGTTGCCTGTTTCCATTTTGCTGTGCTGGTGGTTAGAAAAAAATTGACTTTAACCACTGAAGTGATTACACTGCAAAAAGAGGGGATGCATGTGTGTGCAGGTGGGCGTGTGGCCCCAACATACCACTTCGTGGATCTGTATTTCTGACCAGGACTGATATAAAATAACTGGGGTTTTGGTAGTATCTACCTGTTTTGACATAATTCAGACTTTCTGACTAGATCTGATAGGTCGTAGGTATCAGCACTAAGGAGCTGAGGGCAGTGGAGTGATTTGTGTGTTTCTCCATCTAAGAGTAAACATACATAAAACCTATGTATAACAATACAATAGAGCACACTTAACTCAGATTATTGTAGGCATTGTAAGAATAACATTAGCTTGAGATCTTTCCAGAGAGATTGTTTTTGATTAGCTTCATCACCGTGCTTTCTCCACTGGAAACATCAGCTCTGCTGCTTTGTTCCTTTAGCCTCCTCCCTTGGCACCGAGCGAAGGAAAGCAGTGGGGTGACATTGCCGGCTGCACAAAAGGACATGAGAGTGACACAAGAATAAGACACACCAAAGGCACAGCATGGAGCGGGCTGAACCAAATAAACATAAGCAAATTTGTAACAAGTAAAACAGAGAATATTTAAGGTCACTTACTGGCAGGGGGAGGTTTAAGCAACACATTTTTTTAACCTGATCTTTTGCAGCTTTTAATATATTGTTCATTGTCTGTCATCTGGCCACACAAATGTCTGTTATCGTTCACTTTTACCTCTCTCTCCAGTATCAGGTCCTGTTACAGGCTTCTTGTTTGGAAACCCTTTTAAGGAATTAATGCAGAGATTGTCACAGGCAGAAATGGGAGGTTTGCTCTTTGGCTTCTGCCTCACAATCATCCTTCAGCAGCCAGCAGTGACAGCATCTGATGTGCAGGGGCTGGATGGGACGGTCAGAGGATGTCACAGCTCTGTTCTCTTTGAAGAAGCTCGTGTGTTTTTAGCTCACATTGACCACGGTGTTGCAGCTTGTGTTTAGCCTCTGAGGAAATGCTGCATGCGGCTCATGAAACAAGGCAGCATGCCACTGACGTGGCCGTGCAGAGCACAAAGCACTGAGCTCTTGCGATAAAACTCCTGACACAAGATAGCACAGCCCTCCACACCATCAGCTTCAAACGGCAGCAGGGGACTTGTGCTCAGCCTCAGCACTGAGCCCAGCTGGCAGTGCTGGTGTCGGCTCTGGGAAGGCAGAATTTGAGCCAGGGCTGGTCCTGGTGCTGCTGCTCTTTGAGCAAGAGCACGCTGCACAGACTGGCTCAGACCAGTGGTCTGCAAGCACTTGGCAGAGGCTTTCTGCCAAAGACGTGGTATAACACAGCCACCTTTCTCACCAGCCACCCCCAACTCCCCGTGCTGTGGTTTCACCAAGTGAATTAAGCTGCCACATGGGTGCCTTCAGCCCTCAGGCCAGGGATTTTCAGAAAACAGCATCAAACTTCATCCAGGGGCACTCCTCCTGGGTGTTTTTGCCCTCCTCCGCCCAGCAGCAGCAGCAGCAGCAGCAGCTGTACAAGGGGAGTTTTCTGCTGGGTCGGCAGAGCCGCTGCACATCTTTGATCCAAATGTGCCGTGTCAGTGCCAAAAATGCCTTTTCGGAGGCGGGTCAGGGGGTGCGGTGGTGCTGCTGGGATCGTGCTTGGAGCAGCAGCTGGAGGGGGGGAGGGCTGCCAGAAATACCCTTCCTCAGCCAGCACCCATGGTTTGTAGAAATGGGTCCTTTGTCCTGCATTTTTACACACTTATAAAGATGCTGGCTGCCACGAGACGCCCCTGTCAGCTCCCTGCCACATTTTGGAAGCGCAGCCCCTCATCCAGGAGCCGGGCCAGCCCCAGCTGGGCTCCAGCACTGGCTCAGCCAGGGGGAAGCGACTTCCAAAATCGCTTCTGTGAAGCTGCGTCTCATTTAAAATTGTGTGCCCAGGAGCAGACAGAAGAGGAATTGTCAGTTGCATTTTGCCTTGCTGCTCCAGAGCCCTCCAGTTTCACCTCCGACGGGACAGCTCGGGTCTGAGTGTTGGCACAAGATGGGCTCCATCCTGCCTTTGTGCTGTGCCACGGACCGGGTGCTGCCTGGCGTGCCCGGTGCCCGGGGCAGGAAGGTTTGGAAAAGGCTAAGTGAGAGGCCCCTTTTTCTCTCTGAGTTATGAAAGAAGTTTAAACTTTTCTTACAGGTCAGTGGCCAGACAATATCCCGAAGTCAGTTCCACTCCAGGACAGAAGAAACCGAAGAGAAGTGATTTGAAACATTCCTGTTCAAGGCTTGCTTTGAGTGCAGCTTTCATCACGCCTGCGTAAACCCGAAGGAAAATTACATTTTATTCACTGCAGAGTTCGTCGGGACCGTGTGTGATGTCCACACTCACAAGTTAATCATAAAGTAAATATTTTGGGAGCAAACCGTGTAAGAGCCTGTGCTACCAGGCAGCCAAGGGAATCAGCCACCAGTGGGGTTTCAGCATGGGCTTGGTGTTGTGGGCTTTTTTGACAGAAGTGCTGACAGGCACCAGCGGCCCCGGCCAAAGCAAACAAGAGGATTTTTCTTTCTCCCCTCTCCCCGGGCTAAAAGCAATCCTTGGAGACAGAAAGCTGCAGCATCGCAAGACTTTGGACTGAGATGTGAGCTTTGGGACATTTTTATGGTTGCTTACAACCTGCCTGCAAACTCTTAAGCAATGCCTTGGGGCCATGGGGATTATGGGGCCCTGCTGGCTCTTGGGCCCACGGTCAGAAACAGGCCGGGGTAGGCCAGTAGGGTCTGTGTGTGTTCTTCGATGGGGCAAAGATTAATAAATCCCCCAATAAATACGTGTTTCCCTAAGCCCTGCTGCTGTGCACTTGTCATGGAGATCTGGCCTCCTCGCGTCCCTCTGGCTGGCTTCGTGGCTCACCAGGAGGGCCCATGGCCATGCGTCCTCTCGGTATTTCCCACATGACAGGAAGGCTCGAGGATGGCAACACCCGGGTCTGTGTGCACCTTTCTGAGGAAATGAAGTAGTGCTGGACTGGGAGAATCAATTCGGTGGCTCCTGGCGCCCCCAGAGCTGCTTCTCTGCCCAGCTCCACCTCAGCAGCCTCATGGGAGAGGTGGGCCAGCAGGGAAAGCAGAAGCTGAGAGCTAAAAGCCTCGGGAAATAAAAGCCATTCCCCAGAAGGGATCAAGTCCTCTCCATTCCTTTGTCTAGCTACATTTAAACTCATCTGCTTCTTAATTGCATCCTTAAGAGTCCCTGCCCTTCCCCAGTAACGATTGCCGAGGCCACAGCATGGCCCTTAATGACGAACCAGGGCAGCAGGAGCAGGGGCTCGGAAGAGCTGAGAGCACTCGGTGGCACACGGGAAGAGAGACTCGGCTGTCTAATGGCCTCTTCTGGCTCAACATCTGCCGAGTGTGGGCAGTGAATATTATAGTTTCCAAGAAATGTCATCTAAGCACCGCTCTGCATTTCCTCACGGTGTCAGAAACAAGCCACTGGGGAGCAGTGCACACTCGAAACAGCAAAAGCAGCTCAGGAAATCGCGGTTTCCTCACGGTACCGGGGATGAGGAAGCAAAACTTCCTTGATGGCAGCCGTCAGCTCGCTGCACTGACGTGGGTAACGGGGATGCAGCAGCAGCACATCTCCAGCATCTTCAGCCTTCAAATGAATTCAGGACTTTGCCTTCCAAAAGGCATATCGCTAGGTGCTCTCAAATCCCTGTGCAGGATGCCATGTAGTAGGAACATACAATAGGACCAGCATTACTCAGGAATGAGTTTCAGCCGCCTGCAGAAAGTTGAGCCATATTCTCTCTCTCTCTTGAGAGAGCCTACAGATGAAGAGGGGTCAGCCTGGGCCCTGACCCCAAAGCCAGTGCCTGGCCCCCATTCCGCATTTTGCCCCAGGCCGTGCAGGGCATTATGAGGGGTGATGCCTGGTGTAACAGCACCACAGCTTTGTTGTTTGCTCTGCAGTAGGTTGTGATTAGAATGTGACCACGATCAGCTAAGAAAACCTCACGATGAATGCAAGGCATCAGATTTAAAGGCACAAAACCACCTGCAGAGGAAACCCTGGTGAAGGGCCTGGAGCACAAGTCCTCTGGGGAGTGGCTGAGGGAACTGGGGTTGTTTGGTCTGGAGAAGAGGAGGCTCAGGGGAGACCTCATTGCAGCTACCTGAAAGGAAGCTGTGGGGTGCTGGGGTCAGCCTCTTCTCGCAGATAACCAGTGATAGGACTAGAGGGAATGGCCTCAAGTTGTGCCAGGGGAGGTTCAGGTTGGAAATGAGGAGACATTTCTTCTCAGAAAGAGCAGTCAGGCACTGGGACGGGTTGCCCAGGGAGGTGGTGGAGTCACCGTCCCTGGGGGTGCTCAAGGAAAGGCTGGATGTGGTGCTTGGGGACATGGTTCAGTGGGTGACATTGGTGGTAGGGGGCTGGTTGGACCAGGTGATCTTGGAGGTCTTTCCAACCCTAATGATTCTGTGGTTCTATGAAAAGAGCAAAACCCATCCCAATGGTCTCCAGCTGTCCCCAGGACATGGTGACTGCAGGGACCACCAAGGGGAGCAGGGGCTGGGGTAAAGCCAGGCTGGGGAACAGGGGGTCCTTCGAGCACCCCAGCTCCAGCAGGGCACTGACAGGAGTGGGGCTGGGCCAGGCCCTAGGTCACAGGGAGCTGTTTGCTGGGGACAGAGCTGCTTGGCCCAGGAGTTGGGCTAAGCCTAAAGCAAATATCTTAGTTCAGCACTTGCAGGAAGAACCGGTGCTGATTTTGTGAATGATTAGAAGGGAATTATTTCCCCATGGTTGTAAAGTGGGGTGAAAAGGTCATGAAGAAGATGATATTACATGGGTCTTTTTTTTTTTTTTTTTTTTTTCTTTTCAGTTCGGTTCCTTCCGTAGCACGTGAGCTGGCCACTTTTCCACTTTTTCCTTCACTATTTTCTGTGATTAAAAACCAACCAACCAACCAACTTCATTCTATGGCTTTCTGCCACCCTGATGAAGAGAGCTGTAAAGTGGAAATTCAGTATCCATTATAATAGCAGGAACTTATTAAAAGGTTGAGAAAACACCTAGAACTGTCTCCTAATTATTGCACGGTACCGAGGTGTAACCACTTTTGGGCTATGACAAATATGTTTTCTTCTCTCTGCTTAGCACAAACACAACAGGTTGTGACGGGGTTGGCTGGTACGGTCTCTCCTATCATGGACAACAACAAAAAAAATAAATTCTGGTCCTCTAAAGGGAAATTTTCAATGTCTTCAGATGCAGTGCTGCCTCCTGATATCTGCAGAGCCACCCATGTCAGAGCGATTCTGCAGGTGCTTACAGGTGAGCTCTGAGCGCTGAATATTTCCTAATTAACCCCACGGGCTCCCTCACTCCTCCCCAGCTGTCAGGCTTGCGGCTGTCCTTGCTGTGATGGAGGTCCTGGGGAAAACTGAGGGGGGGAACATGTCTCGAGTAGCAGCAGTGTGTTGGTAAAACTGCCTGGATCAGAGAGGAACACAGGTTAGCAGGGCTCTGCACTACTTACAAAGCTCTGCCATGGTAACAGGGAAGCTTTCTTACAGAGAGCAAAATGCATCTTTGGGGTTTCTGGGGAACATCATTTCATCCATGACCCGCAGCCTCAACCATCTCTCTCTGTAGGCACCAGAGTGCAAATGCCAGCCTGCAGGGCCACAGCCACGGCCTCGCTTTCCTTGCTGGAAGCATCATTTTCTGTTTAGTTCCCTGCAGAAACAGGGCTTATCAGTTCCCCAAGGAAGTTGCCAACACTGAGCAAAGTGCCAAGTCCCCAGGCTATGAAATACCTGCACAAGCAGCAGCTGCTGGTACAGGAGAGAGCCTTTATTAGTTTAAATTATTAATGCCTTTGCTACAAAAAAGGCTAGCAGGGCTCCTGCCCTATATTCCTTCAGCAACCAGCAGCTGGCCAGTGAGTCTGGTGGTTTTCCCAAGCCAGCTACGACATGCATCATCTCTGGTCTGCTGTGGTGGTGCAAGAGTCACACGAGGAAGCTGGGGGTGCTGGGGTGGAGGTGGCATGTAGGCAAAGCCGCAGGAAGCCAGGCTACTTCTTTCTAGTGCTCAAAAAACAACTAGCTTGAAGGTGTCCGGGTTTCATTCTTTCTTCCCTTTAGACATGTGGAAGTCAGGACTTCTTGCTTTTAAACTGGTTTCTGATGGCGTATTTGGATTTTCATTCTTCTCACTGTAGAACCTGTGCTGCTGCGCTATGATGTACCTCGGCATGTAATTCACTGCTCCACAACCCAAAAAAATTCCCCTACCAAGGCTGTCTGCCCACAGCTTTCTGGCTGGCCAGACTGCATTTTCCTCCTCTGTTCGGGGAGCCACAGAGAGGCAGTAGCTGCCCCAGGCGCAGAGTGGTGCTGCCTCTCTTGGCATGCAGGAAGGCAGGGCAGGATCCGCACCTCCACCGATGATGTGGGGCAAAGTACGAGGCTGTGGCAGGCACTGCTGGTAGAGGATGAGGTGCAGGAAAGATGGACAGGGGTTCGGTGCTTTCAAATGGTGAGAAGGTACACTGGAAAAGGCCACCAAACTGGCAAGAGAAAAGAGATGTAGGGGAAAGCAGGTAGTGCTGAAAGAGACTTGTTTTGAGGGGTTTTATGGTTACCTTCTTCTGCCATCCCAGCTTACTCATGATTTTCTTAGGAGTATATTGCAACGTCACCCTCCCCAAGTCATCCACTAGTCACACTCTGCAAACAAACAGAAATGCTTTGGTGGCACTGCCACTTTGCCCGTGCTGCAGCAACCTGATGGACAGGGTGGAATTTTGAGCCTCATGCCAGCTGTACTTCTCCCCTCCTGCACGATTTACCTCAGTGGATGTAAAAGGCAAAGCCACACCCAGCGCTATCACTAAAACGGATGCTGTAGTAAAATGCAAATCAATCAAGGCCTCACTAGTAAATGAAACTGTGAATTTCAAACAAATTATTCTTTTCTGGATCTGGTCATTATGACTTTTCTCTATATATGAAGTATAATTATTTATGGAATTGGCTATTTTGGCATCTAGCCCATTAGACACTGCAATAAGCAACGAGCTCATTGCATTAGTTGTCGTTATCCCAAACCATAACCCCCTGCTGCTACATGGCCTGCAATGCCCCTTTCTTACACTTGTCCCAAGAGAGCTTCGTGGACTGCAGAACGAGTAAACACCTCCTGCCCTGTTCTGAAACCTCTCATCGTTATGGAAGGAAAAGAGTGTTGTAGAGTTGGGTCGGCGGAGTTCATTAGTGCAAAAAAACTTCACCAATCCTTGAAAATTTCTTTATTGCTCAGAGGGACAGATATGAAAGTTTGATATGCTGTGTGATTAAAACATTTATAAAGTTAAAAGACATTCAACACACGAATGACACATTGTAGCTGCTTACTAATTAAAAAAAATGAAAACAAACACATTAAATTGGAAATACAACCACAAGAGCTATTTCCCAAACAAATATCAACCAATAGGAGAACATAGCACAGTCAACCCATTTCAAGCATTCAATGGTCAGCAAGAATGAAGAAAAGTTTCTATGAATTCCTGGAGCGTTTGACTCCTGTAATTATTTTCTAAATCATGTGCAGCAACAATGTTAGCTATATTAACATTTTAGATAAATGACCTGGAAAACTAAAACACAACAGAGTAGTGTGTGCACTGAGGAGAAAGAGGGGAGCAAGTGACTGAACTGTTTTGACAGGACAATTTTAGGTTAATTTATCATTTATCTGCAACAGGAGTTGCCTTTACCAGTCGTTCTTTCAAACCACAAGGCCATTAAAAGCTTTCACGTGCCCTTCTGAACAGCAGTTCATCAAACACGTATGTAAAGCAAACTCAAAGCGTAATTTTTCATGGAAAGATGTACCTGCTTAGCAAAAGCATTGAGAATAAGGGAGAGAGTGAGAGCCAACATGCTGCCAGGTCTCCATTTCTGCTGTCACCAGACTGACTAAATTAATACTACATGGCTGTGTCTACAGATGGCACAGTCACATCTACATTATGCTTGCAGACATTCCCTCACTTAGTGGGGTCTGATTACTACCTTTTACTTATTCTGACTGAAGTCAGTCACAAACCAGAACACTCTGGAGGAGGTGTGCTTGAAGCATGGTTCTACTCCCTGAAATAACTAACTTCTTGACTATGAACTCATCATCAGAATCTACAAGAGAAAAAGCTTCCATTGTCATTGTCAATGATGCTCAGTTCTATTTGCTGGAAAGTGACAGGAAGTAAAGACCTGTACTAGGGTCAATCATCATCTCCTGTCTCAGCTCTGGACCACAGCAACTCTCTACGCTCTTAGCCACATCAGTCCTCTTGTACATCAACACGTCAGTAGGGCTGCAAGATCTGGAAAGTGTAGTTACATGTGGTTAAGCTATGCAAAGATACCGCCCAGAGAAATGCACGGGCATCATAGGAGCCTAACTTTGCCTTGCAAATGTCCTGTTGCAGACCAGTTTTCAGATGGCTCCTTCGCTTAGTTTAGAGGTTTGGCACTCAGTAGATCACTGACAGGCGATACGATCGAAACCTCACAACTAGTGAAGTCACACGTCATGGCCCTCAGCGGGAACAGGGTTTTTGGCTGTTTTAACAGATCCAGAACCTAAAGGACACTTCTAATCACTACACTCCCTATAAAGGCATTAACCTTAGTAGACAAAAATAAAGAAAGTGTATGGAAATGCTTATGCTAAACTGCATATTAATAAATGGATGTCTTGCTGAAAAATCAACCTTTCAGTTATCTACCTTACAGCCTCACTTGGTAAATACACACTCTGTCAGTTAATAGCAACTATATTGGACAAGAAAGCTACACTATTTTTGCAACACCAAAAGCAAATGCATTAGAACAAGTGACCCTGAGATTTATGTCCATATTCCTGGACATACATTTAAAATTACCATACGATACGGTATCAACATTAGCAACACCTCCCTTTTTGTGAAACCAAGGAACACCTGAAAAACAATGCTGCTTCAACTCAGATAAGCATGTCCGCATTTAAAATCTGCTACGTGCAAGTAACCATGTCCTTAATCTCTGTTTTGAATAAGGATGCTAGCCTCGACTTACTCCTTTGTGGTGTTTTTTGCTGGTGAGAGTCCCTTGTTGAATCATCTCAAGACAAATGACAGTTACAAAAACAGCAAATAATGTTCGTGTTGAATCATTTAATGAAAAATATTATTTTAAAAAAGCAGGGAGACTTTTCAAAGATACAAATGGGAGGTAGACACCTCACTTTAAGGAGTTTCAAAGGCCATTCGTAATCTCCCTTAACACTTAATAAATGGCACTTGAACAATTATTAACTTGGCTAAATTTCAAAAATATGATAAAGGTAAAATGATAATGGTTGTTAAGTCCAAAGATAACAAAGCCAGAAAATTTGAGAGCCTGAAGCATATGAGCATATATAGGCACCTGTAGAGAACACTTTAAGAAGATATGAATAGTTGCTTCTGTTTCACTTGTGTGGAAACAGCACAGAATTAGTATTATTATTATTTCCCTGAGCAGCTCACATCAGATGAGAGAAGATCAGGATCAAACCCAAAATACCAATAAACATCTCCTCCGTGCAGTTACGATTAGCCTGTTTTTCTGCATCGCTGTAGTGACGCCTGTATTTCAGACATAAGGAAACTTTGTCATGTACAGTCTACACCCAAGAAAACAATGATAAACTCAAAGAAAGGAGACAAAAGCATATACTACTATGACACAATGAAGAAAAGTTAAAATTTCAAGTAGGAATCGCTATAAATAAGTGGTTTTTAGATAGTCCTCTTGAAACATTAATTCAACTCAGAACAAAGCCTGTGCTGAAGAAAACCAAAGTATGTTTACTAAACATTATACCTCAAAATAAATTAACAACAACAACAAAATGTAAAAAAGAAAAGAAAACACTTAAGGTATTTTCAGAAAACTGAAGAGTTGACAGCCAATCCTGCCAAATAGAATGCTTGAATTATTTCCTCAAAATTAGTGGTCCAAATCTTATCAAAAACCATTAAATAATCTTTAACTTCTTCTACTAAAACAACGTTAAGTTTACTTCTGTCTTTTTGTCATTTATCTTTCCTTTTAAAAGCCTATGGCTTAGTGTTCACAGCGTAAAAACATTTGCAAATATACAAAAATAAAATTTAATATCAGACAATAAAAAAATGATAAATTGCAAAACCATTACATTATGACTGAAAAGTACACCAGAATTAATCTGTACGTCAGAAGAGATGCTTTGATCCTGGACACGACTTCCATGATTAACTCCTCACCAAAGTTTGTAGTCTTCTTAACTAAATGAGAAATCGTTCATCCACCAAGGTTTTGGATGTCAAATTCTTCTGCCCGACTTTATTACGAATAAACCTGAATATCTAACAACATTTTAGAGAAACTGTATTAATGAAGAAGTACTTAGAACAGCATGATTCAATACCCAACATAAAATAACTACAGATTATATTTGAATCATAAATAATACGAGTGAATTAGGTGCCTTTAGCAATTTCAAAGTATCTTCCGGTATCTTTTCACCTTCAAATATGATAAAATTGTGATTAATTTTAACAGATATTTGTGTTTTCTACTGAAAGCTACTTGTAGTCTCTTCATTCATGACATGCATGTGAATAAAATTAAGCCTATTTTCCAAGAATAAAAAATAATGAGTAACTTCATAAGCTCTCAGTATAATCTCCTGTCACCACATACTGCTTACAGGGTTTAATTATCTAGCTATATAACATTTCATGCCAACCCACATTTTAAAAATACAATTGTATTCTTAATTTGAAATTTACCTCCTGTTGCAAGTACGTTAGAATAGCTGCTAAAACAAAACTTTGGGAAGCCAGATCCACAATGGAGAAAAACAGCATATCAAAGATGAGCAGTGTCATCTCATTGCCATAGTAGAGAACGTCATCGAAAGAGTGTCCTTCATCTACAGAAAAAAGAAAATTTTGAAAAATGATTATTTTTGTGAAGTACAGGTTTGTGAAGTTCATCAGTCCACACTGATAAAGCTGGCAAGAAAAAGGATACTTACAGCAAGAGGGTATCTTGAGAGCTACTTATGGCTTTCCTTTTAAGCAAAATAATACAAGTCTTCACTTATGAAATGGTTTAATACTGACAAGAACAATAGGAAAAGCTTGCATGTGCCACACACAACTTTGTTCACTCCAGAAGTCTCAATCAAATTGTTAAAAAAAGGCTGCGTTGAACAAGAGGCAGACAAAACTTCCTCATCACTGAGATTTTTAACAAGAGCTAACTGTCCCCAATTCAACAAAACAATGACACACATGCTTAAAACCTTACTCAAGAGGAGCTTCAGATATGAGTGTTATCCTTGCTCACCTGCTGAAGTCTTCCAGAAAACGGGTCCTTTAAGCTTCAATTACCTTTTTCCATTGTCAAAACATCTAAAACCACTTATCAACTTCTTTGCTTTGTTACCAAGCACCACTCTCAAAAGAGAAAACACTTAACTACTGAAAATAGGTACTTTTCCTTCTTTCTGCTTTTTCAGAAGAAAGTTTAATGCAAGTTTTATTGGCAACAGCATATTTTCATTACACCTTCATTTCACCATTACATCTGACTTCCGTGAAATCCTGACTTGTATCTAAACTTCTGGGAGCTATGGCTGTCTAAGCCATCAAACAATATATTCGTATCAATGCTTGTACTGACGATGTTTGAAACAATGGCAGTCAAAAGACGAAAGCGGAATATTATACAATTGTCCTAGATATTGGTTATCCGGTAATATTCATTACTAGAGATAGCGCTTTACCGTAACAGGGAAGGAAAGCCCAATGCTTTGATGAATTACGTGCAGCTCAGACATCTGGGATGAGAAAAGACATCACACTACAGCCATGGCTTCTATTTAGTCTGAAAGCATGTGCCACATTCCAGGCTATGTAGCAAGGTTTGTGATTCAAACAAAGGGTTCAGGTTTTGCAGCCCTGGTGTCCAAGAGAGCAGCAGAAGTTGTGCACAGCTCAGTAATCTGATTTGGGCATTGCTATTATATAAGGACAACGACATATTTAGGATGTCTGATGGTCATCTGGTAGTATCAGTGTATTGGATTATGGTTCTGATAAAGTTTGAAGTTTCTGAACAGTGAGGCTAGAGAGCCAAGTACCTGAGGGACTCAAAATAAGGGCTTGCATTGTCACAGATCACGAGTTAGTATTTAGGTCCCATGGAGGTAATGGCCATATTTATGATTAGGTGTAGAATAAGGGTCTGAACTAAGTTTTTCAATCAAAGATGAAGCTTGGAAAGATTATGTTTTGACAGATTCTGAACAGCTCAGGGACTGAGGAAACAGACTGGCATCAGGCTCATACTCTTACTGGTTCACAGCTCATGTTGCATTGCAATGTGGATACCGATCCCTAGGCGGTATGTTAGAGGAGGAGACAACAACTTGGGATATCAGAACCTTGAAATCTTGAAGGTTGATACATGGTTAAGAGCTTTCACTAAATCTGTTCTTACCACATGTACTTGGAAATACTTATGGCTAGGTTTAGCATGGGCTTGGGATTCAGGATGATGCATTGGAGAACCCAAGTCTCCGATTCCACATAGCCCCAGGGACCAGAATCAGAACTTGTATCATCCCTGTTCCTGCTGAAATACTCATTTTGGTGTAGGTATTGGCAACACTTAAAAAGCTTCAAAATAAAATATTCAGGAACCCCAACTACTCAGTACAGTCTGCAAAGATGTGTTGTATATTAACATCAACTATTCCACTAAAGCATCCTCGCTGTGATCAATATCCTCTTTAGAGAAATAGTCTTTCTATATGTTTAGCTGTTTCAAAAGCAATTTATTTCTATACAAAACAGAACACTAAGCTATTTAAATATTGTATCTCTTCTTTCCATTTACAAAGTGTATATTGGATCTAGATAGCAAGTCAAGGTAGCAATTCCTAAACACATACACAACTCTGCACAGTATTTTCAGTTGTCTAAAAGAAAAAAAAAATGCAATTAAGTGACATATTATATACGGGATAAGAAGATGAGAACACCTGTTAAATAACTCCCTTATAAGCTATCATTTAATGACATCTCTTGCTGTAAAACCCGGTTTAGATTGTAAATCCTGTGAAATAAATCTACGTTGAAACCTACATACTTATAGAAGTACAAATGCCAAGTCACAATTTTACCATTGTAAAAAATACTCTTCTCTATTGGCTCCATGAACTCCATGCCTAGAATCCGTTCAAGCAGCAACTTGTCTTTAACAATATAATCCATTTCTTTATGAACCTGTAAGAAAAGGAAAGACAAAACTTGTTTTATGATTACAAAGAAAATGTACTTGTTACAAAGTGGATTACAGCTACCTGTATGAATGAAAAAAGCACTAGTTTATTTCAAGATAAAAACAAACACATAACAAAAAAGGATTTGTCTTTGTTTAAGAGCAGGCTGTACTGCTGGACAGTACTCCAATTTTCTACTTGAATGAACCACTCTTTTGGTTGCCATAAAGCCTTTAACAAGAAGTTTTTAAGCACAAATACTTGAAGAGAAATTACTGTCTTTCTGATTTACAATTTTAAGTCTCTACTTACTACATATATAATTTTCCTTAATATATATTAATATATATCAATACATACGTGATCAATGAAAGAACTGAGAAATTTGTTCATGGCATTGTATGCCATTGTGCTTTGTTCGAAAGTATTTGCAGATGAGTCCAAAAACCTAGCAGGACCACGTCTCTGAAAAATAGTATGATCATGATATCAGTGGAAAAAAAAAATATTTGAAAGAACATTTACAGAATAAAAATGCCTCACTTACTCTTGTTAGGGTTTCATGAATCCTGTCATACTGCAGTCTCATTGTTCTTGAGATGGAAATCTGAAATGTCTGGCCATCTGTGTTTGGTAACAAACCTCTCTGACTACAAAGGTTTTCCTACACAATTGAAACAATTGTTAATTAACATAATTAATGTCATACAAAAATAATAATAAAAGAAGTTAGTGGCTTTTCTTTTCCTCTCTTTCATTTATATACAGTACTTGGTATCTCTAAATATTTGAATCCATTGCACTCTTGGCTCAATTATAGCAAGATTTTCTTAGGACATGAAATCCTGACCCCTGCTGTTACAAAGTCATTCCTCTTTTTACCCATGTTCTATTCACTACCTTCTTTCTAAAACATCTTTTAATATTCATTCTGAAGGCTTTTGTTTCATGTTTATCATTTATTCTGCTTTTTCATGTGCTTTGGATTCCAGACTTTTCCCTATCTTTATGAGATCATTCTTAGTAGATCTCAGGAAAAACAAGAACATAGAAAATTCAACATCTCCATAGGGGAAAAAAACAACACCACCTTTTTCCAAAATCATGTTAAAATAAACAATTCAAAAAATATACAAGAACACATTCAGGTCAAAAATTGTAATTTAAAAGATTCCTTGATGTTTCAATGTTAATTTTCACACGGTTAACTTTTTTCAGATATCAGTAATAATCACATCCTTTGCCTAAAGAAATTTCTTCCTTCTTGTCCATACAAAAATGCAAGATGTCACGAAATTTAGCACAAAGTGCTCCCATCATGCACCAATCATATTAGACATTTGCCTGATCTTGCTAAAAAGATGCAACATACAATGAAAGAGAAAAAGTATTCAAATTAATTTCTGTAAAGGTCAGGTTATGTCATCAGAAGAGGACAACAGATAGAATAAAATAATTTGCTGGAAGAGTTGATGATTCTTTACTAGGAGTTTTTCAGATTTGTCTCCTTATGAAATCTTAGTACACATCTTATTGCATGTGGCCATGAGCTTTTGAAAGGCTTCAAGATTACAAAGATCATATATAAATACACAAAAAAAAATGGTAGAAAAACAGGAATTTTATATCTAAGAATTGTGAAGAAGAGAGAGAGTAGTGAAGAAAGGTGAAGATCTAGTTATAAAAGAACTACTGTGTCACTTATTTGTCGGCCAACAGCTGGTATCTTTTAAATATAACTTGGTATAATGTAATGCAAGAAGAGTTGATCCATAATGGAAACCTTTTTTTAATTAAAATTTAATTAAAAATCCAGACCAAGTGTAAAATTTTGCTGCTTTTACTTACTGCTTCTCTCTTTAGGTTCATATTCATTTCCTCCATATTGGTATCTGCATGTCCATGCACAGAGCGACCATGGATGTAATAGCCAAAGCAGCTGTGTGACAGGAGAAACACTGAAATCTAAAAAAGATGGTGGAAGAGAAGAATACTGTCATTAAATACTATTTTTCCACAGAGATTGGCAGTATCAGCCCTTCCAAAATACGAAATAAGATACCAAAAATAGGTACCAAAATACATATCACAGAAAAATATTTAGCAACACGTTTATCCATGTTTAACCAGAGACAGACAACAGTGCCACGTTTAGTTTATCAACACCAAGGATCAGCATCTAATTCCTCGGAACCAAAAAACATTAAAACAAAGGTATTACCTTTTGTTTTGATTCTGTCATACATAATACATATGCATGATTTCAGCTGAGCTCCTAGGAGGTTGTATGTAATAGAATTTCATTCAGTGTGATATATTGCTTATCTATCACAGAAGATACAAAATTAACTCTTTAGACAACCCATGCACTACATGGGCTTTCCATGGGAAAGGAAAAACCAAGGCTGACAAGGCTGATAAAAGGGGTTAGATCCTGTATTTTTAATAAGTTCTGGCCAAATGAATTAATGCATCCTGTTCTAACTGTACTCTTCTTGCAGTACAAAGCTTCAAGACTCATATTTAAACTAATGGAAGTAGTTCAGCTGTAAATGAAAGTGTTTGAGAAAGGGGGTAACTATTCAGGAGGCACAACCGTGAAGTTCAGCATATGAGGGACAACCAGAAACTAAGAGCAGCAGCTGAACATATACATATTAAATAAAGCCAATGCAGTTGTGCCTAGCCTAGAAGACAGTACTAAAACGCATACCAGTAGAAAGAATGGCAGTAAATGGTTCCATGCCAAATTTCCGTCACAATTCATTACTTTTTAATTCTGTATGAGCATATATAACTAATATAATTTGAAACAGCAACCTAAAAATCACTTCTAGAAGTACATATTGATACTTAAAATTCCAGAATCTTTTTCCAACAGAAATTTAAATGAAATCTTGTACACTGTGCCAATAAAGGGAGTTGAAATACCTCCCTTAGCTGTTAGACAGTGATCTCTGAATAAAATACATGAATAAATATTATTTAATAATGTTAAAACTATCTTATGCATTATTGTATTCAAAATATCACTGTACAAATGAACAAAGAATTACTTACATTGCTCACGCAACACAAATCAACAAATTGATTTAACTTGTCTTCAACAAATCTTTCATAAAACACAGCAAAAAATATAATCTGAAATAAACCAACCAGATATTATTTTATTAGTTCATCGGATTTGAATTTTATGAATTGTAAAGCAATTAACTTCAAAGTTTAATACCCATAAATTAAAGACTTCTGTAGTGGCCATCATTGCATGGGGGCCTAAGAAATGGGATTGACATCCTTCCCCAATGAAATAAAATTGTATTAATAACCTGTTTTTAATTTCAAATGTGAGAGATACTCTAAAGTTGCTTAAAACAAAACAAAGTAGTTGCATAAATTCTCCCCTTTGGGGGATGAAAATTGTGACTAACGAGGCAATCTCTCATAGCTCAGAAGATTCATTTTTGGTTCTAATATTGTACTA
Source organism: Oxyura jamaicensis (assembly GCF_011077185.1). NCBI lineage: Eukaryota > Metazoa > Chordata > Aves > Anseriformes > Anatidae > Oxyura > Oxyura jamaicensis. Next base: position 134,363,218 of record NC_048894.1, on the reverse strand, counting down.
CACTAGAGAAGCTCAAAGTCTACATCGAGAAAAAAAAGTTAAGAACATACTCAACACTACAGTAAGTAGCATGGATGGCCTAGTGATACATTCTAGTTTCTGAGAAGCAGTCTGAAAAACTGTTACTTCTGTATGTCATACCTGGAGGAAGGCAATGGCTAACCATAGCGCAGCAGACACACCAAATCTTAAAATGCGGCTCCAAGGTGCTATGTAACTATCACTGCTTCTTGTAAGGTTGGAAGAAGAATCCATTAAAGCCAGGTTTGAAAGTCCCACCACCTGAAGAGATAAGATGGTCAATACAAGAGCATGAGGCAATGAATAGCATTAGTTACAACTCTGTTGTTTCCATCATAACAGTAAATAGGAAAAAAACAAACAAGCAAGAAAAGCAGAGCTGGGAATAGCAGCATGTTCATTCTGATACAGCCCAGTTGTGGGATCCAGGATTATTACTGAGAAACGTGATTTAAAACAAATTATAAATACATAAGTTGATATATAAATATACAAACAAACACAGCTAAATCTCATGACAAGTCACCACTGACTTTTGCTGAAACAGTCCAAAAGATTCTACTGATAGACTGCAAAGGGATCTTATTTCAGCCAAACTTCAGCCTTCTGGTCCAATATATTCCAGAGTTAATAATTTCTTTGTTTTCAAACATAAGAAATTGAGTTTTGTTGTTGTTGTTGTTTGTTTTCATAGAACAGAAATATATTTCCTTCTACTGTCCTTATAGCCGAATCGACTTTAAATAAATGATCTAGAAGAAGTTCCCAAATCAAAATGATGAGAGAAAAATTAGGCACTGAAACACTTAAGAGGTGAAAATTTGTGAAAATCATTCAGAACTGAAGCTGCAATAGATCTTTGTGGTGGGTTGACCCCACCACAGCTGGATGAGACAGATAATAGGATGAACAAAAGCAAGACAACTTGTGGGTCAAAATGAAGATTTAATAAGCAAAGATATTGGAAGGAGAAAGCAAAAAAACACACACACACACGAAAAAAAAGTAATGCAAAGCCAGTCACTAAGTACCTCCCACAAGCAGACAAATGCCCAGCCAATCCCCAAACAATGGCTACATACCCAAAAAACCTTCCCTAATCATTTTATTTATTTATTTATTTATTTATTGCTGAGCATGATGTTATATGGTCCCTTTGGTCAGTTTGGGTCAGCTATTCTGGTTGTCCCCTCTTCCCTATGTGCTGTGGGGAGCACAGTGAGGAGACCTTGATACTGTGGAAGCGCTCTACAGCAACAGCTAAAATATTCCTGTGCTATCACTCTTGCAAACAATCCAAAACACAGCTCCACGTGGGTCGCTATGAGGAAATTTAACTCCATTCCAGCCACACACAGTGCAATGTTCAAAACCTTAGTTTTGCTGCCAGTGCTATCTTCTCTGCCCTTACAGTCAACACTGCATTGATGACCAGTGCCAGCCAGAGGCTGCTTTGGTGCTAGACATAAGGCCAAAGGCAAGGGACACTCCCTCTGCACTTTCCAGCTTCCTCCAGCTGATAATTTCCAGGCTTCTTTTCTACTACTATCCAGCCTGTCACTGCGACAAACGAGAGCTCAACTGTCACTTTATCAAAACTGCTAACTGGAGTATTTTTAGCCTACTATTTCGGCTAAAATCTTTCATGACTTCCTCCCCTATTAGTGACAAGAAAGCTCCAGGGGTAAATTCATAGCAGGAATTACCAAGCAAGATGTAACAATGTTTCTCCCTGCTAGTAATAACAGGAGCCTGAGAAGATTGATGTGAGGATGCCAGTTCAGTTTTGGGAATATTTGCTCTCTTTTCTCCCATTCTTTCCTTGTGTCATGGCACTGACGTTGGTCCTGGCCTATACCTACCAAAAATACTGAAGTATTTAAAGAGAAATTTATATTTTTAGCTGTCTTTAATTTAAAAGAAGATAGGAAATTCAAAACCAGAAATATTAAAATGAATTAAGGTATTCAAAAATATGTCAGAGAACCTCAAAAAACATGAACATGAACAACTATATGCTTTAAGAGCACTTACCAAACAGTCCAGAAGAAATAAAACAAAATGATTTTGAAAAGCTAAAGCACAATTTCTCACATACCCTGGAGTTGTAACTAAGGCATACTGCCTTACGTTATGACATCAGAAACAGAACTGGCACATTGCATTTCCTGCTTTATAAAAGGTCACTACAGCCAATTAGCAGGAAGGAAGCTCCTGTTCAGATAAGTATGGAAGCAGAAATAAAGCTGCAGACTGTGGCAGGAGGGAGCAAGTAGGCAAATAAAGAAGTGAGTGTGTACACAAATTTATCAGCCTCTTAAGCCACTTAGGGTAACTCATTAGCTTAAAAAAAATAAAACCAACAAAGGTCTATAAAGTAATTAAAGTTGTGGGGTTTTTAATCTTCCTTAATGAACTAGTGCAATGACACATACATCTATACAAGTAAGAAAGGTATCAAAATAGTTATTTCACCAAGTTATTTCATCTTTTCAAGTGAACTTGAAGGTCACCCATTATTACCACAAAAACTGCAAGGATTAAAATACAGACCATTATGTTATGCTTCAGATGTGAATCATAAAAGAAAAATAACAATTATAAGCGTAGTAGTAATACCTCAAGAAAAAAAAGGACTGCAAGCACTTGAAAGAGGGGATTTATCTTCCTCACTGTCTGAATTTCGTTCCATTCATTGGCTATAAAGTATGTTCTCCATATGCTCACGGGTGCAGCAGCACTTTTTACTGCACCTTCACCTAAGAATAATAAACACATAATAAAGCTCAGAAATTTAACACTTGAGAGCAATATGAGAATTTAACCAAAGTTGTTTATACAAATAAGCATGGCTGGAGTTACCTTCAATTGCTTTAAGAACTTTGCCCTTAGGTCTCTCCCAGTCAATAAAGAAAATATCTATAGTAAGTTGTGAAACCAGTAAATGTAAAAATTGCAGGGCCTATGGAAAACACAGGAATAGAACTCAAAATAAGAACTCAAAGTAAGGACAGCAAGAGCATATAAGCAAACATTAAATAATTGTCATTGCACGTTTTTCATTAAATATAACAAGTAATACACTTGACTATGCTTGAGATTCCAACTTCATTACCAATTTTGATACATAAATTTTAATTAAAGGCCTGGAATAATAGTAGATCATGTGACAATGTCTAAAATTATTAACAAAATACATATAAATACATTCTTATGGAAAAGATGACTTAATTCTTAATTGTCTAACTGTTCCCATTTATGCGCTAATGAAATGTACTGTTCAAGATGCTTAAGAAGCCTACTGAAAATATACAGAAGCATATGCTAACGTGTCTTTAATGTCTGAGGAAAAAATACTTACCTTCAGACTGAAAGCACATGCTACGTATGTAACAAAAGCTTTTTCTTGAGAAGGAAGTGGTAAGAGGACAGAGACAAACTGCTGAGCCTGTAATTGAGAAGCTACATTGAAACACTATGGAAAGCATACAGAACAACATAGTAAGTGATTAAAAGAAAATACCTATTTTAGAAAAAGATCAATAGTTAATGTGCAATTGTTTCAAATTATAAAATATTTTAGCTAACTATTAATGTGACTGCAAACACAATGAAACCTCAGGAAAAGCAACAGGTGATCACAAAAATTTAAGCACACAAAACAGAATATTGTATATAACTTGCCTCAATAGTCTGACCAGAAAGGCAAAAAAAAAAAAAAAAAAAAAAAAGAAAAAGGGAAAAAAGAAATGAATTTTGTGTAAAAATGAATGCAATATTAATAAGTATTCATAGCAGCAAAATCTGGTAGAGCACTTACTTTGAAAAACACAAGCCAATAAATCCCTGTGCCCACTGTGATGATAAAGAAAACGTTGGCAAGGTCTCCAGCATAAAACAGTAAGAACTTCAAAACTGTCTGCAATTATAAAAGCACACTGTACAAATTAGTTAAGTAACATATATACACACTTCTATAAAATGTTAAGCAGCTCATACTACAGGAGCCTCTAGTATTGAAAAGTAGCCCCTGACACCATTTCTCTACTGTGGCCATGTATTTATGGTACATTCAGTATCTGAAACTTTTATGTGCTAATCTTTGTTCAGAGAAAAATGCATAAGAATGACTATGAAAACTACAGCTCTATAAAGACCCTTCCTTGTGAGGCTATTTCCTGAATGACAACATCAGAATCCAAGAAAGTGCAAAAAACCTACTTCCTCAAGTGCTCCCAACTCCAAGTCACAGCTCTATGCAGCGAGGCTAGGTATTACTTCAATTACCATAAGAAACAGAACAGTTGTATCACAGGGAATGACAGCAAAGGTCTCCTTAAAGAGAGGAAAACATGAGTCTTTCGGGGTTACCAGCTATTTATACCTGCAAGTCAATTACAGAGCTTCCTGTACGCCTCTTCCAGCCTGCAGTCTTGAGAAGGGACCGTAACACTGCGAGACCACCTAACACACCCAATGTGATCTGAAGAGAATGGAAAATTATTTGCAGATATTTTTACAAAGACAAGATACAAGCAAATCATGACATCAACAATTAAGGAGCGATACAACTTACGTCAGTCTGAATCTGAGCCTCTGACTGATTCATCTCATAATTGACAGAGAAGGAAACCTGAATATTAAAATGCAAAAAGTTAAATCTAAAGAAATTCTTAAATGTTACAACCATTAAAATCAGTAGTGGTTTTCACATTTTTTACTTGGTGGGGTTTCCCATTTAGGGCTACTACACAGGTGCAACATACGTTTTTTACTGTATACCTCCTCACCTGGTGTGCTACAGTAAGTGCAGTACTAGCATGCGTTGTGCTACATTTAGTGCTGATTTTACCAATGGTAACCCAGGGGATGGACCCATGCTACCTCTAAGTTAAGAGCTGCACCTGATCAGAATCTTTCTACCATGCATACATTTTTTTTCCTTCTGAAAGGAGACACCACAGGTTTGATACTTTCCTTTTATCAGTGTTGTTTAAAAGTAAGTTTAATACAATTGCACCAATATACAAAATCTTAAAATGAGCTCTTTCATAGCTCAGGCACCACTTTTTCACAACTTTAATGAAATAAAAATTGCCACATGGGATCAAAATTGTTCTCTCTAGCTATTTACCCTCTAAGACCTCATTGGCTTTAGTCTAAAGGTTTTGTACAAGGAAGAGAAAATCTTTGTCTTGGTTTTACAACACTCTGGCTTGAGTCTTTGTTGCTGCAAGGCTAAAGTTAAGACCTGTAAGATAATGAATAGTATTTTTATTTATTCTATGTATTTTGATTTAAAGATGACTCAGGACAAATTAAAAAGAAAATACTCTGAACTGCTTTGTCTTAAAGGCTTTAAGTTTCACTGAAAAAATACAACTGAGCTGAACTATAAACTGCTTTTTTTTTTTTTTCTTTTACAGACTCCAACGTATTCACTCAAGTGGGATTCCAACAAAATGAAAAGTATGATTAACAAATCAGATCAATTAAGATAGCAGAAAGATCTCACCATCACACTCTGGGTGTCAGGGTTTTGGACAAGCACGTCTGTGTAAGCAATAGTAATTAGAGGTGGGTAGATAGTTCCTCTCTGAGTATGGGATACCAAACGAATGCTGCAGAAATACAAACATTTAAACGCAGAAGATGGATGAGCTGCTTGGAAAGTATTGACTGAAACTTGTACTAATAGGAAAATACTAAACAAAGAGAACAATCTGATCAATAAAATGTGAGTTTCAAACTCAGAGACATGGCAATTCACCTTTTAAAAGCAACTCAAAAGGCACATACACAAACAGATAAAACGAAAAGCTCGGGAGAATTGTTCATTTGTAAGAAAATGCCTGAATCAGTTTTCACCTACTATTCACATTACAACAGTTACAACTGAAGTCAATTCCAAAAGGTGATTTTTTTCCAAAACATTACAGAATGACCTTTTCTATATTTCTTTTGAATTTCTGTCATTGTTTTTTTCAGGGGGGGATGACAGATGATGACAGGGGATGACACAGTTCTCCAAAGGTACATAAACTAATCCTTACTTTTTGAAATAGCATAATACGTAATTCATGGCAAACAGGAGTTAGTACATTAAATTAACCTTCAAGATGTATGGATGTATGGATTAACCTGTATGGATGAGCACACACTGCTAGACAGCAATCTCTTTAAACTATAACTTCACAATAAATTGTGAAGAAGTGCTGCTGGACAAGAGAAATCTCAATTTTGTTTAGACAGTGATCTCAGAGAAAGATATCATACAGAGAAGGAAAAAAAATGTTCTAAAATGTATTCCACTTCAGATTAACAAGCAGTAATGAACCTAAAAGGCAGTCTCACACTTTCAGCTGAATGACTACAAAACCCTTCTGGATTGTATGACAGCATCTATAGGCAACAGCTTATTAAAACACTGCAAAAACAAATATGGAACTTGAAGAGCATCCTCGTACAATCAGCAATATACACATAGAAAAACAATAAGCAGAGGAGTTTTTAGATCTTCCCAGATGACAACTGCTACTAAGAGTTTACTGAACGCTTGCTAACTTGCATTATGCATGCATGTTCTGATCCATCTTAACTGAGAAGTAATCACAGTAATTTTAACCCTCAGAAGTCAGTGGTAGGTATTCTCACTCATCAGAACAACCTATGGAAACTCTTGCTATTTCCAATTAAACCATGGAAAAAGCAGCATGGGACATACTAGAAACAACATTAAAAAAAAGCCAACTTTCGTTTAAGAGACCATAAAATGCAGATTGCACAAGATTGGCTTTATTTTCTACGTACAATATATTTTATATGCATTTACTTACTTTATTGCTATTTTGCTAGCAATTCGAATTACTCTTGGTAGTTTTCCCAAGTCATTCTCTTTTCCACTTAGTGCATCCACCAAAAAAAATCGACGAGTCAAAAGCCAGTTGTTCATATTGCTGCCTTTGAAAACACATGACAGAGCCACATATTATTTTAAAAAATAATTTGATACATAAAAGGAATGAAATCTACTAAAAGAAATATGTATTCAGAATGTAAAATGATTTATTTTCAACTTAAAGAAATATAAAATAAAATTAGATAACTTTTTTGTGCATAGTATTGATTGGGCCAGTGGATTCAACCAAAGCTTGCACACAACACTATCAGAACCTGCTCACAAAATGATAAATTCTTAAAGCAGAAACAAGCTATGGTGAATTGAGGTATCTCAGAAAAGAACTCAGTGACTGTAATTAACACAAATTCTTTGTACTTGCAGTTATTCAGATTATTTAACTTCAAAGAAATGTTACTGTGATATTCCTACCTTGATTCACATACATTTCCCTGTACTGAAGATTCAAATTTAAAACTGGCACAGCCCAAAGATATTGTTGTCCATTGTCACCATCATATTCAAGGAATAGGTCATAAAAGATTGGATTAGCAAAATCCAGTAAAATCTTGGAAACAGAAATCTTGCACTATGTGAAAAAAAAAAGTTAGAATAAGACCACTTTCTGCCATTTAATAATTTTATCAACTTGTGGGTTTTATCAACTTGTGGGACAAAATTACTATGAAATTTGTCCCATGCCCTTTGCAAAAGACAAGACATTCCAGTTATTTGCAAGTGATTGTGAAGTACTAATGATTTTATACAACCCTCTTAAAAATGACTGCAATTGAGCAGAACAACTAATGAAGAGAATGAAGCTCTGCTAACACTCCTCTAATTTTTAAACACATTTGGAAAAAATATCCTAGCAACTTTCACAGACACAAAATTTGAAGCAGCATGAACACTAAATTCATGGAGAATTGCGTCTGGTTCTGAGCTCATCAGTGCAAGAGAGATACGGAGCTACTTGATATAGTCCAGTGCAGGGCCACAAAGATGATGAAGGGACAGTTACACCTCACCTATGAGGACAAGCTGAAAGACCTAGGACTGTTCCATCCTGGAGAAAAGAAGGCTGAGGGGGGGATCTTATCAGTATCTACAAATACCTGAAGGGAGGGTGCAAAAAGGATTCTTTTCGGTGGTGCCTGGTGAGGCAATAGGAGGAGGCTGTCTGAACACTCAGAAATATAAATACTCAGAAAAATAAATACTCAGAAAAGCATTTTATCTCTTACTTACACTTTGTTCGTAAGTTGTTCCAAATGTATAAGCTGCATTCAGTTTAGTCTGGGTATCAGGACAGAGCTGAACAAAACGTAATAATGATTAGGGTAATTCAAAGCTATCATTTTCTCACATGAAATATTCATGGGTACCCCAAGCAGTTTATGTATTCAAAATCCTCATAAAAGATACACTGAGTTTTATTCTATACTAATTTTTAAGAAGAGAAGGATTAATTCTGAAGAGTAAACAACATTATTTATAGTAGCAATATAGGCGTTCTTAAAATGCTGTTTTAAATTATTCATATTTGCATAGTATTTTCCAATTTCATCACTAGCTTAGTAACCTGTTTTCTCAGACATTAGTTTCCTCAGAATTTGAGAGGTTGAAGCAAAAGAGTTCATCCCGAGACAATAACAAAAGAAAGAGCAGTCATTATCTGAACCCTGAATGTCAACTGTTCTTCAGTAGATACTGGAGCACTTGAAGAGACATACTCCAAGGGTGACACGAATAGCCTAGAAAAGTGGATGGACAATTCCCAATTGTTTTTGCCAATGTTCATATTGTTGCCTGCCTAGGGAATTGCTGACAGTGCCTAGATCATCGCTGGTCTGCTACACAAATTCTGCTCTGTAACATTTCACAGCAACCAGTTTCTGCTGTTAGGCTAATTATATTGCACTTTCTACTTGCTTCTTCCTTGCATTTTTCACACCCTATACAGCGTGGTACTGCTGAAGTGGAATGTGTGTGCGCTATTGAAATCTGAGGGTAGAGTGACCAAGGGTACTCTGAATCTTCTAACTAATGCTATTTCCTTGTGAAGGCTCCCAGAGACTTTTTACAACTTCACGTTGTAAAAAAGCCGGGTAGACAGTGGCCAATGTGTATGCTCTATATTTCAAACAAACAAACAAAAGTCAGCCAAAAGAATACGGGGTGCTAGATTTGTTTTCCCACGTCTCTTGGCAACGACATAAGCCCTGATATGCGTTGCATTCCCATAATGTGTGAAAACAGTAGCAGCATCCAAGAGGGACATGTGCAGAGAATATTCCATAAATGTATGTGGAATTACAGCTAATGAATGCACATTTCTCATCAAGAAAAAGAAGGCTAATAATAAATATGCACACAGGTAACAGAATGATGCTGAATGGAAGAAAGAGACAGTTGGTTCTAATTGACTACTGCTGCTTCTCAGAACTTGCTGATATTCCAAACTGGTATTGGTCCAATGGATGAGGACAACGTTGCTGAGTTTATACTCTTCAATTTAGAGAGATCACCTTGAGCATGAATCAAGGGCTATGTTCCCTAATCTAACTCTATGATTATCTTGTGAACTGTCACTACTGTAGTAATGCAACACTTGGCTTTTGTTTTAAGGCTCTGGTTAAAGGCATTCAGAATATTACACTATCAGAAAAAGGCAACTAAAATCAAACCTACCTGTAGGATGCCTCCTTCCAAACTCTGCCACTGAAGGAAGTTTCCTGCTGCATCATATGAGGCTGCAATAAATTGCAGTTTTACATCCTGATGACGAAAAAAAAAAAGACAAGGAAACAACAAAATCAACACAGAGTGGGCATACACATTTCAGGGACTGCATTTTCATTGTTTGATGCTTCCCTAATACTTTCAGCATAATTCTTCATTTCCCCTCCTTTTATTTTGTATTTTTAATCTTGCTTTTGGTATTTTATTTTTTAACCTCAAGGGCAAACCTACCAAAACTAACAAATACCGAGACATTTTGTTTGACAGTGGTGGCTCAGATGGCTCAGTCCTAACAGTAACAGGTCTTTTTCTATCTGGGAGGAATGGATTTAGTCCATCACACCAACCTCAAACTTTCATTTCCTGTAGGTATGTAAAAAGTGGTTTATTTTACAGGCCTTTGTTATTAGAATTACTAGGACTGGAAGAATCTATTCAAATTAAGGATGTCTACACAGATAGACATGCCCTAAATTAATCTGAAATCTAGGTAGATTTCTAATGTATACCAGCCTTGGACCTTCAGAATTAGGGAGAAGAATGATTTTTTTAATTGTTAAAGCAGATGCTGCACTGCAACATTGCGACTTAGTTTAATTTAAAACACAGCCTTTTATAGCTTGTCTGAAAAAAATGCTTATTTTTGAGCCAGTATGAAGAAAAGCTACGTTTTGCAATATAATTGACAAACAGGTTATCATTAGCACTACTTACTTTGTGTGATTAACTTAATTTGATTGAACTATTCTACTAATTTTAAAATGAATCTGTAAAATAAAATGAAAATGAAAATTTTGGGCAGGAGCTATAGACTGAATCCACCTCTGATATAACTCAGCTTGTTGAGATTTGTAACAGTTGTATAACTGAAGTATGAATAGAAATGTGCATGTAAGCACCAGCAACAAGAGAAGAAAAGTGTTAAATTGTGTGTAGCAAGAAGGAAGCATACTGTTTCCTGCAGTGAAACTGAGGAGTGAGTTGTGATAAAACCACAGATCAAACAACTTGTCAGCAATAACCCTGCATCCTGGCACCAGGAAAATGGCAGAGAAGTTATGGCACATCCTGTTTACCCTTCATTTTCCAATTAGTTCACCAGGAAAACTGAGAAAAGCTGTAAGGATGTTTGAAGAAGGGAAAGCCACACAGAACCTCTTTGCCTATTTATGAGAATTGAAGTAAACAATACCCTGAAGCAAAAGACAATGCCAAAATACCTATTAACTTCTAAGGAGCATTAAAGACCTTTCTAAATACTAGTCCATCACTGACAATCCAAAGAATCCTACAGACATAACAAGGACTTAATGGCTGGCATCCCTTGTTCCCTGTGTCCCACACAATTGGTCCTGGTCAGATCACACAGGCACACACGTCCTTGCCTTATAAGAAGTGGGTATAAAAGTGAGAACAAAGGAAATGTGTGTGCAAGTGAGTGTGAATCAGTAAAATCACCCTACTTAAGAGATTTTTTTTTTACATACATACACCTTCCTCTTCCATTAGATCTCTGAGTTTTGTTACACTAGCTGCCTAAAAATGACCTTTGGTGGACCTGCATCTGCAACAAAACTAAACCTTTTCATGTGATTATGTCCTTTTCCTGATGTCTGCTTCCCCATGTCTACTGCCCAACACTTACCTTACTTTTTTCTATAAAACTGAAGACTGTGGGGAAATGATCTGTCTCAAGGACTTGGGATGCTAAACCTGGTTGATCACCGTAATATAGCCATGGAAGATTGTGTCTCCTGAAAAAAATAACAGTGTTGTCTCTAAAGAAACATAAAGTTTTAAATCAAAGAACACTTAGAATAATAAATTCCATAAACACTACTACAGAGAGTACATAATGGGAAAGGAAACTTACCAGTAGGCTATTGAATGAACGATGCCTAGCCTTGCTGAATTGGCATAAATATACTGAAATAAACCGCAGGCATCAGTACTTGAAGAACTCAGTGAGTTCATATTCATCACACACATATTTCCAAGAGCTTGGCATGCTGTTAGGTTAGAGTACAACTGTAGTAGAGAAACACAGAAACACAGAGAGGTATTTATGAACCTCTCCTTTTGGTGAGGTAGTCATAAAACTGATGTTATCTTTAATAAGCCATTCCTGAACCCTCATGTTTACTTGAAAGTGATTTTGTTTTGTCAACATCTGATATTTTCTTCCAGTTATTCAGATTCTACATTTTTAGAGGTCTGCAGATAGCAGCATAGAAAGAGAAACGTTTTCAGAGTTTATTTTCACTGCATCAGCTAGATGGTATGATGTGACAAAAATGTCAAAATCTGCATTTGAAAAATACAGTTAGAATCAAAATGTTTAAAACCTCCTAGGCAGTATGACAAAGATGACTCCATCAAAGACCTAAGACTGGCAACATATTAGAGTCGTATCTATCATAAATATTCTCTTTTCAGTTTTAGTACTTGATCTAGCCTGCTGTTCCTAAACTACGTTGTAGTTTATATCATAGTTCAATTTTGGGAAACAAACTGTTGCCATGTGAAACAAATCTGTATGCAGATGGATTGTGGCACTAGTGTTAAGTATTATTATCGCCTGTTGCCTTCGTGTGGGTCAGATGAGCGTCTGTACCTCAGACAGCACCTCAGAAGAGCTCATCAGGCTGAAGCAGACAAGCAGGATAAATTTCGGTAAGTGATGAGGGTATTCTCAGTTCTTGAGAATGAAGGGGATAAGTAGGAGAAGACATCTCAGAGATGTGGGTATGAGATGGGAAGAAAAGGCAGGTCATGAAAAGTCTAAGTGATTTTCAGGAGAGAAATAAGGAAGAGAAAAGAGGATGTGTTATAGGAGAGTTGATAAAAATGAGACAGAGGCTTATCTGCTTCAAAATTGTGCGTGATTGAGTTGCTGCACCCACACTTCCATGACAGTTACAGCTACCCAGAGCAATATAATGTCAAATAACATTTGCATACATAAAACAAAGCAAACCTAAAAAGGGTGGTTCTGTGGTTATTTTTCATCACAAAACAGAATTATCAACTGAAAGCCAATTAAGAGATAAAGGCCAGCTGCCAATCAGTACTGGATATGTAAGAAAGTAATTTTTGATTGTCCCTTATGCAATATACTCAATAGTTCATGTAACTACGACTACTGCAGGATATTTTTTAAACAGAAGGTATACACAAGGTAAATATCTTTGTGTAGATTCCAGCCACAGAGACTTGCACTGACTACAGCTCAGTACTCTTTCTGAGCATTCTGTATATATATTACTTTCTTACCTACTGTCATCTCAAAATAAGGTTCTTTAAAAATAAGCACAACTAACTTCCACAAATTAAAGTCCCACGTTTAAGGAGCTTTTATACAGAGTACTGCTTCTAAATAAAAAAGCAAACTGGAAACATTCATGAAACTCACCCAACAAGCAGAGGCTGAGGCCTGCAGGTTTTTCAGAAACCAGGCTGATGTCAATGTTACGCCCTGTAAATAAGGAACTGTTTCACTCTCTTTGTTCCGAACAATTAATCCAACACAGAACTGTCTGAAAAACTGTCAACTAGGAGATGCTACTTATTTTTTCTAAGAGATTTCAGTCCTTTGTAAACGTCTAAACCAAACAATCTCATTTCAAAACCCAACCATTATGAAATAATTTGTTTCACTTCATCAAGTTAGACAGAATACACAGAGCAAGAATGGAAATACCTAAATTTTTAAAATAGAATCTGTGACAAAGGAGTTTTCTTTACTGCACAAGGGAAGTACTAATGATTTTAAGAGTAAAAAGCTGACCGGGCAGTAAATTTAACTCAGAACCAAAATTGCCAAATTCATTATTTCACAATTTGCCTTTTATAATTCCTCATATTTGTTGAAAACACAGGTTTCATACCTACTGTAAGCAACTGAAAAGACATGCTTTCAATAAGATATTATTTAGAATACTGCATTTTTAGAAAACACAACTAGTATGTGTTGTCAGGAAAACTGAAGATTGCTTTTTTCGGGCAGTAGATATAACTAAAAATGTCCCCTCAATCTTTTAAAACTCCTTTAAAATGTTATATGAATGTTAGTTTTATATTAAAAAAAAATCCCAGAGGCTCTCATGAACTCTTCAGCATTTTTTGTGATACAAGGACGTGTTTTAAATGCATACAGTAAATACAATAGACCACATAATACTTGTTTTGATACCAAATTCATGTGAATTACCTCTGGTTTTCAGTTTCCAAGAGGGCACGAATTTTCTTAAGCCTATTCCATTAGAGTAATCCCTGCCTCCATGTCTACACTCTCTGTGTTGATGCTAATTACCTTGCAATCACAATGATTAGATATCAAGCCACCACCTTTGGTTTACAGGAACAAAATTAAAAGACTTGCTGCAAATAAGTAATGAGATAGCTTGAAAATGTTTCAGAATAAGCATACATACTATTTGTCCAAACCGAACAGTTGCTACTGCCTTTGGAGGTAAGCTTTCAGTGGCACTGAAACATAATCCCCCAGTCTGAAAAAGAGAATTTTTTAAAATTATTTTCAACATAACTTTTTTTTTTTTTCCTGAACTCCACTGAAATAAGCATTCTTCTACTTACTAAAATGTTTGGGCTGCTACAGTCACAAGACTTGCTTACATTGATGAATGTTTGTTCACATCTTACACACCTATAGATTGCAAACATGAAGAAAACATGCAGTTCAGTATGAGATTAAGTATTTAGTGAAAATTGATTATATTGCATGTCCTTTAAAGAGGTAAGGCCTGATAACACTGTGAGCATCTTCAAGAGTTCAAACTGAAATCCAAAACCCATTACCAATCTTTCTTCTGTCAGTGAAGTAGTAAAGAAATGAAAGAGGTGCTTATCAAAATAAGTTTCTGCTTCCAGTCCATATCCTGCCTGTAGTCACACTGAAGCAAAACAAACAATTAAAAAACCAAAAGAACAATGCTGATCATATAAGGACTTCAATGAACACAGTACATATTGAATTTGATACGGGCTTGAAGACTTCCAACTCACTACTTTTAAAACTGTCACTAAGCATTCAAGATATATTCAGATGAAGCAAAAGAGAAAGCTTCTATTATCCAAAAATATTTATATCCCACAGATGGAGACTTTACCTCAAGAATATTCCATTTAAACAGAATATGACACTTTCAAAATTATCAACACACAAGGAACAAAAATACTTACCTATTTCCTAACACATCTGAAGCTGAGAATGACGGCTCACTCCCATTACAATGTATGCACAAAGCTTCATTTAGCAGAACGCCATCAACGCTTCTTTCCACTAAGTGGAAAAGAAAAGCAACTGTAGCATAATAGCATGATGCAAAGTCTGTCACAGTGGTTAAAAAAAGTGTTAAAAATGAAATTGTCTATGCAGATCTGAAATAAATGCAAAGGTTTTATTTCCCAAAGATCAAGAGCACAACTTGCAAAAAGACATCCCTATAATGCACATACTTATATTCATGTGTTGTTTATAGCTGTGCACATGCAATATTTCATGTATGGTATTGCTGTTCCTTTGCTATTTATTCAGAACCAAGGCTTCACTGCAAATATGAAACTCAAAACATCAAGTTTACAAATTACTGGAAAAAATAATAATTATTCATTTTCATCTGAAACGCTTCATGCAAATGTCACAAATTTGAAGTTTCAAAGCTGCATCTTCAAGCAATGATATCATTTGGCAAGAGATTTTAAGTCTAACTATGAAAAAAAGAGAGCATTAAAAAATTTCAGTACAGATGCTTTGCAGGTTAAATTACAGAAGCAGCTTTACTCTCAATATTTTACCAAAACAGTTCAGAATTTATATTTTTTCAATTCTCACAAAGCTTGTGGGAGAGGATGAGGTATTAACTTTTTTACTTAATCAAAGAATTACGGGCACATGTAAAGTCTTTTCCCTCCTGTGTCTTTGCAAATGAGGAAAATCAGAGCTCCAAGGAACTTATTTTACACCCTTGGTGAAAATTTTTCTTTACTCTTAGTTTTTTACTGTGTAAGATAAGCAAAAATACAGTTAATACATACACTAAAATTAACAGCAAAATTCATTTCCTATGTTTACTGAAATGAGTCTGCAGCTTCCACAGGTCATCAAGTAAGTGTTGCAGATACAAGGAAGTGTGTCTCAGGGAATCAGAGGTTCAGCTGTGTTTTAGGGAAGCGTGAAATCCATAGACCTTAATGCACAGCAGCTTGCTTGGCTTGCTCAGGCTATTCTGTTCCACCTACTTATGAATGTGTAATTTCTGTACTGAGTACTTACACTTTATACCCTTCAAAACTTTTAAATGTTTTTTTTTTTTAGTCTATATTGATACTGTTTTAATGCCCATTTCAATACTCACCCACCAACGCCAACCAGCTTAAAGGAAATGATGTAGCAGTATTCATTTCTATAATGTTTGTGTAGTATTTATCACTGCAATGAACAGTGACACAGATTTACCTGCTCTCTTTGAGGAATGAAGTTTAAAATCAACAGAAATGTTGAAATGTTATGTTACACATGTAAACATACGTTACGTTTCCTTTCTAAGCACCAGTATCTCATAACTTGCACATCCCTCTTACCTAGTATTTCATTAATGAGGCATTTACATTTTCCTTCAGAAGTTAGGCCCTTAGGGCAAGTAATACAATTCCATCCATCTTGAGTAACTCCGCTCTAAAATAAAATGTAAAGCTATTACAGTTTTCAAAAATATCAAAATCACCAAACATCTGTGAAGAATTCCTGAGCCAGATGTTATTTATTAGAAAATGTGTTCATGTATAACAACATCGATAGAATTCATGAAGCTGTTAAAGAAAAAAAAAGCTAAACAATCTGGCAAAAATGATTCCTATGCAGAGAGAGACTAAAAAAGGGTTCTTCAGTTTTTCTGATACATTAATTAACACCTGTAGTGAAGATAAGAGTTTGCTGGAAGTGCTAGGTTTAAAAAAGATAGAGGCTTTATGCTAAAAAACAAACAAAAAAACATGATAATCATAGCAATGCATAAATAATCATATTTACAGATAGATATACAGAAACAATGGAAATGGAAGTCTGACTTCAAGCAGTTTACATAACTGCGTGCAATTTTGCATGTATCTGAACCAGTCACATGCACGTTTCTGTTATATCATGAAGTAGCTGTTCTACAGATCAAAACCAATGAGGAAAATGAAGATAAATGTTCATCCTCAGGTGATGCAGATGTTATTTATTCCCTTCTCTGCTTCCATGGGATCAAAGACAAATGCCACCATTACAAGAAAAAGAAACAGTGGAAAGACCAAAATACCAATGGATATTTGTCAAAGTCTTTGTCTACTGTAACAAGATGAAAAGAAGAGGGAAATTACTTCCCAGTTAGCCACTAAATACGTAACTGGTGCAACTAAGCTGGTCTCTTGAGAGTTTTTCTACAATTATTGGAGTGAAAGAAGTATTCCAGAAGGCTCTTTCTCTCAATCTCTCTTTTTTTTTTTTTTTGAGGAATACAATTTTTCTATTTACTGCAGAGGGACAAAGCTAGTTGGTTAAGTTTGGTGTCTCTGGTTCAATGCTGCAAATGTGGCTCAAAATTACAGCTTCATTTGCCAAGACAGGTAGAAAGAATTGACCAAACCACAAAGGTACCTAGACATAAAGTAACATAAAAGCAGCAGTTCATTTAAAAGTAAAAAGATGAAGTATCAGGGAGTAGAATGATACACATTAAGCATTACAATAATAGAGATTGTATGACTAATCAAGTAAGATACTTATCAGCTGCATTTCTACTTTGGCATTCAATAAAAGAGTGGGCAAAGGTAACATAACATGAGGCAGAACAGAAGAGCAGTAGAAGGAAATTAACATTTAAAAATACTCTTACTTTGTCTGAGGGGTCAAATTTATTATGAAAAAATGCCTGCAATATAATAGCAATAAACAGCTCTGAAGAGAAAAAAAAATGCTATGGATAAATGTGGTCTTAAATTAAAAAAAATCCCAAGCAAAGACTATTTTGGAAAATAATTTAAAATTAAGGAAAAACAGCTTGGATTCAGATGGAAATTTAAACTTGAAAAAAACAAAACAAAACAAAACAAAACAAAAAAAAAACATTATTATGGCAAAGTATTAAAAGTTCAATACTTACCATATTTTCTGGGCATTTCTCACAAACAACAGAGGACCCACCATTATTAGAAACCATCCTGTATCCTGGCTGACATTCACATGAACTACCTGAAAACAAGAACAAAAACAGTTTTAATCTACCTAAAACTGATTTTTTCACAGAATACTATGAACAACTGTTATTGTTCTCAAGAGATCAATATACTTCTTAGATACACAACCAAAAGACCTGAGTAAGATGGGCATGAAAATGAGCTAGCTTTTTAGAAAATGTTCATGTTACTGTTTGTAGGAAGGTTTTCACAAAATGTAACTGGGTTGACTGATATATCAGGGGCACCAAGGGTGAACCCAGAGCTTGTGTTTTTGTATTTTTTCTTAAGCTCTATCAGTTGGTCTAATAACAGATAGAATCTATCCATATAAATCTTGCCACAATGCCATTCTCAGGCCATTCTCTTTACACCACCAGCATTAAATGCCTGTATTCAGTTTTTATCCCTTGAAAAAGAAGTCAGTCTTAAAAACATGTTTATATGTAACAGTTTTTCAAAATATACATGCAGTTTAAAAGATATTTTAAACTCAATGCCTTTACAATTTTGCATGAGGATCAAGATTTATGTTGAATGTTTTTCATTGAATAACGGAACATACCTAATATTTACTATGAAATTAAACTAAACACTGCTTTCACAGCACCTCTTAGTGGTCAACATTTTTTTTCTAAAATTTTTCAGTGTCGTTATCATGGACTGTATGTTTAAAAATGTACTAAAAATAAAATTGATTCTAAGTACTAATGCACTATATTTATTATTCCCTAAGCTCATAGAACTGTGAACGTAAAAATCATGTAAAATTCTGTGAAAAGTTCTATAACCTTAAAGCATCTTAAAGCTTCCTCACCAGACCAGTTTTGCAGAAATGGCATTACTGAACATGATCAGGGATTGAGTCAGAGGACACCAAACTTGTTCTTAACAATACTGAAAGAAAAGCCCGGTAGGATCAGATCAAGGAAGAGATGTGAGGAACTGCGATGTTCACTGTGATGATAATTAACTTTTTAAGCATGTTGCTTGATGGCAGAGCCCACAGCCTGCTTGTCATGGAGTGGATGGCCAAAGAGGCTGAAGGAGCTGGGGTTGTTCAGTCTGGAGAAGAGGAGGCTCAGGGGGAGACCTCATTGCTGTCTACAACTACCTGTAAGGAAGGTGTGAGAGCTGGGGGTCAGCCTTTTCTCACAGATAACCAGTGATAGGACTAGAGGGAATGGCCTCAAGTTGTGCCAGGGGAGGTTTAGGTTAGAAATGAGGAGACATTTCTTCTCAGAAAGAGCAGTCAGGCACTGGGACGGGTTGCCCAGGGAGATGGTGGTGTCACCGTCCCTGGAGCTGTTCAAGGAAAGGTTAGACGTGGTGCTTAGGGACGTGGTTTAGTGGGTGACATTGGTGGTAGGGGATGGTTGGACCAGGTGACCTTGGAGATCTTTTCCAGCCTTAATGATTCTGTGACTCATGCAGTCCCAAGTAGATTTCAGACAAGATTCAAGGAGCAGGCTGGGCAGCAGCTACAGAATCACAGAATCGTCTAGGTTGGAAGAGACCTCCAAGATCACCGAGTCCAACCTCTGACCTAACACTAACAAGTCCTCCACTAAACCATATCCCTAAGCTCTACATCTAAATGTCTTCTAAAGACCTCCAGGGATGGTGACTCAACCACTTCCCTGGGCAGACCATTCCAATGCCTAACAACCCTTTCAGTAAAGAAGTTCTTCCTAATATCCAACTTAAACCTCCCCTGGCGCAACTTTAGCCCATTCCCCCTCGTCCTGTCACCAGGCACGTGGGAGAACAGACCAACCCCCACCTCACTACAGCCTCCTTTAAGGTACCTGTAGAGTGCAATAAGGTCGCCCTCGAGCCTCCTCTTCTCCAGGCTGAACAATCCCAGCTCCCTCAGCCGCTCCTTGTAAGACTTTTCCAGACCCCTCACCAGCTTCGTTGCCCTTCTCCGGACTCGCTTGAGCACCTCCATGTCCTTCTTGTAGCGAGGGGCCCAAAACTGAACGCAGTACTCGAGGTGCGGCCTCACCAGAGCCGAGTACAGGGGGACAATCACTTCCCTGGACCTGCTGGCCACACTGTTTCTTATGCAAGCCAGGATGCTGCTGGCCTTCTTGGCCAGAACACAGCTGGCTCATATTCAGCTGTCAACCAAAACTCCCAGGTCCTTCTCTGCCAGGCAGCTTTCCAACCACTCAACTGCACTGCTCCAGTCAGCTGCAGTGGAACAGCTCGAATCCTTGACCTCCCCCAGGAATTTACCTTTCCTTGAAGCCTTAAAGGAACAGTTAAGACTAAAAGAACATTATGAATTTAGACACCTACGTTACCGGGGCTTTGAAAACTATCAGAGTGCATTTTTTTGGCAAGTAAAGTATGGCGCTACTTTTTTAAGGTACCATGTGGGTGGTGGGCAGCAGTTACATACGAAGCTATCTGCATCTGACTGACTGCTACCAGTTCTGAGAGATGCTGTCAGGTATTAGTGTCAGGCCTTCCAGTGCCTAAAGGGGGCTACAGGAAAGCTGGGGAGCGACTCTGTGTCAGGGGTATAGGGGTGGAACAAGGGGGAACGGCTTTAAACTAAAAGGGGAGATTTAGGTTGGATATAAGGGGGAAATTCTTTACTATGTGGGTGGTGAGGCACTAGCACAGGCTGCCCAGAGAAGCTGTGGCTGCCCCATCCCTGGAGGTGCTCAGGGCCGGGCAGGATGGACTGTGAGCACCCTGTGCCGGGGGGCGATGTCCCTGCCCGGACTCCCCCCGTCCCGCTGCCGGGGCCGCCGCCCCCCGCCTCGCTCACCGCCGGCGCTCGGTGTCTGGTTCGCCCCGCAGGGCCCGCAGGCTAGGCGAGAGACGTCGAAGTACCGGGCACGGCCGCACTCGGCGGGACGCTGCAGGGGCAGCGAGAAGCCGCGGCTGGGCGGCGGCCCCGCCACCCACAGCAGCAGCAGCGGCGGCAGCAGCGCCATGGGGACCGGCGGCCGCGCAGCCTCACGGCGGAGCCGCCCCCGTACGGCGGGCGGGAGGGACCGAGAGCGGGGCTGGGAAATAACAGCGGGATTTAGCGGTCCTCACGCACTGCCAGAGCTGCTCAGGGCATGCTGGGGAGTCTGGTTACGCCTTGTGGCCTTTCTCCTGTGGGCTACCTGCTGGTGGTTGTGTGTTAGAGTTGCTTGGAAGCCTGTTGTACTCCGTAGGTCTGCGCTGCTGGGTTGTGCCTTGTGAGCAGGCTGTCCCCCTGCAGCCCCTGGGTCCCACATGGAGCAGATCTCCAGGCTGCAGCCCGTGGAGGAGCCCCCGGGGGAGCAGGTGGATGTGGCCTGGAGGAGGCTGCGGCCCATGGAGAGCCCCCGCAGGAGCAGGCCCCAGGCCGGAGCTGCAGCCCGTGGAGAGGAGCCCACGCAGGAGCAGGGGGCCTGGGGGGAGCTGCCGCCCGTGGGGGACCCGTGCTGGAGCAGTTTGCTCCTGGGGGATGGACCCCGTGGGACAGAGCCGTGTGGGAGCAGTGCTTGAAGAGCTGCTGCCTGTGGGCAGCCCACGCCATGAAGGAGAGGCAGAGATGAAGCGTCAGGGACTGACCACAGCCCCTGTTCTCCTGCACTGTTTGCAGGGAGGAGATGGAAGAGGGTAGATGGGGAGAAGATGGTTTTAGTTTGCTTTTAGTTCTCACTGCTCTAGTCTTGTTAACTGGCAACAAATTACATTGATCTTCCCTATACTGAATCACGTTGCCCGTGGTGGTAAATGGTGAGCAACCTCTCTGTCCTTACCTCAACCCATGAGGTTTTTCAGGGGGAGTGGCAGAGCACCAGTGTGGTGCTTGGCTACCTGCTGGGGTTAAACCACAACAGAAACATGTTATGTTTTGGTCTCTGTTTCTAACACCCCTCCCAGGGATAGCAAACATTTGTCACAGGTATTTCACATTGCAATGTTACTTTTTTTTTTTTTTTTTTTTTTTTTTTAAATACAAAAACAACAACAACAAAAACACATCTCCAGTGTTTTTAGTCAGGACAGACAGCTTCCTCTCTACCAAGACATGCCCAGGCAATGGTGCCATGAAAGTTGGTTTTACAAAAAATAAAATTAAAAAAAAAAAAAGAGAAAAAGTAGTTGCTCCCTGTGCAAAAATTATTACTCAAGTATCTCAATCCTTTTTTTTTTTTTTTTTTTAATTATTATTTTTGATGTACAACTACTGCATCTAAGCCCTTTAATCCAAAGGGTTAATGATTTCACAAAAGGCCTACAGCTACCAGCAAGCTGCTGGGTCCTAAGAAGAAGGCAGCTTCACAGCTTGTGGCCAACCACTTGTTGTTTTCTAGGGAGGTTGTAACACAGAATGGATACCTGCTTCCCAAAACTCAAACCCAACTGACAGGAGGACCTCATTATACTAGTTGCTCAACTACATCTCACTGATGTCTCAGTTACACGGTGTATTTTTACTATCAGGAAATTTATTTCTGGAAGAGAACAGGCAGTCTGCTTTCAACACTGCTGTGGGAATGGCTCTGTCAAAAACACTGGCACAAATTCAACTTCTTAGGCTCAGGTTAATCTCGGAAAAGATAGATAAGGACTGAGATGATTGAGAAGGTGAATCTGCCATAAATACTGATTTTTGTCCATCCAAAGCATTGTTCTTTATCTGGTGTAAAGAGCTGATTAACAGTCAAGATATATATATAAATATTTTTGTATCTGTGCAGAGACAGGTGCTAGGTGGTAGCTCCACACCTCTAGACACTGAGAATTCATTTTTATACTTATCAGTTATAAACAAAATTACTACAATTGGTGGTTATGTGAGAAAAACGTGCTATCAGCTAATTCCCTTTCTTGCTTCTCTTTAAAGGCACTGTGACCCTTTAACTCCTCGTGCATGCTCCAAGAGCATTGGGCTTAAATCCAGGAGGGGGCTATTTCTGACCAGAGGCGTGGTTTTCCTATGTAAGAGGATTTTTCACCCGTAGTTCAGCCAACAAGGCATTGTATTTCCACAGCTATTATTACTTACCCTTTGTTTTTGTCAATTATGGATGTATTTGTTTTGCTAGAGCTCCTTTAATTCATAGGATCATTAAGGTTGGAAAAGACCTCTGAGATCACCTGGTCCAACCAGCCCCCTACCACCAATGTCACCCACTGAACCATGTCCCCAAGCACCACGTCCAGCCTTTCCTTGAACACCCCCAGGGACGGTGACTCCACCACCTCCCTGGGCAACCCGTCCCAGTGCCTGACTGCTCTTTCTGAGAAGAAATGTCTCCTCATTTCCAACCTGAACCTCCCCTGGCACAACTTGAGGCCGTTCCCTCTAGTCCTATCGCTGGTTATCTGTGAGAAGAGGCTGACCCCAGCTCCCCACAGCTTCCTTTCAGGTACTCGTAGGAGCGATGAGGCCCGCCCTCAGCCCCCCTTTCCCAGAAGAGGAACGGACGGACGGACGCCACGCGCATGCGCGGCTCCCCTCAGCGCCACCCGCTCCCGGCCGCGCGCGCCAAAGCGGCGGAAGGACCCGCAGGGGTCGCGCACGCGCACTCGGTCTCCTCCGCCGCGGGCTGCCGAGGGAGGGGGGAGCGGCGGAGGGCGCCATCTTGGCGGAACCGCGCCGGGAGCTGCGGGCGGCGGGGCTGGGCGCGGAGCCTGTCCTAGCGGCGCGGCCGGTGGGTGATGGATGGCGTGAGGGGCGGCGAGCGGCTTCCCGGGCAGCCTCCGCTCCCCGAGGGCCGCCGGGCTTCCCTGCCGCCGCCTCTCGGCAGCCCGGCCCTCGTGGAGCGGTGAGCGGCGCCTGCCCGGGCCCGCGGCCCTGTCAGGGCGCCCGGCGCCTCTCTCCCTTCCTCCTTCCCTCCCTTCTCTCCTTTCCTCCCCGCTGCTGCCGGCAGTCCCGCTCTGCCCCGCAGACGGAAGGACAAATCGTGCTCTGGACCACCGGTTGTTCGTTAACCCTCGTGCTTGTTGGCTTTTACGGTCGGGGTGTTTCCGTGGGTGCTCCTTCTGGTTCGCACGTTTGCTGCATGCGAACTGTTGTAATCTCTCTACGTTGTGCTAAAAATAGTAGTTTAGTGCAGGCTTAGCTTCCAGTACGCGTTTATTTATTTATTTAGTTAACTTTTGAGGGAGGTGTTTCTTGAGTGAAGCTCTAATGGCATTCGGAGTTCACTAAGGCTGTGGAGGTATAGGTGTAGTACTGCTTTCCGGTTAACTGAGTCAAATGCAGAATTTCTTAAAGCATTAACGTGCATACCTCTGCTTTTAAATTTGCCATGAGGTTGCCAGTCTGTTCATTACGTAACTCTCGTTCTTTGAAGTTCTTGCTCAGTTCATGAACTGGCATGTGCATCCTAAAAGTCACCCATTCTGGTCATTGACTTAACAGTTGGATGGCTTGTCTACGGTTCTTACCACTTCTTGATTGTTTAATATATGGCTACTAAAAGCTTACTATCTGATCTTACACTTCAGTTTGTGGATTTCTTATGTCACACGTTAAGATCTGGAATCAGTGTGTCTGGTTTTAAACACTGGAGGTTGTATGTTGGTGCATCATGGAGAACGTTTGTCACCGAAGAAGTACTGAGGAGATCTGTTCTGAATGCTGTTTAAAAATGGGGATGAGAATGCAGACTTACGAAATTCAGAACAACTACAGATAAAGTGCATCGTCAAGTAGCAGGGCAGCGGATTTCACTTCGCAAGACACGAAGGCCATATAAGAAAATCCTGCCCTTGAATTCTCTCCTTGCTTTTTTGGCATGGCCATCACATCTGTTGAGAAGATAGATTAAAAAGTGCAGAGGGTCTGGCTGGGATGGAGCTAACTTTCCTCGTAGCGGCCGCGGTGGTGCTGTATTTTGGATTGGTGGCTGGACAGTGTTGACAACACACCACGCTATTGCTGCGCAGCCCTCACCCAGCATCAAGGCTCTCTCTTTTCCCCGCTCAGCCACTGCAGCCAGCAGGCAGGGAGTAGGCAAGAGGTTGTGAGGGGACGCAGCCGGGGCAGCTGACCCAGACTGACCAATGTAACGTTATGCTCAGCAACATGAACTGAGGTAGAGGAAGAAGAAGGTTTTTGTTTGGTTTCTGTGGAGGGAAGTGTCTTTTTGGCTTCTAAGGTGGCCGTTGTTTGGAGGGAGGCTGGGAATCAGTCCACCTGTGGGAGGTGGTGAGTGATTTCCTTTGTTTTGCTTTTTTTTCTTCACCTTTTAAAGTTTCTTTTATCTTGACCCACAAGTTTTCTTGCCTTTCCTCTGATTTTCTTCCTCATCCTGCTGGTGAGGATGGGGTAAACAATCAACCGTGTGGGTGCTGGCTGGGGTCAATGCTCCACAAAGCTACACGGAGAGCTGACGGTCTTCAGTGCAAGTATTAAACAAGCAGTTGGTTTGGGTTTGTTGTGTTTATAAAGTGCTGATGTAGAAGTGACCTAGAACATGATAGTTACAGAACTTAGTCTTTGCTCTCGTTTTCGCTAGGTTTAAGCGGAGTGACTAGTTACTGTGATCAGTAGGTAACTTGGCACCAGGATCTAGTGCTTCATGGTTATTGAGCAAGGATTTTGTAGAGGGCATATTCACAAATGCTTGTCATTGGGGCCTTGGACTCTTGTTTTTTTTAGAGGGATGTAGTTAGTTGTTCTGGGAGCTTGTCTTTGTTCTGAGAGTGCTGTGCTATGTGTTGTGTGATGTTAGATGGTAATGTTAAAAACCCGGATGTGGTCAAGTCAGTGGATTAAGTGATAGCTGTTTCTTACTTGTGAAAGGCAGTTAACATTTAGGGAAAATACAGAATTTTGTTTTGTGAATTGAAGCACTTGCTGAAGTTTCTTCTTGCTGCCTAGTTTTGTTCTGTTAATAGTCTTCATTGTGGACGTTAAGTGCAGTGCTGGACTGGTGAATAGCGTACTCCTGTTGTGAGACTTGAAAGCAGGTGGATTTTGGAAGAACGGACACACACTGTAATCTTGAGATGGACTTGCGCATCTTTCAAGGACTCAATGAATTGAGGGTTTTCCCCTGAATTCACTGTCAATCTGTTTGATTTCAACAGTTCGGTATGGCACAATCGATGACCAAATAACTTCATCGTGTTTTCATCATTTGCAGAAGTCAACTTAACTTTTGAATTTCCTTTGCTTCTAAAATGGCAACACAAAGATGCAGTGCATAACGTGTTGGGATGCGGAAGGAGTTCTTCATTTTGTCCCAGATTGTGGTTTCTTTACATGCCTGGCTTTAATATTAGCCACTGCTATGGATGAGCTGCAGCAATGTAGCACAGTTTGTAAACCAAAGTACAGATATCAGCCATTAATTGTGTTTCATTTTCTTTCCACAGTTAAGTTGGTTTTACAGAATTTATCAGGTCTTCCAAGCAGAAACAGGTAAGCTGCCAAAAGCTTAACACTTCTCACTGAGTATTGTGACGAGATCGTACACAGCCTTTTTTTTCTCACAGTCTTGTGGCTGGGAACTAGGATATTGCTCTCCTGAGTGCATGTGGCTGCTGCAATTAATACTCTGACTACATGAAAGAGACAACAGTTTTGAACGCTGAGAAAACGTACGGTATTGAACAGAACCGATCGCTGGTTAGAGCAACTTGTCAAAGCAGTAAAGTCATCAGTGTTGGTGAATTACTTCATTTCCCAGTGTCGCAATTATTCTTTTTCCTTTCTCCTTTTATCATCTAGCATTTTTGGTGTTTATGTTCCCAAATGTCCTGTTCAAAAGCAAACAGGATTTTTTTTGTTCCTCGGGAATGGGCAGAGATCTCTGGCATACAGCAACAATGCCATGAAAGACGTTAGGTGTTCTTCAGGTATCGTGGATGGTGAGGAGTGACTGAGGTGGATTTTGTTGCCCTTAGGATAGGGAATACTGCTAGACTTGTGCACGTGTGCAGGTGGAGTAGCTAATTGTTCTGACTAATCAACTTTCAGCGAATCTTGTTTTAATCCCATTCTTGTGAACGTGTGAGTTTTTTCGTGCCTTCTCTCTTGATTGAGACAAGGGCATTCATTAAAAAGGCTTAAGTGTTAAGATACTGTAATAGCTGAGTACTAAAGACGTGCTATCATGTGTACCTTTTTGTCTGCAGGTGATTTTTGCTGTGGGTTGAGCTCAGCATGGCTGTAGTCATCCGTTTACAGGGGCTTCCTGTTGTTGCGGGTCCTGCAGATATTCGTCGTTTCTTCTTGGGATTGAATATTCCCGATGGAGGTGTGCATATTATTGGAGGAGAAATTGGGGAGGCTTTTATTATATTTGCAACAGATGAAGATGCACGGCGTGCCATGAGCTGTTCAGGAGGGTTTATCAAGGACTCCCGCGTAGAGCTCTTTCTCAGCAGCAAGGCGGAGATGCAGAATACCATAGAAATGAGCCGGAAACGATTTGATCGTGGGGGACGAGAAACTCTGTCTGGGTCTAGACGAACAGGTGCTAATGGTTCTGGTGCATCCGGTGTCGGAGACATTTCGCATTTAGTCGCGGCTATTACGAAAGGAATAAATAAATCTGGTTACGGTCCGCCAAATCACCCGGAGGCTGGTTTCCATGCCAATGGCACAAGACATGGTGATGTAGGCATGCCTAAATCAAGCTATCAGTCAAGAAAGGATTCTCATGCGTTTAACCCAGATGATCTGTACTTATTCCTGCGTGGCATACCGTACTCTGCGACAGAAGACGCAGTGCGTGCGTTCCTTTCCGGAATACGCGTGGACGGAGTGATTCTGATAAAGCACCGTAACGGTTTAAATAACGGTGATTGCTTGGTAAAATTCGCTACACCTGGTGATGCCTTAGAGGGACTTAAACGCCACAGGCAGTACATGGGGCAGAGGTTCATAGAAATCAGTCCGACTACAGAGGAACGGTGGATTGAGTATGGCGGGAGGGTAGACGTGCCGAATGAGATGGATCACTTCTTCAAAGAACGTTCTCCAAGAAGTTCGGGCTACATGCATGCAAGGAAGCATTCTCATTCGAGATCACCAAGGAGACAAAGAACGCGTTCTCGTTCGCCTCCCAGCCAGGAATATTACATACACCTAAGGAATCTTTCAACTAACGTGGAGAAGAGAGATTTGAGAGCTTTTTTCCCTGATCTGGATGTATGCAGCAAACAAATCAAACTTCTAACGGACAAGCATCAGAGGAGGACTAGAGATGCCTTTGTGATGTTAAGGAGTGAGAGAGATTATCAGGCTGCTTTGGAGTGCCATAGAAAGGTTCTTCTCAACCGTCCCGTTTACATTTTTCCAATTTCAAAAAAGTCTATGTTGAAAATAATTGATTCTTACGAGAGGAGAAGATCTCAGGAAAGAGATCTTCCTGGACAGGCCATGACAGACAAAAGTTACCGGGAAGGTCATTCTGGCCCTAAGGTGTGTGCGTATGTGAGGAATTTTCCATTTGATGTGACAAAAGTCGAAGTGCAAAAGTTCTTTGAGAGATTTGATATTGATGAAGATGACATTTACTTGCTCTATGACGACAAAGGAGCTGGGCTGGGAGAAGCCTTAGTGAAGTTTAAATCTGAAGAACAAGCCATGAAAGCGGAAAACTTAAATCGTCGAAGGTTCTTGGGAACGGAGGTGTTACTGAGACTGATATCTGAAGAGCAGATGCAGAAGTTTGGAGTAACTGTTCCCTTCTCTGCCCCAAATGAGATGCAGGGGCATTCGCACGCGTATGACAGAGGTGAGCTTTCCCGTCCGGTTGGTTCACCGCCTGGACCACCGCAAGGGCCACCCATGCACTCGTTTGGTCCCCCTGGGAACTTCAGGCATCCTTCTGAATTTAGGCACCCCCCTGAGAACTTCATGTGCCCTCCTAAGGATTTTAGAGGTCCGCCACCCCTCATGGATTTTGGTGGTGACAGCGAACACTTCGGCAGAATGGAGTTCGGGAATAATAAAATGGGGAATTTCCCAGAAGGAAGATTTATGCCGGACCCAAATTTCAGTGGTGGTGGTGGTTCTGACCGTGTTGTTCCTATTCGATTGAAAAATTTACCTTTTAAAGCGACTCCTAATGAGATTCTGGATTTTTTCTATGGCTACAGAGTCATACCGGAGTCGGTTTCCGTACAGTATAACGAACAAGGATTGCCTTCGGGTGATGCCATTGTTGCTATGACAAACTATGAGGAAGCGATGGCTGCTATTAACGAATTGAATGATAGGCCAATTGGTCCCAGGAAAGTTAAGCTGAGCTTGCTGTAAAGGAGGAAAAGATGCTCTAGAATAAAACATTCTAGATTTGACAGTATTGACAGTTGTTTTTACGTTTTTAATTACTAGAAGTTGAAGAAAAAACGGTTTCCATCAACGGTTGTAAATAATATCTAGTTCAGGTGTTTAGCTCTGGGTTGAAATATCTGTATGGTTAAGATTTGAGAAATGTATTGTGCCTACTTCTTGTGGCAGAGAAGAACCCTGAGATTCCGGAGGACATTGAATATTTTACAGCAAGGTATAAAAGCATGGATTTCTAATGCTTTTTTTTTTTTTTTTTTTTTTTGCTTTAATTCCATGTCCCCTGACTTTGCATCAAATAAAATTGTAAGTGCTGGTTGTCTGACCACGCAAACGGTTCAAACAGAAAAACTTCAGTGCTATCTGCATTAGTCAGTAACTGTTCTTATTGAGGGTAGCTTAATAAAATTAAAAAAGACTGATTTTTTTTTTTTTCATGTAAGCTGTTCAGGTTTTGTTTGGTTTCATGTGTTTGCAGGCATCCCTATTAGAAGAAAAAAAGATCTGTTCACATTAGCTGGCTTTGCTGGCTTTGCAACTTTTTTAATAAAAAAGAAATTGTTATTAAGCGTGTGTCTTGTAATTCAAACTTGGGTAGTTCCTCACCTCAACTATTATTTTCAGCATACCTGGATCCTAGTGAGAATGATGCTGGTTGCTTTCTGTGGAAAGATTGAACTGCTCAAGGTTTGTCAACGTAGCAGTGAACACAGCTCACAAAGACTCCAAGATCTCTGTGAGTCAGGTGGATAGACTTTCTTGTTCTCTTCACTCAGTGTAGTATCTTTGATGCAGAAAATGAATGCTGAAATTACAGCAAGAAACAGGCTTCAGCTTGAACTTTCAGTGGTCTTTAGCTCATCTCCGCATGGTTGTTATATGAATATTAACTTGCTAATGGTGGCTGGATGCGTTCCAGGTCAATATACGATCAGCTTTAACTGTGTCACTGGCAACCATGCTGACAACGAGCTGTTTTATGTTTTCTTGTGTAAGAAAATAAACTTAGTGTTTGGAATGCTTTGACTGGTTTGGTACCAGTGTACACGAACTTTAGTAAGAAATAAAAGCTATCCGGATAAAGGAAAAACCTCTACACCTTCAAAATTCAGGCTTAGTAGGAAACTGGTGTGAATATACCGTGGCAATCGCAACTGTAATGAGATAGTACTTGGATTACTAAAGAATTTTATGAAGGTTTTGTAGTTGATTCTGAAACGAAGACAACAAATTTGCTACCTGATGATGAAAACTAGTTTTAACCTTTGCTCAAGCAACACCAAAAGAAAATAATCATAGCTTCATAGAGCAGTTGAGGTTGAAAAGGGGCCTGGAAGTCTCCCATTCACCCCTGCTGCACAAAGCAGGGTCAGCTAGAACACGTTAATCAAGGCCTCGTGCCTTAGGTTTCCAGTATCTCCAAGGACAGAGACCACCGCTGCCTCTCAGAGGAGCCTGTTCCAGTGCCTGATCACCCTTGCTGGAGGTCAAACCTTAATTATTCTTTTATGTAAAGTCGTCGTCATTACTGAACTTCATATAAGCTCTTTAGAAATTAACAAGACACCCCCCTTCTTTATTGATAATTTTTAAAAGGTAGCTTCATTTCTTCTGCATATGACTTGTCTTCTGTCTTAAGTGCTCAGAAAAAACACATTTTAAATGAGAATGGTAATGTTGATTTCATAGGTGTGGATTCCTCAGCAGAAGAACTTCAATATGGCCAAATTTTAAAGCCTGATTACTTTTTTTTGCCGACTGGTAGGAACTTTAGAAGCGTGCTGTTCCAAATGCTCCTCTGAATTTAAATGGAATAAAAAAAACCTGCTGCTTTTACTTCAGAGTTGCTATAAAGTGATTGAAAAGCCAACAGACTGCAGAGAAAATAATAGCATGCCAAAGGAATCTCAAAGTTACATTTTCTAATCACGACGTTGAAAACTTCATTATTTCTGTGAGCTAACTTTTTTACTACTAATTCTTGCCACTGTTACTTGCTGTTTTGTAAAGAAGGGAAGCAACTATTTTCTCCTCCAGGTAACGTGTAGTAGCTGGAAGAATTTAAAAACACCAAAATAGGGGTTGTCAAATACTGAATATAATGTGGTAAATTTTTTACCATGCTTTTAGAGTAGCATTGCTCCATGCACAGGTGCACATACACACATTGTTGTAAGAAACAGGATTTGGGGACTGGAAGGGTAAGGTAATTTAGTGGGTCATGCGCTGGTTAGGTGTGAGATTGTTTTGGAAAAGGCCTACTCCAATGACATTGTCTGCTCTCAAGAAATGTTGAGTCACTGCTGACAAGGAACTATTTGGGGAATGGAAAACTTTTTTTTTTTTTTTTTTTTTTTTTACCCTAGTGAATACATGAAAAGAGTCCCAAAGCTTGTAATGGCAGAGATCATAATTAAGGCATTTTAAATCATTGCTCATTTGCCCTAGAGCTACTTAATCTTAAATTACAGATGAGAGTTTATGACTGCTCTAGGTTAATCTATGAAATGTCTAAGTGATAGAGCAGATTATTACTATTTTTATTTATGTGAGGTATGCTTTGCTTCAAAGGATGTACAGATCTGAAGCACATGGAAATCAGGGAAGGATGCTAGTACATCAGTTAATAATAATAGGATAGTTGATTCTCAATTTTTACCTGTTTTCCAGTTAATATTTTAAATTGGGACATGTATATATAGTCTGCATTGAATTCTGGTTCTGCTTGAATAGGCTGGTATGAGTGTGTGGTGTGGTGATAGTGTTTCCTGCTACAAATAGTTCAGATGTTTAAGCATTGGAGGCATTCAGTGTGCAGAGTAAAGGACACATCAATGACAGCAGTCTGTAATCACATGGCGTGAATTATTGCTCTTCCTTTTTAAACACCACACATATAGTAAAAGAGCAACAAAGGAAATGCTGTAATTTGTGCTGTTGATCTGGAATCCATCTACTTGCCTTAGTTACGCTTAGTTTGCAGTTGCTTTTGCTACCACTGTCCAAAAGTTGTGATTTAAAGAACACTCTCTGGCTTCAAAAACTAGCAATAGTGATCACGTAGGAAGCAGCTTGAGGCATTCGGGAAAGCTGTAACGTATGACAGTCTGAAAAAAAACTCTTCACAAGAGCTGATACAAGCCTGCATCATCCAGGTGTCGGGACAAAAATGTGCATCAACAAAGGGAGTACTGAGTCTTGAAGTAAGCACTTAATCCATCAGAATAATCTTTATGAAAGTATCTTCAGGTG
Organism: Oxyura jamaicensis; assembly: GCF_011077185.1. Taxonomy (NCBI): domain Eukaryota; kingdom Metazoa; phylum Chordata; class Aves; order Anseriformes; family Anatidae; genus Oxyura; species Oxyura jamaicensis. The sequence goes on along the minus strand of NC_048894.1, from coordinate 134,330,813 downwards.
ATGTTTCATTCTGTGACTACATTCTAAATTCTTCTGGTTTTAAAATATATTAACTCGTGTATTGGCTTTTTTGTCCCTAGTTTCTAGCTCACAAAATTTCTGTCCAACATTCAAACCTAAGACATATATATAGGACAAAAAGGTTGCCCAACGCTGATATTTCTCCCTTTCTGTAAGTCTTAAACTTCTTGTGAGGTAGAGAAGCTGCTTGGGAAAAAAATCCTTTCTGTACCCTAATAACCGATCTTTGAGTTGGGAGTTGATTTAAACACTTTCTTTATTAAGAATCCCCTTTTCAAGACGTGGTGCAGAAATTATTCCTATTTGCACATACCCAGAGCATACTGGTATAGTCATCAAATGAACCAGCTGTTTAGGACATGGCTTGACAGAACATGAAATGGAGCAGTGGTGATGATCAGTGACGATACCAGTTTCTAAGTGCCCTACTTGCTAAGACAGAGGGAAATTAGTTTCCTAGAGACATTTTAGCATTCTGCTAAATTCTGGTCCTTACAACTTCTGGTCATTTGCTATTTCTGGTCATTAGCATTCTGCTCCTTGTCAACAGTAGGTAAGTGATGATAATACATAATTCATCTGTAAAACTATTTTCTGGGTTTAAACCAGAGCCCTCTATACTGACATTTTCACTTATATTTCCCTCACATTAATTTTTGGCAAAACCTGTTTCCTCACCTGTCAAAACAATTCTGTTGCATGCTTTGCATCAGTGAACACACACAGCATCAATATTAAAAAAATTATTTCATGGTTTATTTCCTTAACTGAGAGTATTTGCTTATAACTTGGAACTGTTTTCCCGGTTACAGGTTTAAATTCTGGCTTTATACATGTGTTTAACATCTTAAAAACCTTTAAAAGTGTTCATTTGTTGTAGTAATGAAAATCTTACACATTTAGCAGATACTAAACCTGGAAATTACACTCAAAATGTGTAATTTCTTACGTGTTGGATGGAAATGGTAACTGAATCAACTGAGACACAGGAAACTGTATATACAGGATGTCAATTCATAGTAAATGTCAACTCTATAAAATATCACCTAATTTTAGTATGAAGGCACTTTTATTTAAAAACAATGCAGTATTCAAACAAGATCCCAGGCTAGGCCCTTAATAGTTAATGCTCCGTTGTGTATGTGTAAAGGAATCAAAAGTCATCTTTGTCAAACGTCAGGAAAATAATGAGAGAACAATATGCCCCACTCTGCTTTCTGTAATCCAGGGTGTGTAACGAAATGAAATGTAACAGGATTGTTGCTTTAGGATGGATAAAACCAGTTACGACAAGTACCACTAGAGAATTTACTAAACCCAAGAGGTGTGTAGCTAGAGAATGTGGTAATACATTGGCAAAGTAACAAGCAAAACCCTTACATTCATAACTGCTTGTCAGCTTCGTGCAGTTTTTGAACGTCATTTGTCATGTAAATTTAAGCAAATGTGACTGCAGTATAGCACCTATGCATATCTAATAGAGGATACTATTTACATTTTTCATTTTCTAGCTACTGAAATTGTCCACTTGCAGCAAATTTAATTCAATTTCTTTGAAACTGGCCATTTGTTGGCTGTAGAATACACTACTATTAGTAGCAATTCTTGCTCCTGTTGGAATTGTAAAAAGATACAACCTCAGGAAGTTTTTAATATAATTAATACATAAAAGCCTTTAGGTAAAGGGAAGTCTTTTCTGTTTTCCAGTCAGTTAAGAAAAAAGACATTCAGAACAGTTTTGTTACGTCTCTTAGTAGCATCTAAAATTCTTCTTCCTCATCATCATCATCGTCATCTTCTTCATCCTCTTCCTCCTCCTCTTTCCTTGGTGTGCTGTTGGAAATCTAAAATGAAAATTCAACAAAAGTAAATCAAGTATGTATTTAATGCTGGAAGGAAAACTTCTCTGTTGGCATTTCAGGTCTTGTAGGTTGTGTGTTTGGTGGTGGTGGTCTTTATCCATTAATCCTGCACCATAAAAGTGCACCATGCCAACAGAAGGGTAACGGAGCACTAACTATAAGAACAGTAAATGAATCTTGAAAGCTAAAAATCCCCGAACTCCTGAAAGCTAGTATATGACAGGGAAAGCTATGTAGTAATTGAATTAATGTTAAAAAGCAACAGGGTGTTAGGTTTTTGCTGGGTTGGCTCCCTAGACAGCAGGTTGAAGGTGAGTGTTAAGGCATAATCTTATCTTGAAGACATCAAACCATTTAAGATAAGTGAAAAGCTCACCACTATGCTGCTCTAAACTGTTTCTGAGAATAAATGAGAGAGACTTTACCAGAAGTCTCGGTTCATATATGAACTTGTTTCCCTGACCATCAGTGCTTGCCCTTCAGAGTGGTAACTTAAGTAATTTTTTAGTTCGTCAAATATTAAAAAATAAATTTAAAAAGCCAGCTTGCAAGCTTTCATCTCATCTGAAAGGCTCTGCCATACTTTCTTCTAATGAGAGCTCTAATTCCTGTTGAAGAGAGATTATTCATAGAAGATGGATCATTTACAATTTAAAGTAGAATACCTTTTTTTCTCCCCTGAAAAAAGGAACATTAAACTCAAGAAAGATAGCTATCTAAACCATCTGGAATGCTTTTCAAAAATGATTTTATTTTAGGTCCAGCAGTCTTCTGAGGGCATCTGCAGCTGTAATGTTTCCTGAGTTTTCTCACATGTAGCTACATATACAAACTTCAGTTCCGAAGACAAAACTTGCCCTTTTATTTTCAACCCCCTATTTTAAAAGTTCTTAAAAGCTGGTTATTAAATTCTGACTTGTGAGATCTTTTAATTTATACAGCTATGTACATAACAACAACAACAAAATGCTGTGTGCCTAAAGCACACTGTAATTAGTGAACTAATGAAAGCAGAAGAACCCTTTGTGGTGTCGCTCACAAAATACATGATTTAGCTTTACGCAAATACTCGGTTGCAAATTTTTGAGCGTAACAGAAAATGGAGTTAATCATTAGATGGAACTGGGTTATCTTGAGTGTAAATGCCTAATGCAGCAATTCATTCTGTGAAAGAAGATAGAGACAATGACACTGATTTGGAATTGGAGATAAAGGAGTGCTGCAAATTGAGCCTGGTAAGGTAGCTTCATTTCAACAGACTAATCTTCCATTATTTTTTTCTTTTCCTTCCCCTTATTTTTTTTTCTTCTCTATGTATGAGCATCTGAAGTTCTTAAGAGCTTAAATCGTATTTCTGAATAAAAGCTACCACTCTTCTGGAATAAGAGGTGCTAATTTGGGGTTTAAGGCTCTTTCTACTCGCTAGTCAAGTATCTCTGACCACTCTGTAATTAAATAAATAGTAAACTAAATACTTGCACCGATGGAGATAAGCTGGTGGCTAACCTAAGAACCAAAATGGATCAGAGTATTGAAAATGAGAAAGGAAATGAGGCAGCTTAAACACGTTATTTCTGCCATAAAGCTAGAACGTACCAGTACCTGAAAAATTAATTTGGATTATGTAATTCTGAAAAAATAATTTGATTTTTTAAAATGTAATGGAATTTGATCATTTGTTGTTTCTTGTCCTAAGCTATTTTATGTGAAAACAAATGCTCTTAGGTTGTGTGCGGCTGATGACTGTCCCTGTTCCTGCTGTTCAGCTGCGTGCTTTACTACATACACTACAAAAAAAACATGCAATTTTCTACTCATGCCGTTCTCTCTTCATGTCTTACACAGTGGGCTGTGTTGGAACACCTTGCTGCATACAGTTTCAGCCATGGTTAAAATATTTTGCTGCCCTAGAAAAAGAGGTGTAAAACAGTTAAATGCATGTGCATAAAACCTGTGTGGCTAAATTTGGTTTAAATTACCTAGCAGAAGTCATTATTTTCTGCTATAGTTCTAAAATACAGCAAACCAACCTGAATCACGAAAATGAAAACTAGAGAAAAACTGCTAATGAAAGGGCAAAATGCAGAGATTTACTAAGGATCGTTATGGAAACTTAAATAGCCTTTTCAGCACTTGTGTAAAACTAAATATCTGTAATAATCCTGTTTAAACAAAGCCTCAAATCCCTGAAGAGGTTTTCTCGTAATGGGGAGCCATCCTGTAAGTGATGGGACACGCTTCAAATTATCCTATTGCTCGACCAAGCTAGACCTCAAATCAAGGCACTAGAATTTTAAAAGGAAGTGGTACTTTCTCCAAAGTGAATCCAGCTCAAGGAGTACTTCAGATTTCTGATACAGAATAATACAGGAAACTATTTGCAGAACCAGAAACTTGTTCTGGGATGGCATGTGCTAAATCCTCTGAAAGACAATGACTGTATTATATAATTCATCCTATCTGATGTGCAGTGTTTTTTCCCCTCTACAGATTATTTTTAATCCCCTTCCTGCAGCCTTACTCTGTGTGGTTCTGCAAACTGCTTACCAGAACTATTTATACTGCTGTAAATTGAAAATCCTTAACTACTGCTTTAGGTAGTCAGTAAAAGATTGTTATGATGTATGAAATCAAATAAATACGAAAACGTTGGGAATGAAAGATCCCCAGAAAGATAAAACCAGTCACCTGAAGGCTCTGCTGAAAGCAGCGTTTTTTGCTAGTGGAATGTTTGGAGGTGGTCTTAAGAGATTGCAGCCCCTAGTGTAATTCAAGGTGCTGATTCTGATGCAAACATACTGTTTGCAGAATCAAAGGGGCAACGTGTATGTGTGGGTGCCGAACAAGATGTCTGCGTCTTTTTACTGCCCTCTAGTGACTGCCATAAATAAGGCATTCCACCTCTTGTGCTCTCTGTGGATACGTTGCGTAGCACATTAAGATGGCATTATTTTGAAATGTACAGCAGTTTCCCTCTAGGTCTAGGTGACTTCTCATTTCTCTCATATATTTCAGTAATAGGTCAAGAGAACATGAACGCCTAAATTATAAAACTAAAAGAGAGGTCTAGGAGAAAAGGGAAACATGCAAGTTAGTCAAAATCTAACTAAAATCTAGCATAATCTCTGCACATACACATTCAGATTTCTGTTTTTCTAAAGACAGTCACAAAACAGAGCTATCTGTGTCACCTCAAAGTAGTTACAAATACATCTATAGCACTCATACAGTTTTATGGTACTACAGGGAATTCTCAAGGAACGTGGCAATGGATTTCTGACAGCCTTCTCTTGTCTTCAGGAAAAGAGAGGTTAAATATTTTCTGAAAAAAAAAAAGAGAACCTGAAATTTGGTTGTTTGGTAAAGAGGAAGGGCATCTTAATCAAAGCCAAAATTGGTCTCCGTGCCCTGAAATACGAGGTTCTTTTATCTTTTCAGGTGGCATGACTCACACTTTCATCAACAGAGTAACTCAACTGTAATGATCCTTTAAGTGTCGAGAGCAGAGAAGGGGCAATGTACAAAGTGAAGACAACTTTCTACTGGTCCAATACCAATGCATCCAAAGAAGGAAGATGGGATGCGTACATTTTATACATGGCCATCTCTGTAACTGAAACACTACTAAGAATCACCTTTGTTACACGACTAAAGCTGCAATAAAGAAAAAAAATTGATGTCTGCAAGCTTACTGCTGCACACAACAGTCAAAGATTTTTTCAAGGTAGCTAGATCAAAAGCAGTGACCCTTCCTCCAGCTGTTTCATGATTTTTTATCATCTTCCTTTTCCTCACCTGCTCTGAATTTTCAGAGCATGGAAGGAAAGGTGTGTAGGTCATTGTTTTGCTTTGCCCTAGGAAGTATCTCTAGGCTGAGTCACCACGTGGTAGAGAATCCACAGGTTGGAATCTAGATACTGTGACTAAGAATATGCAAATGTTACTTAAAGAATAGCACTTATGTTCCCAAGAAGCTCCTAGATCTTTGCTGTACAAGATGCCACAGTTTACTAATGAAAAATATGGTATCACTGGAAATCACTTTGTCCTGAATTCACTAAGAGAGCATTTACATTAGCTATGGTTCTTGTTAAGATGTTCTTTTAATATAGTGACCTATCATTTAATTTTTCTTTCTTACCTGTACTGTCTTCAATGAAGATTTTAAGGAGCCAGTTCTTTGCAAGGGGGACTTTGAATTTGCACGAACTATATCTAAGCGAGACTGATAGTCTGGTGGATAAAGTGAACTCCGAAAAACCTGTTCAAATGAAGAAAGCTGTTACTTTGGTGCCATGATACAGCTTGCAAGTTAACCGTCACCAAGACTGAAGCTAACAAAAATGCAGTATTGGACCATTAACCCTGCTCTAGATAGTTGCATCAACTGTAGTTTGGAGTGATTGCTTTTAGCTGAAATAACATCCTTGCTCAACCTAAGACATTATCAAAACATTTATGTGGTCAATGTAAACATTCTTCAGATATCTGAGGGGATTTACAAGTGAAAAACTGCAATGATTTCCCATCAAAATACGGAGCTGAGTTTCAGGCTAACCTAGAGCTAGAGCTGTAACTCCCAGCAGCTCCCCTCAGGCTCTCCAGTTCTTGGGAAGATGAACTCTTGGCCCCTTCACAAGCAAATCCTCGCTGCCAGTCACAGCTATGTCAGGAATTCTGTCTGAAAATATTCAAGTGATCTGCAGCTCAAGAACTATTTTGGAAAACCCTTAGAACACAGAATGTGTTCTAAGAGAATGTGGTATCCATTATACTGACAAGTTCTTTCCAACAGCCAAAAAGTAAATCATAGGACTAATAGCCTGATAATAAAAATAATAGAACTATTCATGCAAGACCTCATTAATAACATGAAAGAGAAGAGCAGAATTATGTTAAGTCAGTATTTTTATGGAAAGTGTATCTTGTCAAATCAACAAGAACTCTAAAATGAGATCAGTAACCTGGCTGTGAAAGGTAAAATACTAACTTAAAGGATATTTTTGAAGTGGTGTCACGTCCCATTTTAATTGTGGAACAACAGCAGTACAAGATTGCCATAGCATACAGCATTAATAAAAAACAGTGACTGAAAAAATTAAAAAAAGAAAACAATTCAGAACAGAAAGAAGATAGAGATTTTTAATGGAGTAATTAGTCTTTAGATGATCTTATCAGAGCAGTGTAACATTCTGTCTTACAGTGCATCTTTACAGCAAGATTCACTGCAGAGGTGTTCTTTAAGAACTGCAATTAGCTGAACTTGGAATGGCAATTAATTTAGGAGAAGTCTGTTATCTATTGTTGTGAGAAAGATTAGATGAGCACTGTGGTTCCTGTCTGCTTCTAAAATCTTAAGAGTTTATAAACCTGTAGACCTTTATTTTATTGGATAAATGCAAAAAAGGACTTAGTGTAAACGAGAAGTTTGTTCTGGGAACCTGAAGAATAATGTTACATGTATACCACCGAAGTATGAAAAGTGTCTTTATGTAGTAAGTAAACTGAAAAGAAAATCTTTAATTACTCTTACCTCTAAATCTTCGTTTTCATCAATATTTTGGATATTTTGGTAGGCAGCAGTATAAATCTCTAAAGCTTTCCCATGGAATAACATTTCAATGGTTATAAATTCAGAAAATATGTTCTAAAAACAAATAAGAACAAAGTTTTCTTAATGCTATAGAGTATATTCTACTTGAAATGCCAGGGACTTTTTCTTTATTGATAGGTATCTTTTTAACTTATAGGGGAGAGATTAACTGTAAACTTTATACATATTTATAATTTACAGATTATGTGTTTTTTTGTAATAAAATATATATAAAAGCTCTTATTGATATATTCAGAACTCACGCAATCTTTTTTTGTATTAATCTAACATCAGATACTGGCTGATTTGTTTTTTTTTTTTTTTTTTCAACCATCTCTCCTATTCCCATTCACCATTCTTTCCAATTTATTTATTTATTTTTTAATAAAAACTATCTCACTTTTATAATTAAATTGGACATCACATAATTTAAATGTTTTTCAATTACTGTAGATTTTGGGACTTAAGCCACTTCACGTTTGAGATTAAGAGAGAAATGAAAGCTTTGTATTTGCAGTCACTAAACGTTTGGCAGTTTCTGCACTGCAGTAACCTACACAAATTCTAGCACGTAAAATATATTATTTACTTATCACTATTCCTGTTAATTTTGCTGATACTAATCCACACATCATTCTACTATGAAATTGCAGATACTACACCATCTAATATAAGAAAATTTGGAATTCAAGAACCTGTAAAATTAATGAACCGATTTTCAAGTTGCAAAGCTCATGATGTTTGGATTATGAAATGGTCAGTATCACAAGCTTTGTATTTATGTAGCCATAAGTTAATACTAGTTGCTTAAGTTGCTTAATCTTGCTGAAGAGTAACTATAGCAAATGTTATGCAAGATGAAGCGTGATGTTATATGCTGAAACGTAAGCACACCTACTTTTATGTCCTTTATTTTCTGTTTCTCAAAATTATCAATCGTTTCCTCTAACTGCCGGGTTGTTCGAGTTGCGTCCAGAGAAGCTCTCTGCAATTCACTTTCAGCCTGGTAAAGAACACAAAGGTGAAATTAGTTCTGTATTTGATACAAAGTCATTTGCTATATAATTGTTCTGAAACCTCTGAATCCAGGTTTTCAAAATACTACATTTCTGGATGACTGTGCCTGTAAATGTGTTTGTAGCTTAATAAAGATGTCTTCTATAGTGTTGCGGTTTTGATCTGAAAACATGAGAAATGGCTAGCTCCAGGCAATCAGGAAAGTCTCACTGCCCTACCCATTTTCTAAATGCTTATCTGCTAATTCTGCAGATCCAGCCCAGACACGATCTGCCCACACAGTGACTGGGCTCAGGGAAATAGCCCAGATGAGTAAACCCACAAGGGATTACACTTCACAAAAACTTAACTTTTTAGAGCTGGTAATAAAGGAGAAGGCAGGAATGCACAGGCCGTATTGCTGGAAAAGCAGACAATATTACCCTTTATTTTTCAGTGCAGATCAACCTGTTGTGTCTAGAAAAATCTTTTCCAGTGCAACACGCTGAACCTTGTGTAAGGTTTTACAAATTCTTTAGATAGAAAAGCAGCAGCTGGAACTAATGCACTTCTCTTGTAAGTATCTCAATCTGTAGACTAGAGCCAATATATTTTTTAGGTTAAAAAGCATTTCATGTATATTTTTAATATTTTATACAAAATGTATTTTATATAATTATTTTATAAAAATATATTCAACAGGACATTCATTCTGTCTTGAGGGCTTTCTCCTGTCTTCATAAGAGAGGTGCTCCAGCCCTCTCAGCATGTTCGTGGCCCTCCTCTGGACCTGCTTGAACAGGTCCCCATCTTTCTTATGCTGGGGGCCTCAGGGCTGAACACAGTGCTCCAGGTTGGGGTCATATCACAGCAGAGAATCACCTCCCGTGACATGCTGGCCATGCTTCTTTTGATGTAGCCCAGGACAGTATTGTATTGTATGTATTCGATCAGCTCTCATGCTCATCTCCTTTTCTTGATTTTGTCCAAAGCACAGGAGGGAAATAGAGTAACAAAAGACATTTTGTGTTTTCTCAATTACTACGCTCACTCACTCTCAGGAAAGGAAGGCAGCTGTTACGCATGAGCAGCCATTACACATGCAAACACAGTATGTTACTTCTATGATAATCAAATGTATCTTCTTGATCCATCTTAAATAGAGTGGCCAGATGCGCACAGATGATTTGGGAAAGGAATTTTGTTTGTTGTAGAGTGAAATGTTTAAACTTGCAGAACCTGCATAGTTTGTACAGCAGCAGTTCAGTATTTTCTCTTCTGAAGCACTCACCTGTGACTGGAAATAGTAGTCAAGGAAACAAATGGCAAAATAATCAATATGCGTAAAAGTAGCTGTTTCTACTTCCAATTGTTATATATTGTGAAGTATTTACCTGAGATATTTGAAAACTTCTGTATACTTGGAGGATGTTACTATTATGTTGTCTGAAGCTTCCTATTACAAGTCATACAATTTGTCATGGCTTTTGTACAAACAGGACAGCTGTTTGTCTTGGACTGACATTTTGGTTATTTACTTTTTTTTATTCAGACAGCCTAGCTAGACCATTTCAGAAAAAATAATGTGATTTTAAAAAATCATTTTTATATTAAATATATACACATCTGAGAAGGTTTTCTTTGCAAAGCTGTACTACCTCCATGGTTTTTAGGATGAACTTGAAATCTGGAAGTGAGAACAGATCCTTTGCTATCTGTGGCCAAAGCTGTTAGCTGCTGGAATATCACTGCGCATGAAGAACAGAACCACTGCTATCATCAGTGAACATGGTGAAGCCTCTCAGACCTAAAAAGTGGCCTGCAAACATCCTCAAAAGCACATGAACCTATTCCAGTCACACTCAAATGAATTAGATGTTCCCTCTTCGGGACCAGGGTCAGGGACTGGAACTAAGCTGGTGCAATATTAGACATTGTGTTAGATGGGAGCTGGGCAGTGTGGCAGAGAAATGGCCAAAGTGCCATAACATGAAGACTAGACAGCAGAGACTCTGCAGGGCATCAGGAGGGAAGACTGAGACAAGACATTACACTCAAAAGGAAATATGAACTCTTTTCAGTCTACAGATGTTCAACAACTGTATTCTACCCACCTCCCACCAGCGTTTCTTTACCACTGGTCTGCTACACAGCTTACTCTATTGAACTGTTCCTTTCTATCCCAAGGCAAAGAATGTTTATAGTGCTGAGTCTCCCTGGCACATGGAAGCCTCACGAAGTTGCACGATGTCTTCCTGATTCCCAGTATTTTGTGCTGATCACTTTAAATGGAAATACACAGTGTTTGGAATGCACATGCCTTTGGGCATATCCAAAAATAGGCTGTACTCAGACTTAGGTTTTCAGGCAAAGTTTAAGTACAAAACCCACAGGTGTTACAAGAAGCTAGGCCGTGGAAGGGTGTTTGGAAGTAGCTTAGCAAAGAGACAAGAAGAAACAAGCGAGGTGCCAGCAATACCTATGTGAAATCAACCACGAATTAGTGCAAGAGGAAGGAAAACAGGGAAGAGCTTCCCTGCAGTGATAATATGTTACTGCTAAGATTTACTTCCTTAATCCTGCTGGAAGAGAACTCTGCATCACAGCTCAAGTTCCAACCCCACAGCTGACACACGTGTCTTTACCTCCTGAGGAACTCTGATTAGTCATCACTTGAATTAACTGATTTGATTAGTAATAAACAGAAATTCTTTGGCAGAGAGAAAAATAGAATGCAATTCTCCTGGGTGGCGTTTGACCATCACAATCATTTCTTTTTCTGCTGTTCAGTGCTCTAGAAAGATCATCATTTCTGAAATGAAGTTGATGAAATCCTACAAAGAATAGCACTGCTTCACTATGCAATCCTGAGTCCAGCCCCAGAGTGTAAGAAAAAATAAACAGCATGTGGTCATGAACTTACATGCTGTAGCATAATATAGAGGCACAAAGGGACTGAACTAGGATTGCCCCAAAGACATTTATTCTGTCATTCCTTAGAATCTGATTGTTTCAGAATTTGAAGCTTCAATGACATTTTATTGGAAATTTTGTAGAGGCTTAATTTTTCCCTCTGTGATACAGAATAATATACTGGGGAGGGTCACTGGTATCTTGAGAGGAAGAGTAGTCTGGTTGAGTATTCTACTAGCAGAACTACAACTTTTCCCACCACACAAACTCACACCCTGTCTAGGTACAAGGAAGCACAACCACCAAAAGGGCAAATGTAAAAAAAAATAATTAAAAAATTCACAGAAGTAAAAAAGGTGTCTGATTCCACTTACTTTCAAAACCTGCCAATATCTTAGATGTAATCTATGCCTACCTCTTCGCCATAAACATATCAAATACTTCAGTTTCTTTTCACTCAAAAAGGGGCTGGGTAACAAAGCAGCTATTAAAAGCTGTATCTCATTATCACAAAGTTTAAGAAAAGTTACTTAGATTCAAAACCAACACAGTCCCTCTAAAATTATTTCAAATAGTCCCTATGAAAAGCAATTTTCTACTGCTTTCTAAATACAATTGCTGTAACGTTTCAGAAATATTTCTTAAAGTAACTAGAAATGCAGGATACAATAATGTGTCGATCTGATGGGTTCCGCTGACGCGTCTTTTCCAGTTGAGATAACTGCTTGGCTTCTCGATTCTTTGCTGTTAAAGTTGCTTTAAGATCATCCTGGAAATAAAATGGTTTAGATATGTTTGAAATAGATCTAGGAAAATATGAAATGCATTTTTCGTCATACAAGGATTGCCTAAAAATCATGAACAAAACTTCTGCTTTGAACAAAACCAGATTTTACTGATCTTACCCCGTAAAATGATCCCCTAAAAGATTAGGCAGTGGGGACCAAGAGAGTTTAGCACCTTGCATAACTGTCTGGAGCACGCAGTACAATTTAAAAAGTGAAGAAAAAGAATTTTGCAGCTTTTCAGAAAAATTACAGTAGACAGTCAAAAGCTGAGACCTCCAAAGCAGTAAGGAGTCCAGGCTATTCTAGTTTAGCAATGGAATAAAGTTGGCATCTACAACTAAAAAGTGACATCTAACAAATCAGTAAGGAAAAAAACAAACAAACAAACAGCAGTCAATACAAAGGAGGAATTATGAAGCACAGAAAACCGTTACAAAGAGCTTAAGATACCCTAGAAAATCCATGGCTGAAAGGGTTCAACTGCATAGTTATATATGCAGGGAGCAAGGCGTTTAAATACATTTGGAACAAAACACATCGAAGTAATGATGTAGCTGGAGAAGCAACTTATTGATATAGAAAAGGCACATGCTGCTGATAAATATTTCTGCTCTTCATTTCTGAGGGAGAAACAGGATATATGACGATTTCAGAATGCTTACATACATCTTTCAAATTCTTGTTCATGCTATAAAACTGTTTTGCAAACAGTCTGGCATACATGGAACCTAAATTTTTCAGATATGCATCATTCCATTGTCCCTGGTATGAGAGATGTCACTGATTTTGATGACTCTAATCTAAGGAGCAGGACCTTCAGACAAGCAGAAATACAACCCAAAGGAATCTGTCTAACCAAGTCTACCAGAGGCAGCCAGTGGATGGACATTTCAGGCCATCAGTTCCTCTAAAAAGAATACTTCCCATTTCTCTAGCCCTCCAGAATGGAGGGCATTGAAGTGTCCTAATGCTATTAGATCTATCATCTCAGAAGTTGTCTGTGCTCCTTCCTGGGATTCCAGAATTTTATCATGGTTGCAGGTTTCCTTCTCCTGGCCTGGAAAACCAAAAATGTCTCTCTTTCAAAGCTCTGGGATCCTGTGACCAGATCACTAGCCAATGACAAGCACAAGCCTGCCAAGTTTCAAAGTGCTGTGTGTTTCTTTAACAATGAGTCTGTAATGAGCTCAGCATCACAATAAGCAGTTTCTTCTTGCTTTCAGTCCTTCCTGCCTGTTCATATGTCCTCATGTATAGGACTGTTATTTTTCCTTGACTTTAGGGACACAGAGCTGGTCTGTGATAATAAGAAACAACCACAGCTTTAGACTATCAAAACTAATTTTGCTTCTCTTCTTGCAAAAGGGAAGTTACAGCACCTTTTGGGTCATCTGAAAGACTGCTGGAAAGAGCTTTCTCCTTTATGAAAACCATGCAGCTGCAAGAAAAGCAATAATAAATATATTTTAAAGGTCGACATTTCAAATTAAAGGTACAGAAAGAGAATAGGCAAAAAAAAAAGTATATTTTTGCCACAGAACAGGGCCATTTTGTATCTAATAGTCACAGCTGAATGCTTGGTGTTGTGTAATGAGTGGACCCCCATTAGCAGCACCAACTGCCTCGGCCCGTTTACAACAGCCACTCAGAATTAACACTTAGCTCAAAGGGCTCTGACCTTGCTCCAAAGTAGACTTGAGAATGGTGAGGAAACCATTAGTTACCATTATAAAATTCAGTATTTTTTTCGAGCACATAGTGGCTTTGGAAATGCCTACAGGACTGCGCGGTTCCCTTCTCTACCTCTGTTCTCTGCAGCAACAACAGCTACCAAATACGCTTCTTTGTGCTTTCCAGAGACCTGGTGCTACTGTGGTGCAGCTTTACAGATGTTCTGGATGTACAAAGCTAGGGCACAGTTATATACATATTTTATCCTGGATGTAGGAAAAATGAAAAGGGTGCAGAAAGAGCCATAGAAATATTCAAAAGCTGGGGAAGATGTCATTACAGTGAAAGTATTAGGAGTTGAGATATTTAGCTACCTGAAAATAATGAAAAACTCGCATCTAAATAACTTAATCCAGAAGAAAATAAACTATCATAGAGCTCTTTAATCTTAGTGGAACACAAACACCGAAGATTATGAGAAATCTTTCATTTAAAACAAAACACCACAAACATCAGTGAACCACTAAGTACCACAAACAGTCCTACGTTCTCCTCCAGCGTCTTCAGACCAGGACTGGATGTGTTTTTGGAAAACATGCTTTAATTACATCCAAGGAGAAATGGGATGGAATGTAATCGCCAGGGAGATAAAGGTTAGATTCAGAGAATATTAAATTGTTCATGGTTTCATTGGCTTTAAACTATGCAACTAGTGACTAATCTAGTCACGCTGAAGAACTCTGTTCAGCCATCTCATTTCAGACCATACAGGAGTACAGCTACAGCCACCAGACGATGAGCTGGCAGGTCCTCGTCACTGTACTGTTACCTGCTTTAGTCACTGAGGTTATTAAAGCAAACCAGTCCTTTCTTCTGCGGGTGGATCACCTTGATTTTAGGATGTCCTGTTTTACACAGAGAAAAGGAACCAGGAACAGAATTGCCAAAAAGCAGAAAACGAAGATTGATGTGTAGAACAATGAAACAGAAACAAATCCTAAAATCCTATACTGAAGCTGTATTACAGGCCAAGAATACTACACTAGCCTCCACTGAGGCTGCCAAATCCTTCCCCAAAGAGAAACTCAACATAATAAACGCATAAACATGCAATTCAAACAATTTTACTGCTTTAGCATCTAAAGGACAAACTCATTCTGATTGACCTGAACCTCTTTAAAGCACATAGCACCTTAGGAAACAGCAACACTTCTTTTTAGATAACAGCATGAAAGTAGTTTCGTATATACCATGGAACAGATCCAACAAGAACATCCCCTTTGTAAAAAGTGCCATAATGATACGTTGTGCCTCATTGTGCCTCGTTTACTTGAGCAGTGAACGTAAAGCAGTCCTGCAGCTAGCACCCTCTGCTAGTTTTATGTAACAAAAACTTCCTTTCTTCACTAAAAAACGTCCCACTGTTGGATGATAAAAGACCAGCCAGCTGAGGTTTTAACCAAAGTGTACAGTAATGGGCAGAAAAAAAAAAGAATGGCCTACATCTTTAGCAAAGTCTCTCTTAGTTCAAAGGTGTATGGCTGTAATTGTTAACCCCACTTACAGCTCAGGAATGCTCTTGGACTCCTCACTGTAGCTAAGATAAACATCATGTAATACTTTCTAGCATTCTGAATGGCAAAGACAACAGGAAATGCCATTCATTGTTCCGAGGCATGACCTGGCTTCAGTTGGTGCTGTCCTCAGCATTTACAGACTACCAGTGGCAATGCAGGACACCTGAGGGCAGGATTTAAATGCTTCAGATGTGCCAAGCACCATCACGTGGAACTTCTCTCTGACTATAGTCTACAACTTCCCTACAGGCAACAAGCAGTACCACACAAGTGCAGGATGTATCTCCTTCACAACTGTTTCTCTACCAACCTAGCTGGATAGCTAGGCAGTAAAGCAAACACTGTGCTCAGTTCTTCACCAAAGAACAAAAACAGGAAAAATACTGCAGTTTGAGATGCAATGCCACAGTGTGCTCAGATTAAACATGACGAGCACACTAGGATATCTGTATGTAAAATGCCATCAAAAGTTGATCCTTTTACCTTTCTATTTATACAGACTATGATAAAGACATACATGTCAATTACAGATTGTTTACAGGATGAAGGTAACCTCTATGTAATATACCTAGTATACAAATATTACAAGGAACTTAGTTTTGTCCCTGCTTGTTAAAATTCACTTGTTCAAGGAAAACTAGCTGTCCTTCCTAGAGGAAAGAACTTTACAGCCATGTGGCTACATACACTATTTCCAGAATATAATAAAGAGAATGCACTTATTTTTGTATTGTCAGGTCATTCTGATGACTCCACAGGATGGCGACAAGATTCACGCCACTACCTATTTTCTATTTTTATTATTTATTCAGTTTCAAAAAGAGTTTTCTATGTAACAGACTTCAGTGTACAATTCGAATTTAGAAAAGCTGTTAAGGGTAGCATACAGATGACAAAGAGCCAAAAGCATTACATGTAATCCATCTTTTGGAACTATGAATAAAAATAGTAAGATTTAAAAAAAGAATGACAGTATTTATAAAGAAAACATCTTCCACCTGAATTTGCACTATCCAGGAAGCTTCATTCACAGTATCCATATTTTTTTTCCAAAGCGCTTGCTTGGGCTCCAAGAATCTGAATATCCTTGACCTCACATATCAAAGCTTTTTCCTCCAGCACATATATAGCTTCAATCCAGATGTATCCTCATATAATTTTTTATTTACACTGGTTAATGCAATATGAAAAATCACAACCACTCCCCCAATGCAAAGTAGAAATTTGAACTGAGTGGCCAGAGCACCATGGTGTTCTTTGAGTAAATACACTTTTAACCTACCCGTTTAAGTTTCACTATGGTCCCGTAACTTTTCAGAGGTTCAACAACTTTGGCTTCAAGCCTGTCAACCTACAAAAGAAAACACAAGGTCACTAAAATCATCTGCACGTGTGATATGCAGAAACAGGAGATGGTTCATTTAGTAGTCACTAGACTTATTAGGAATGTTGTCAGCCAAAATCCATGTTGGCTCTGCAAACATTCCTCCTTTACTCCACTCTACCTATGCACTGTCAAACAATGTAACTTAAACTACCAGTGGGATAGAGTGGAATAGCAGAAGGGTCTTTAAGTGAAGCACAAGACGTAGACATACCAAACAATCTGCCTGTCTCGCTTGCTTATGCTTCCACCTGTTGTGTAAGCACCTCACACCTTAGCATTTACGTACCTAGCACTGCAGCTGAAGACCAGAAATGGAAAATCCTTAGAAGCTAATTTTCTCTTGCCTACGTTGTTAATACATATGAAAAGTGTTACTGTGACGCACAAAAGAAACAGGACAAAGATTACTGAGTTGGTTTCCATGAGCAAATGGTAACTTGACTTAACGGCTTAAAGCTCTCATTTCCCTTGCTTCCTCTGCCATTTTTCATTTGACGTGTGGTGGTGGTTTGAGGACAGGCACTGTAGGAGGATTTAGGCCAACTGCCAGTTTTTCAAAACACACTTAGAAATCTAAAGATGCAAACTCAAATCGCTGTATGGGTACCTAATGTCAACTGGAATTACAGAGTCATCATTTAACGGTGAAAACAGATTAAGAGATCATGGTTTATAACTTCATATATATCCTCAGCCATAATATAAATTTACCCTATTAATAGATGGATAAATTGCTATCATAGCAATTAAAACATAATGGCTTACTTGTGGCTCTGTTGGAGCCAGAAGCCTAAAAGCTTATGAAAAAAAAACAAGAAAAAACCCACACTATCCACATCCTTGGATTTCGTATTACTTCCTAAAAATCCATCCCTAAATACACTGTGGAAGAGACATGGTTATTTTCTAAAAATGCTCTCTTTAGTAGACTAGATAGTTCATAGATTAACTTAATTTAAAAGTCTTAATTTATCTTTGTTAATAGAAAGAGTGGGACTGTTTCCTTTTTTGGAAAAAAAAGTGAAAACATCAAGAATGTCAAACACTTAGTCTCTTTTCCTTTTGTATCCATGATTATAATGCTTCTTAGCTTCTCAAAACTCTGAATGGCCATGTTGACACACATCTACATCAAATTTGGGCTTCAAGTGTTGAAATGCAACCTTACAGAAACGGACCATGGTCCCTGACAGCACCTGAGACTGGCTCTCAGAGTGCCCTGTGAAGGATTCTCTTCCACGCTGCTTCTGGTAACAGATTCAGCAAAAGGAAAATGTTGCTACACAACTCAAGTCACAGAACTAAAACCAAAACACTTTATTAACCGTAAATTGAAATCCAGAATGCGAGACTGATAAAAGGCATGCCTTGTCTCAAACTCTGTGAGCATTCATGTGCATACTTTCACTGACTTCAACAGGATTAATTGCAGGCAGTTTTCACTAAACTTATTAGCTCTGCCACTGATATATTTAAAAGTGGTTTCTTCCATGCTTCTCTTAAGATTACAGAGCGTATTTTACCCCTTTTAATCACAGATAAGTAACTGAAAAGTTCAGATGGCAAACACAACATGTACAGCTTTAATTTTGTACCTCTGCCTGGCGATAATCCTGAAGTCTGGAAAATTCATCTGCAAAGTTTTTCAGTCCAACTTTTAAGTTTGGTGTCTCTGTGGCTGCATATGCATATATTTCATTTACTAGAAGATCTGCTTTGTCTCGTAGTCTGGCAGTTTTACGTACGTATCCAGCAAATATTTGGCACAATTCACCAAAATGTTTTTCCACATTTGAAACGGCATCTTGTATTTGTCTAGTCTGATTGTCCCTAGATAACAAGAAAATGAAAAATAAGAAGGGGAAAAATGTTTACAACACATACAGCATAAAAGCTATATAATTACATTGTGAATAATTTGTAAGTGATTTGAACATCAAATTTTAGTGCAAAACAAACCTGTTTTTAAACAGACAACATCCTAACAGCCTAATGTAGCATGTGCTTATATAAGTAACAATAACAAAAAAGTAGGATTTATACTTAAAGATCCAATAGGGGAAAACGCAAATCACAAAGATCACCACAGAAGTCTTCATACTGTGGTTTAGCAGAAGCTCATTGTTCCTGTTAACGTTAATTACCAACATAACAGTGCTAACATCTGCAGGTCTCAAAGAAGACAGGGTTAGATAGCTTCCTGCAAGTGTCTGTCATCTACAGAAACAAGTCGGTGGTTGGAGAAATCAGGCAACAGATGTGAAATCTGTATAGGTATTAGAGAATCTTTGTATCTCAAGGCATGAATATCAGAACAACGGGAAGCAATTTAATACTTTAAGACTTAACAACAATGCAGTCAAACAAACACCGTTCCTCAGGAATCCTTCAGGAAAAAAACATCAGAAAAAAGTTCTGCTACAGTAAAAGACCCAGTTATGTTATTTCAGAGCAAGCAGTCTATCAGACTGCTCAGAAGAAGGTTTGTTCTTTCACACCACGACAAAAATCTCCAAATTATTAATTCCCTTGACCAGGGCTCCGTGAGGCGACTGAGGGCAGCCGGGCACAGGCCGACCCTCTTGCCGTTTGGCAGATCTGGCCGGCCCCACGGGCCCCCAGCCCCACACCCTGGCACCGGGACCCGCCCGCTTAGGCCCAGCCGGAGCCTCTTCCTCTTCCTCCTCCTCCTCCTCCTCCTCCTCGCCGCCACAGGACCCCCAGAGCCGCCCCCTGCGTCCCCTCAGGCCGCCGTTACCTGGCGTCCAGCCCGCGGCCCAGCATCATCATGGCGGCGGCGGCCCGGCGGGAAGGAGGGCGGGCGGCGGGCGGGCTCGGCGTGCGCTGGGTCTCCTTGGACACCAACCACCGCCCGCCCCGGCTCCGCCTCGCCGCCCGCAGCGGGGTCCTGAGGCCTCTCGGACCCCCGGCGTGAGCTCGGGAGCCTTGGGGTACTCGAGGGATCGGGCTCCAGCCGGCGGAACGACCCCCGCCGGGCCCCGGGGGGACTGAGGCCCGAGCCCGCCGGCCCGGCTGGCCCTCAGGGAGGTGCAGGGCCCGGCCTGTGCATGGGCAGAGCACAAAGGGTCGGGGCTGTCTCTTAAAAATAAAAGCTAATGAAATAAACTGATTTGTGTGCAGACCGTTGTCTCTCTCTCTCCTTCTTTCTCTCCTTCTCTCTCTCCTTCTCTCTCTCTTTCTCTCTTTCTCTCTCTTTCTCCCCTTCTCTCTCCCCTTCTCTTCTCTCTCTCTCCTTTCTCTCCTTTCCTTTCTCTCCCTCCTTTTCTCATTATTTCTCTCCCTCCTTCTTTCCTTCTTTCCTTTCTCTCTCTCTTTTTTTTTTTTTTTTTTTTTTTTTTTTTTCCAACATCTAGGTTTGGCAATCACCAACAGTAGCAAGGAAACAGCCCACCCGCCTGCAGCCTCACAGGGAGTGCTGCTGATGTCAGGCAGGAGTGGGGAGAAATGGCATGGGTCACCAGGAAGGGTCTAAAAAAAACCACAAAAGGGCAACAAAAATCCTCTCTGTAAAGCTACTGTCCTGGGACTGTGACTCAGAGGGACTGTGTGGGCATTGCCTTGGCTCACTGCTGGAGAAACGAGAAAGCAAAGGCCCAACAGGTAATGTGCAGAAAAGGCTCTGAAAGAAGAAAGTCAGGAATCGTGCTGTTTCCAATGAAAATCCACTCCAAAATAAAGCAGTGCATGAGTGTTAAGCATTTACACAAGTGTTAGCATATATGAGAAAATTCTACAGGTTTACCTGGGTCCATGAATTGAAAGTGATCTTGTTAGAGATTTTTTTTTTTTTTTTGGTGGTGGTGCTTTTTTTGTTTTGTTTTGTTTTAGAGAAAGTCAGTTAAGCTTCAATTCAGCTAAAACAAGCTACTCATTAAACAATGAGGATGTAAGTAATGGTTTAAACAACTAAGCTAGAACAAAATGGTGCAGTTTTATCCTGAGGAAAGTTTGTGAAGTCAGTAGTAAAACTCACCGCCAAAGTCTGTAGCCCTTATGGACTAAAACATGTAATCTCAAAATGTCCTTCAGAGGAGCCAGGGGTGAGAGATCAGCTGTTACCTTAAGCTGTTCTCCTTTTGACTGAAGGCTTGACATGAGAGACTATAAAATTTATTGGTTAATCATCCCACTATTAATCTAATAAATCCATTAAATGACCTTGCTAATAATTACATCACTATTATTAAGGTACAATTCCATGATGTCTCACTCTATAGCAATTTCTGAGTTTATCACTCTCAAGTCTTATTAATTACACACAATTACAATGCTATCACCCTGCTTATTATTGGAGTGAAATTCTGTCACTGTTCTGGTCTCTCATACCAAGTCTTCTGGAAGTTACGTGTTCTTCCCTTTCTCTGCCCAATCTCCTCCAAAATAAATGATCCACCCTTAATTATTTTTTCTTTATTAGTCCTGATTTTGCTACAGCTGCCCACAAATTTGGTGGTTTTGATACTATTACTAGGGCAATCGGAGTTTTTATATGGGATTACTGATATGATTACCTAGGTACTGTGGCCTTGTAAAGTTTCTTCCCCAAATTCTCCTTCATTTATCTGGTTCATACTGTCTATGTCTTGTTTACCTTGCACACCTTCTACAACTTTTCCTGACACTTTATTCCTCATTCCTCTATGTAGCTCCAGTTATATACGACCACTATCCTACATGCATACAATATATCACAGCAAGGTTTATCCTGTTTTGTTTCGTTTTCCCCCCACAGTTTTTGTACTTCCTGTTTATAAGGGCATTATTGCAAATCATTGTCCTTAACATCTCTGGACAATCTCCTGGTTTCCTGCAGACATCCTGTCTTTTCATGAGCACTTATACTCCAGTTGGATCTCTAGCTCACAAATTCTCACCTAGTTCTGTTGCATTAAGAGCTCTGGAAGTTGAAAACATCTATTCAGCTACCTGAAGCCTATTTAAACATGGTTACCCAGGAAGACTAAAGCAAAGCAAGTACCAGAATACCCCCAACTTCTTACTAAAGACAGAGTGGTGTTGTATAAAGTGCTATGTGGTAAGCAAAAGTGAAGAATTACTTGCTTCAAATTACTAGCCGATGAGAGGCAGAGACTGGCACTTAATCAGCGGGTAAAATACTTTGAAAATAAGGAAAAGTTACTTGTGATTAAAACCAAAGAAGTGGTTGTTACTGGAATAAGACACAAAAGAGGAATGACAGCTTATCTTCAACTATTGCAAATTAAATCTACTTCAATCCTAAAGTATAGGACTTGGCATAGACATATAAAAACTTAATTTGTATATGCTGATTTTGCACGTGATTTGACTTAATGGTTCTTAATATGATGCTACAGATATTCCTGGAATGTATGGCCCAGCAGCCTCAGCTGCACATAAAACATTCAAAAAAATTAATGTCATGAGGGCCTGTTGAAATTTTGAGTCATCAGAGTGTGCACAAGAGCACAAGCTGCACAAATCACGGAGTAGAAAAATATTTTTGTACTATGACTTAGAAGTAATTATGGAGGATGATGTTGAAAATAATGCCAAATTTCCTGCTTATTACCTCTAAGTAAGTTTCCAGAATAACGTACTAAAGATGATGATATCTTATTAATGACAAATTCTGAAGATAAGAAAGCTCTGGAATATCCAGTTGACAGTGTTTTATAATATTTCTCCTGGGTATAATAAAGTAGTAGGGTTTATGATGATGTCTGTTTATCTTGTGGTATCTTGTGTCTGTCTTAACTTGTTTAGAAATGTTCTCACCAAGAAATCTCCCTGGAACTTTCTCCTCTCAAAAGGAGTCCTCATGACTTAAATGAACTTTACTAATAAAACTCCAGCTGTTTGCAGCAATGGTGAAAAATTCTCTGTCGTTGCTGGGTAGAAAAAACACACTATACGATAGTCTGTGGAAACTTCAAGCACATAGATTAGGATAGAATTTATTCTGTAATATTTAAGGAACACCACAACCATTGATAAAGTAAAGCCATTTCTCTGGTTTGGATTTTCAAAAATGAGTTTATCCTAGGTATATATGTCAAATGCCAGCAGAATATTCAGCCACTTTTATTTGAATTAACTGATGTCTCATATATTGTTCAGTAATTACAAACTGTTCCACACCAGTTCAGACGTTCATCTGTGCTGAGTATGTTTGTGTGACTAGTTCTTTTCTTCTAGCACATTTTGTTACCTTGTAGTACTTTTTTACATTTTTTTTTAATAACTTTCCATTTGCACTTCCACCTATGCCATCCAACCCTATTATTAGAAGGGCAGTCACTGTAGTCCTTGGATGTCAAACATTAATTTTAGCATATGAGTTTAGCTCATAGTGGATTGGGGATTGTTCTTTGAGATTTAATAATTTCAAGAGCTTTCTTCTGCTGGAACATTTCCTCTTTTCCTGTAATTTCACTGCTTTGGGTCTGCAGTTCCCTTACTTAGTCCAGGAACTAGGCCACCTCTTACTCTCTGTTTTTTCTCAAGAACAAGAGGCAGTTTCTGGGAACCATTGTTCCCTAATGCACAACTCTCCAATACCAAGTTCCGGATATCTTAATTAAAAATCAGTTAGAGAAAAAAATGACAACATAATTAAAAAAACAGTAAAACATCATTTCCTCAGGCTAATACCCGTAGGCAGGTATAACCTTCTGTCATCCATTTTGTCAGTACTGGTTAGAGTGTATAAGCCTCTTGATGATTTATGCATTTGCCTGTTGTGTCCTGCGTTCTTTAAAAGAGCTTTGGCCACTGTCAGAGGTAGCAGGCTAGCAGGATCTTTGATCTCATTCATTACAGAGACTCACGCTTTTATGAAGTTATATGTTTTATAAGCTGAGAGGAGTTCTTTTATTTGCTTCCTTGCTTACCTTTGGGTAAGTGTTTTTGCTTCTGTGCTTCTCTGTATGCAAACTGAGTTCAAAGGTGAAATGCAAAATATGTCTGGAACATGCTGCTATACAAGTTTTTTGATGTCTCTTGTTTTCTGTGATCTGTAAGAAAGTGAGGTCTTGTCTAAGCCTTACTGACACATTTTAATATCATGTACATGAGTTTCAAGACTTGTTTCTCCTAAATTATCATTTATGTTGAAGGACTGTATTACTGTGGGTTGTTTCTCCAGCCTAGCTAATCCACATTTTTTTCTGATTTATCACTAGGACCTACTGCTTGGATATTGATGGATGAAGACGTTCTATATTGACGCTGTTTTATGATGTCTGATAGTCTGATTAAAATAATCATCTGTGGCAAGTGATTGCCATGAAAATCACGATCTCAGATACATGTAGTGAGTACTAGTTCAGGTAAAGGAAGATGCTGTAAAATACCTGTTTCCCAGAGCCATGGTCTAGATTATTCTGAATGTTCTCATTCATTATTATCAGTAGTTATTGTTACTGCTAGTAGCACTGTAGAAGTCCTAGATAGGCAGTCAAATTGCTTTACCAAAGCATGTTCAAGTTTCCTGAGCAGTGCAGGTACATGTTCAATGTTGAAGATGAAGAGCCTATTCCAATCTGCTTGTGTTGCTGGAAAGACAAGGGAGAGGAGAACCTCAGAAGGAGACTAGTATTGCATCTCTCCATGGGAATCTGTATTAAGAAGCAAAATATTTATTTGAAATTAAAGTTTGGATGGTGTGGAAAAGAAGCCCTAAAAAGCTAGAGCACTGCTCATTCTGCTGCATCTTCCCTCGTTCTTTCAGTGGCTGTGGCACTGAAGCAACCCCCCTTGGCTTTCGAGGGCTCTGGGCTATGAAGTTAGGCGGTGAAGTTGGGCTGTTTTGCCATTCCCCTTAGGCTGGTGCCAGAAGCAATTTGAACTGTCTTCTGCCTTCAGATAACTGTGATAATACATTAATTAGGCACTTGTATTATTAACATGGGATATAACTGTAATTAATAAGTAGTTGTTTTACAAAAAAAAATATTATTGAAATGAGTGTGAGTCAACAAGCAACTCAGAATTCTTCTTTCTCAATTTCACATTTATTATAATATGAAACTTGTGGCGAGTCCCTTTGTTGCCTGAGAAACAGAATGGAGAGCAGAGGGCTCTTTGTTGCCCCATTCAGCAGGTAGGACATTTCTCCTAAATCCTTTGAAACTGAACTGAGTGAGGTTGGAAGAACTGTGAGATCAACATAACTCACCTGAATGGACCAGACATCTGTAGCACATCCCAGGTGCAATATCTTTGGTGGAGGTTTCTTCACATTTTCTCTGCAAGACTCATACTGGTGTCTGTGGCAGGATTCCTGTGTGATGTCTGTGCTGCTCTTTAGGAATGTGATTCTACTCAGGGCATGTTTCTAAATCGCTTCTCATATAAGCAACTGCTTCCCAGAGATCCCAACAGCAAGTGGCAGGGGTTGTCTCATGCCCTCAGTGTAATTACTCGCACAGTTCTGGTATTAGAGCAGGCTGGCTGCATCCGCACTGTATGTCTGGATGTCTCCTCTGGGCCTCTTGCGGCGCCACTGTGGCTGAAATAATGCAAAGGCATGAAATAGCCCTCCTGAGTGTTTTTATAGCACGGAACCGAGGCTATATATGTCCTGGGATGTGGTTTATGAGATATTCGAGGGGCAAAATTTGCTGCAATAAAGTTGAAGGATTGTAAAGAACGAAGGGAGTCAACTGGAGAGTGGAAGAAGCAAACCTGCTGCAGTTCCAACCACAATGACTTTTGTGATCATCCTCTGGAGAATATTGTTCCCAGAATTGTGCCCATACTTTGTCTGAGAGAGAACAATTTGGAACTGCCCGGAGTAAGGGAGTGATGAAATAATTCAGCAATCCTTGGTTCCGCCTCATGGCCTTATATCATTTAGCAGTGCAGATATACCCAAATAATCTTTCACACTCAGAAGGGACTCTTCCAGATACACCTCAGGGACCCTCTTGTGGGTTCGCTGTCTACATGGACTGCAGATCTGCTTTTCTGAGCGTCCATGTGTTGGTCACAGAATATTATAAATATAAGGCTTTGAAAGGAATTTGATACTGGTTTCATTTAAGTCTCTGTCAGTTTTGTTATTAGTGGTAGGCATTAAATGTTATCCTCAGAAAACTGTTTTTCTCTTCTAACAGTTATTTCTGTTTCCAGCTAAGTGCTGCATCAGGAATATTTTCCTGCAGCCTGTAGCGAGATAACGCTGAACATGCTGGTATGTGACAACAGCCACCGCTTGGTGGCAACCACTCCATGTTTTATTTAGCTGACAGCCCTACAACCAATAAGCTCAGAAATCTTTCTAAATTCCTGGTTTGGCATTCTTGCTCTACAAGAAGAGAGACACCCATTGTCCTTGATCAATTTGGGGAACGTAATAATGAGCATGGTGCAAGATCTAAATAAATGGCAACTGGCAGTTTGTGGAATGGTGCCAGAAGAATTGTCCTACGTTTGGGTATTTCATCCATAAAATCCACTTGCGATGGTAGTGAAATAAAAAATAGTCACTCCACGTATGAAAGATACACTTGTCATCTAATTGGATTATGCTGTGAT
Source organism: Oxyura jamaicensis (assembly GCF_011077185.1). Taxonomy (NCBI): domain Eukaryota; kingdom Metazoa; phylum Chordata; class Aves; order Anseriformes; family Anatidae; genus Oxyura; species Oxyura jamaicensis. The sequence goes on along the minus strand of NC_048894.1, from coordinate 134,304,465 downwards.
AACTGAATGCTAGATGGCATGTGAATCTTATTCTTTGCTTTCACACCTATCTCCTTTAAATTCTTCTTGGAGCTGAGGTTAAAAGACTTGAAGGTTGTCTTTTTAATATTTATGTTTATACTTAAATTTATATTTAAAATTATATTTAAAAGGAAAATTATGTTAGCTATTCCTCGGTCATTGAAGAGGTGATGGAAACCAGACACTTCCCAGCACTTTTAGAACTTTATTTTAAACAAATAAAAACAAAACAACCCCAAAATACAGAAAGTTCTAAAAACTTGATAATCAAATAGTCATTATTAACAAGAAGGATCCCTACGACTTTGGGGGTCAAGAAAAAATTGACTATTAATACATTACACATAATTAAAACTTGCTGACATTTTGGGATGATTTCAGTGTGACCAGGTGAATCTCCCATTCCTCTTTGTTCTCTGTATCAGTGTGGTGGGGGTTATGCTTAGAAAAATACAGTAATGATTCTCCTTTGTTAATTTTCAGTTTTATTAAACAGAGTAAAGAAATAATCTGCGTTAATTTCCTCTGGGAAGTTAGCTTTATTTGATAATCCCAGGAACAATACACGGTGATATTCCAGGCTTCCACAAGAATAATCAGACGTTATCCAAATACTCTGATGAGAGAACACTTCAAAATTCTCAGTACCTCGTAATTCATCACATTTCTGCATTCCTTCTATTTGAAAGCTGTTATCATAGCACTGAGTGAACTACAAAGTAGAAATACATGATCATTAAGTTAATCTGTTGTATTTCTATAAACTCAAGTATTTTAACATTTATGTAGGAGCCGTAAAATGTTTCAATGTTTCTTTGCATTGTTTTTATATATATTTTAAAAAAGTGTGTCTAGGAACAGGCCTGTATTGGAGAACACCAAAGTATATGCAGTCGTCTGCTTCTAGAGGGCAGCAAATGACTGTGTTTTAGAAACGAGAAAATTCAAAATTCACATACGGTTTTACCAGCAAACCAAAGGCACAATCCAGCATCTTGTAGTTAATGGCAAGCTTCCTATTTTCTTTGATGGGAACAGGATCAGGCCCCTGTTGCTTTCCTTGTTGTCTTTCCTCCTCACTTTATACGTAGATAAGTGTGGTGTATAAGATGCATTGACTCCTGCTATCAGCCATTGCTTTTTTTTTTTTTTTTTTTTCTTCTTCTTTTTAATACAGAGTAAAATGATCTATGGATGCAAGCATTATGTTTTTTATTAACTTTCTGTGGCTACAATTCACCTGACATAAAAAAGTACATGACATAATTGTAATATCATTTATCTAAATAATAGCTTACTGTTTTTTAACCTGTTTTGTCTTGTGGTGTATTTAGAGGAATGTGAATGTTTTTTTCCTCTGCCCACACATGGTAAATAAGAATAGCGTGAGGTGCTCTTCTCTTCTGGAAAAAAGGAGCAATGATAAATTCACGTGTTTCTTAATGTAATCAAGACAAATAAAAGACCAAATAAGATTTTTATTTTAAATGTAATTCACTTTTATTTATGCATCAGTTTTTCTATAGTCCCCCTTACAGTAGCACATATAAGCATCTACCAGCAATGTTGTAAAAATAGTGACAAATTAGCTAAACATCTCATAACCATTTTATTTTTCTTGGGCAATGGTCTGTCTCTACAAAGGTTATTCTAAATTTGTAGCCCCTGTGCTACCTTCAGCTAGATGTCCTCCTCTTCCTCTTCCTCTTCTCTCAAAACAAACAAAAAAATAATCACAATTTCTGCTCAAAATCATATTAGTTGAATTTGTGCTTGAGGAATGGGAACAGATTAGATAGCAGCTTCATTAGGGAGCAAGTCTTGACTCTTTATCTCTTTGGCCCTTTGCTTAGGAAGAACATCAGTTGTGTTGTTCACACATCCATGGAACAATTTGGCTGCAGATAGGAGCTGATGAGATTGTGGAGCTTTGCTAATGTCCGTTTTAGTCCTCATGGCTACCTGTGAAAGCAGAAGGCTGAAGACAGCCATGGTTTAGTATGTGCCGATAATGCAAAATCTACATTGTTGGCTGGGAACACGGTTTGTGTATGCTCTGTCCCAGAACACATTTTTCCCAAATATCAGACTATCAGAAATGACAGTCAGTGTAACAGCATCAGGCCATGACTGTCATAATTTCAATCTTATGCAGGTCAAGAAACAGGATTGTTCAAATACAGACTGAGGAACTCTCTTTTAGCTGAGACACATCCCAAAGCATCAGATCTGATGCCTGTGGTTATGGTAAATCCATTATGGATCACACCTGTAGCACCCTTGCCAGTGCTGGCCTGGCTATTGCTGAGCGAATTCACTCCTTTCCAGTGCTGGGGGCCCACGGCCGCTACGAGGAAGGAAGGTGTGTATTGTGTGCCATGGATGCTTTGGAGCCTAATGAAACCCACGGCTATTTTCTTTGTCCCAGAAATATTGTATTCTTGTTTCACCACTGAATGATTCCACTGGCAACCCTGGTACAAATCAGTTCTCATTTCAATCACATTTTTAAAAATTGTGCTGGAATTACTTTTTTTTTTCCAGTTCTGCATTAGAAAACCCTTGTTTTCAGTGCTAGTCCTGGGGAACTGTGTCTGAAACCATTTACACTTCTGATTCAGTTTTCTAATAGAGACAAGTCTAAAGACTGACTTTTCTGATTTTTTTTTTTTCTTTTCAATGGTTATGAATAAAACATAATGTAAGAAAAAAAAAAACACAAAACCTTTTGTTGTCTACTTCTGAAGTGTACAAAGGGAACATAGAATATTCTGTGTGACTTAGTGCCTGGAAAAATCACAGCAAGGCTTCTAGAAAAGTCAAGAGGTGAAATACCTTAGCTAGGTATCATATCTTTGAGACGGCTCAAACGGGGAAATAACGTGCACCCATAAAAAGAGGATTTTTGCTCTTCCTTAAGTGTTATGTTTAGTTTTGGGCAATCTGTGTATCTAAAAATGGTGACGTTTGCAGTGGCATAGTTGTTTCTCAGAATAATTATTCATTTCTCATTTCTGAAATATTTGCACAGATACTGGCCCACAGCATGTTGCAGTTTAGACTACTAAGTGTATTACTGCTTGGCTGCTTACGTCTTCAGCATATGGTACTTTATTGTGCTGGCCACAGAAATGTTCTATAGTCTTGCAGTAGCATTGAGTGTGGTTCTGTGGCTTTCAATTTTAATTATGCTTAATAATTGTTGCATATACAGCAAATAACATTTCCCATATTTAAACTCTGGTTCCATTCTGAAAAGTGATGATTTTAAGATGATAGTTACTAATTCAACAAATAAGTTCCTTTTGCTAGTTGAATCACAACTGACTGCTAACCAAAATAGATTTCTCTATCTGTCCTCCTGTTAGCAGGGCAGAAGCAGCAGCCAGTGGCCATGCAAGCATGTGGTGTACTTGAGAATGAGTGTGAGAGTGTTAAGAAGCTACATCTAGGGCTATCTGCCTCCACTGACGTTTCTATACAGTTATTATTTGTTAAACTACCAGTAAAGTTTTAAATAGATCTTGGTAGACCAACTCAGTCTTTTGTTTCCATTTCAGCAATGCAATCCAAATGGATAATTAAAAATTTTAAATTGTAGCCATGTTTTTCTTTCTCCTGATATAGAATGCATTTTCTGTATGATTATACTGAGGTAGGTTTTTTTTGCTTTGTTTTATTTTGCTTTGTTTCATGCAATCTATGGGATTTTGTTTCCAGCCCTTCTAAACAAGCTGTGCTTTCATTTTGACCTGAGCAGACAAGTAAATAAGCCAGCCTGACAGCCCCAACGCAAAGCAATCAGGAAGCTAAGGGCCGAGATAACCAAGCAAAATTTGAGACCGAGTTCAGAGATGTCAATACCTTCCCAGCTTACAGCTATATCAGGGCAGAGCTACGCTGTGGGCACAAAAGGTGATGAGATGGCTTATTGTGTGCAGCCTCTGGAGCTGAGCAGGGCACGGTGCTGGCTCTGAGAGCTGCCCCAGATGTGGTGTGTCACAGCTGGGGATGCTGACAGATGTGGGCCGGTTGTGCAGAGGTCAGCTCACCTGCAAGGCTCTGCAACAGGCTCCATTCCTTAGGCAGGAGATCTCTTCATTTTCATATACGGAAATTTTTATGATCGGTTCCCGGTTTATTGCACAAAACTGAAAACAAGCAGGAAGCTGGTGCTTCTACTTTAATAAAACCAGCCATCTTTACAAGGCAATGAAAAAAAAAAAAAAAAGGAACAAACCTCTTTGGACTGACAAAATCAGAATAAGTGAAATTAGACTTTGTTGCTGCTTTGAATTTGCTAAAATATCCATCCAGTTTCTCACTGAGAGCACATATGAAGGCGATCCTGCTGTAGTATAACATGAGCTGCAATAAACTCATCATTGTTAATGGTGCACAAACTCTCCACTTATGTGTGTTGAACTTTCATGCATGCACACAGGCAGGCACGCAGAACTATTACAGATAATTTCCAATTCAAGCACACATTGGAAACTTATTAAAAGTGGACATTTTTACTCAATTTCATTGAAAATAACATTGCTTTATACGTTCTACAAGCTCTCACTTCAAATATCGTTATCAGATAAAGAAGTCATACTGCACTGTCTTTTTCTGCAGGTTCCTTACTTTAACTCATTTTTTACATGAGTAATGTTCAAGTTGACTCAGTCAAGCAAACCTCTAAAGAGCAACAGCAAGTGCTGGAACTGTTGGTTAAAACTTGTTTTCAATGACCAAAGAAACCAAATCTTTCAACAAAATCCAACCTCAAAGCTAGGAATAAAATCACATACCCTACAAAAATTTAGTAGAAGATTTTCTTTGTGTCTTTAGCTAAGGTTACAATAAAGTTCACACCAAAAATGTAAATTACTGCTTATTTTTTCCCTTTAAAACACTGCATGCTTGACCTCTGTGTTTTGTTTAACTTAGGTAGGGAACTGACACTCAAGAAAAATACTTCTGGAAAGGTGTGCTAATGGGTGTGCAAATAACGGCAAGATAGGCTTACTGCAAAGGTAAGGCTTTGAAATGTGGTGCCAAGGGTGGTTTTGGCCAGATCTGGGCATTTGGAGATGGATCTCTCACTGGAGAGGTTTGCACCGTGGCTGCTAGCTACAGCCACGGGGAGGATGGAGGTGAGGGAGTGCTTGACAAAGTCAGGAGGGTATTGCTCGAGTACCAGCCGAACCGTGCATATCAGTACTTTTGTCACCTGCACTACTCACTTAGTAATGACAAGTGTTGTCAAATGACAAAGCAGTGTAGTTTTCCAAGATTATTTTAGCTAAAATGATACTTAGTACATTAACAATCTTTTCTTTCTTTTTTTTTTTTTTTAGAAAACAAAACCTTTTGAAATAGGCAATTTTTACACTTGCGACTGAAAACATGGAAATATGAAAATACTTCCCATGATTATTTTTAATTACACCTTTTAAAGAAGAATCATCCACCATATGCCTGATTATTTTCAAGACATTAATAATACCCCATTAGTACTGTCTCCAACTCTAAGAGACATACTCCAGCTTTGAACTTTGATGATGTATCCTCATGATAGCGTATCATGTGTAACAGATAACACTGAAGTAAAATGTAAACAGATTCATGGAAAATTGGAAAGACTATTTGTTTTCAACTAATTATTTAGTTCATGTATTGCATATACAACAAATTATTTGATAGCTGCATTATTACTTATTCTTGAGGTTGTGCAATTTAAGTTTTCATGTACTCTACTGCATCTGTCAAAGAGTTTAAGAGTTACAAGAGAGATTTAATTTTGTCAGCCAAGAAGATGAGGAAATAATGGAGCAAGGTGGTTAATTCTGTATTCTGCAGTTGAAATAAACTTAAAATGTTTTGTAGGTTATATAAATTACTGCTATGTGTGGACTGCAAAACTGAAATTTTATGTTTTTTCCAGAAAAATGAACATAAGGAAAATGCAAAGATGTTTCTAGTGACAGTATACTACTTACATTTCTTTCAAAATGTGCTAATTTTTATGTGCTGAAGCTTAAGACAAAATTCATTAGTTGAATGGTGAATTACAACAAAAAAGCTTGTGACAAATTTTGGCCATAGGCGTTCTTACATAAAGCGCACTTCAGAGAAAAAGAGAAAAAAAAAAAGGAAAGTGATTGCAAAAAAAAAAAAAAAAGCTGGTATTTTAGTAAATTATAAATACATTTGGAGCAATGCTAATTCACAAAAGATGGAAGACTGATGGAACTGGGTTCTAGGAACTTCAGCTGAGTGTATGATTGTTTTTGGGAGCCAGTGAGTCCCTGCTTATCTCTAGTGCAGCAGCAGGAGGATACGTTCCTCGTGCAAACATACTTGGACACTTTACAGAAATCTGCTAAAGATTGATTCTATTAAAGCTGAGCTTCAATTAAGTTAATTTTGGTTGTATACATAAGGAGTTCTAAGAATTGATTAGAAAGCCAAAAGAGAATGAAATATATTACAACTGCAAAGTATCATTTAAATAATAAATTGATGCTTGTGTTAATTTAGCCTTATATCTGATAGAAACAGGAATGCATACTTAACAGAAAACTGCATGATATGCTAAAATAAATCATATTTTTATAAAATGTTCTTTAAAGTTAAGCAGTCCTCCTTATTTTTTAAATGATCGTTTTTTGTTTGCACACATGAAGATGTTGTTCTGAGGAGAATCTTTACCCTCAGACCAGGACCTGTTGTTTCTGGAACATACTAATGCCAGTGGGAGATACTACTGTTTTTTTGACCACCTCAGCTCACAAATTAGTGATTTTCCTTTTTAAAAAAGTTAAGAACTTTTATTTGGATAGTATGAAATAAAAATAGAGAGGATACGTCAACAAATAATTAAATCATAGAAAATGACTCAGCACTAGGTCTGTTCTTCAGGTGGAGAAGAACTCCTCTTTTGCTCCCACTCCAAATCCCATCAGTCATCAAGTTTCTGAGAAACTTGAGGAGGTCGAAAAGCCTCCTTGAACTTTATCTGCCAAAGCTGGTAGGCACAAGGCTGAAGCCCCAGCTGGTCAGGGAGGTCAGAGGGAGAGAGAGCTGCAGCAGCTTATGGGGGTTTCTCTTTGTTTCTTTAAGGTTCCGAAGCCTGAGATTTTTACACCTGGTTTGTGTATATGTGTCTTTTGAGAGGAGAGGCATGGCTGTGAATATTTACCTTCCCAGTTATGGGTTGTCTGGGTTGGCACAAACTGAAGGCAAGACCTAGGTGGCAGCCAGCTGGCTTTGCTAAGTGCAGTAGGGGCAAGGCGTGCATAACAAAAGGTGGCTGATGGTTGAAATTATAGCTGAAAGCAGTCAGCTATACTACATCCAGCTCCTGGGAATTCTTTTGAAGGCAACAGTGTGTAGGATAACTTTGAAATTGAAAGTTGAGCTTTTGCTTTTTGTTGAGTTTGTGACCTGTGACTGGTGTCAGTCACAGTCCCGTAGCAGTGGGAAGGTGCAATTAGGGAGGCCACACCTGAGCGTGGCTCCCTGAGGGGTCAGTGAGCCTTACCAAGAGTCCCAAATCCTGTCATATGCAGACTGTATAGTAGACTTGTAGGTTTGCAGGAAACCCCCATGGCTTTTATGAGATTTAGGTACAGCTGTAAGTCTGGTGGCAAGCAGTGGCAGAATTGGGCCTTTAAGGTGGAAACACACTGCCTTTAGGTGGTTAATAATATGCAATTCGTAGCTCTAGTAATCAGCTGAGAGATATTTTAGCTTCTTTAGAAAAGTGCTTGCTCTGAGCTGACACCAGAAGTTAATCAGAAGGATCCTGATCTGAAAGCATTCCTGTAGGGCATGTACGTGCGTTCTCAAGCCCTTCTCTTCTTCTGGAAGGGCTTGCCCTAATCCAGCTCATAACACTTTGGCCTTCTGCCTGATGTTGGTAACTTTTGAAAAGTTGCTGAGAGGCAGAATTGTCCGATTCCTGGGAATCTCTGTGCATACTTAATAAAATTTTTATGTATCTCAATAAGAAGGATTTTGGAGAAATTTCGTAGTACAGTGATCTTCCTTTCCTCCTCAGGCCATGGGGAAGGAGTCATTTTAAGCACTTCACTGATGTATAATCATTATTTTTCATGCTTTTCTTGAAGTGAATGAATAGAACAATACCAAATAAAAAAAGTTTGAAGACGTGGCTTTTAAAAGTTGATCAATCTGGTTACATTGCCACTTGATAGACTTTAACTGATATACTAGGCTAATGTTTGCCTCTCAATGATTCTCTTAGGATTGCTGTATGTTCAAAAGAGCACACAGGCACAGGGCTTAAACAACGATGAAGCAGGTTTGTGGTGGAAATAATTTTGCTACAATGATTTCTAATGAGAAAGAGAGGCGTTGAAATAGAAGAGCAAAATGAATCAACAGAAACTCCTGGCTTCTTCCAGAAGCTCCACAGTTTTTAGAAAGTTCTTGTAACATCATAAGGAGCTGTAAGTAACAAAATTTTTATTTAAAGCCCTCCTTGGTTTCCAGAATAAGCACTAAAACGAGAGGACTGGGATAAAGCAAACTTGGTGCTCCTCTCCATACTTGACCTCTGAAAACTTTGAATGAAGAATGAACTTTGCAGGCAGTAAGAAAATAATTAAAGGAAAATCAGGACTTCACCTTTATTTTTGGAACATGCACTGAGTCTCCAGCTTTGCAACTGTTAGAACCAGGTCTTTAATTCTTCCTCTCTCAGCGACCTCACATCTTCCTCTGAAGCCACATTCTGCAAGTCACCATCTCATTTTCCATCCAGAAGGAAGAAGTTAAGCCATCTTGCTGCCTAAGACCTTTTTTTTTTTTTTTTTTTTTTTTTTTTTTTTTTTTTTTTT